>NC_069797.1:39571494-39896994 GCF_027406575.1 Nycticebus coucang | reverse complement strand
CATTAGCCTGTTCAAGGATCTTTCTGCCTCTGCTTCCCTCTCTGAGGCTCACACAGAGCTGTCAGAGCTCGCTAAGGAGAAGTCCTGCAAATGCTGACTTAGATCTCCAGCCCTCACCTGCCCTTCCAGGTCTACCATGCCGTTCCTCTTCCTCTCTGACACGCTCATCCAGCATTTAACATGCATGCCTCGCACTGTCCATTCTCCAAGCCTTTGCTGTCCCTCTACCCCATGTCCTTCTGTTTTTCACAGTCATATCGTATGTTTCCTTCCAGACCCATCGCAGCTGCTCCTGAAAGCTTCCTGATCTCCTCAGAAGAATTTGTCTTTGTTCCGAGCAGAGGCATGGACAGGGAACAAATTTCTCTCCCAAGTGGGTCCTGGTGTAGGAGAACTTGTCAGCCAGAGGAGGGAAGGGATGCCCATTGGTTGCATCCTGGGAAAAATACTGAACTGGAGGTCAGGGGGCCTGGGCTCTCTTTCTGGTCAGCACTATGTAGACTTGACCTTGCCTATCTATGAAACAGACTCATCCAGATCTTTCTGATCCATACTCCAAGTCTATCATGTTCATGGCTTACTCTGGCAACACCAAGCATAGTGCCAGGAACATAGTAGTTGCTCAGTAAATACCCGTTGACTGACAGACCTCTAAAATCCATCTCCATCCCAGGGTTCTGAGGTTCTGCACTTGGTATTGTTCAGACAAATGACTGGGGGACCGTGTAGGGACAGCTAGAGGGGTATAGAGGGGAATGCTTTACAGCTAACATCATACAATGACAGACTTTCTTTTTTCTTTCTTTCTTTTTTTTTTTTTTTTTGAGACAGAGTCTTACTTTGCCACCCTTGGTAGAGTGCCATGGCATCATAGTTCACAACAACCTCAAACTCTTGGGCACAAGCAATCTTCTTGCCTCAGCCTCCCATGTAGCTGGGACTACAGGTGCCTGCCACAATGCCTGGTTATTTTTTAGAGATGGGGTTTCACGCTCAGGCTGATCTTAAACTCTTAATCTCAGGCAATCTACCTGCCTTGGCCTCCCAGAGTGCTAGGACACATTTTCACATAAATGATGTTATTCAACACCCATAACAGCCTATGGGCTGGACTTTCCTATCTCCATTTCACAAATGAAGAAAGTGAGGCTAGGAGGTTAAGTGACTTGATCAGGTTTACATCTAGGCCCCAAATCCTGTGTTGTTTCCACTGTCTATAAATGCTTTCCTTTACTCTTAAACCCCAAGCCCTCCAGGACCTATTCGGCCCTGTGTGGTCAGGCTCTGAGACCCTCTACACACTCACACACACCCTGAATTAGAACCACACTGGCCTCTGGCTGCCCCTTGAATTCTCTAAAGTTCATTCCCAACTCTGGGCTTTTGCACTTTCTATTTCTTTTGTCTGTAAGGTTTGTCTTCACCATGCAGATCTCAGCTCTCATGTCATTTTTTCAGAGAGGTCTTCCTTGCTAGATCCCAAGCTAGATCTTTCATTTCCCTCAGAAACCACCGGCAATGCTCTTATATGTATGTTGCCTGTTGTGTGTCCTCTGTGAGGGGGGACCTTGCTGCCTGGTTTACCCTATAGGCCAGGTCTCTGGAACAGCACCTGGCTGGGTGGGGAGGGTGCTGCTGCTCGGATGGATCCATGCCTTCCAGCTCTGCCCAGATGTGTTACAGAGTAGAACTGTGAACTACCCCATCTTCCAGGAGAAGAGGCAAGGGCTGTGGGCATGATGGGGAGGTAACAGTGGTTGGGAGACAGGGGTATGGCAGGTGGAGGGCACCAGGAATGGAAAGTGCAGCCCACTCCCAGAAGCCAGATTCAAGACAGGTGGAAGCTGGAAGATGCTGCCCACCCTTGTCCTCCCCACCACCCCCACTCCCCTGTGCCTCACACTCATTTCCTTCCCAGAGTCAGTCTCATTTGCTTTCCCTAAAAGCCGCTGGAGGAGCCAATATGTACGTGATGAATATTTCATCTCCTGAGTGTGGGTTTGCGGGAGAGCTGTGATCCCCTGGGGAGGGAGTGCTGCCCAGCCGTGCCTGGGAAGGAGGGGGCTGAGAGGGGTGCTGGCAACAGGCTCTCAAGGATGCCTGTTTCAGGGCCCACCCCCTACACCCCTGCTGTTGCCTTTGGCATTGGAAGTCTCTGAGGGGGCAATCTCTGAGCCCTGAATCTGGGGCACAAACACCTCATGCTCCCTGGGGCTCTCAGCCCTTCCTGGGGTTCACCTGTGGCTAGAGGCAGACTTTGCCTTGAGCTCAGAGACTCAAATTGTCTGGGCCAAAGGTGCCACTGTCATGACAATGGCCAGAGGTGTGGAATATGTCCTGGTCCTTATCTACAGTGTCTTCTCAAACAGGAATCCTGTGAATTATCTCACCCCAGGGCTAGAAAACTACAGGCTGAGAAAGGAAACAAGGGATAGATAAATCACTCAGAAAGATGGGAGGGCACAGAAACAATGCAGTCTCTTCTGTCCCATGCCTATCCTCAGCCCTCCGTTCTAACCCTCACGTATGACACAGCAGCCCCACCAGTCTTCTCCCACTCTGGAGTCTGGCGGTCCTGGCTGCCAATGCTCAAAGGTTGAGTGACCTTATATCTCTCTAAGCCTCGTTTTCTCCATCTAGAAAATGATGTTGGTTACGCCCATACTGAGGGGTCAGCAGAGGGCCTGGCACATGGTATGAACTAAGGGGACTTAGTGTCTACACCACACACACACGTGTGTGTGCACATACCCACAAACACACACACGTTATAGTTCCTCTACTATCCACTTTTAGTTTGAAAACAAAGGATCACCCATTGCCTCCTTCATCACCCGAGTTCCGTCTTCTGCCTTGCCACCCACCCCACTCTACAACCTTGAGCCTCTGCTCCCTGAGAAGTGGAGAGTGGGGAGGGAGGGCCTCCAGGCTGGGTCAAGATGACCCTGGCAGTGTCCCCCACCCTCCGGCCCTCTGCATCCAGACCTGCCCCTCCCCCCATGGCCAGGCACAGACCCATCCCTCTATCCCATCCACCACATTACCCTCTGAATACTCTCATTATACCTTTACTAATTAGGGCTGCTCAGCAAATTGGCGGCTGCATTAGAGGGAGACAGTGTGCGGAGCATATGGCATAATATCGTATTAATGAACACTCTAAATTCAAACCCGGGTCAGCTGCTCGCTTCTCGCCAGTGTCACCCATGCTAACGGAGGGAGGGGAAAAAATAGCAGTCAACCTTTCCCTCTCTTTCCTTGCCTCTTTCCAAACACACATTCCGCTGCATAGGCCAGGCTGGGCTGCCATCGCAGTATGGGCTTACTTGGGGACTGCAAAAGGGCCTCCCCTCCTGTGTATATAGGTGGATGCTTCTATTATCGTAATTAATAATAATAAACCAAGGCTGTGGCCAGGCCCTTCACCTGGATTATCTCTGTGTTTCCCAGTGTCCCTGTGGAGGGCTTCAGCACAGCAGGGCAGGTGGAGGGACACAGAGGTCATGTGCTTTCTCGGGGTCACGTGGTGACTGAGCTGGACAGTCAAACTCAGGCTGTCTGCTCTGCAATGCTTGCTTTTCCTGCTCTGTCCAACCCCAGAGGACAGAGGATTGGCTTGTAGAGCTAATCCCAGCAAGCCTGGGGTGAACAACAGCCCTCCTCCTCCTCTCTCCTTCCCAGAGAGACTTTTTGTGGGATGGTCTGTGAGTCTTGGAGGTCCCTACTGTCTCCCTGCATCCTGGGCGGCGGAGGTGAGGGGGAGGCTAGATGAGTGGGGGCCAGGTTGGGGTCAGTGTGAAGAGGCCTTGCGGAACAGGCCTCAGTGCTCTGAGCTGCAATCCTGAGAGCAATGGAAAGACTGGGACTGAAGTTGGCCTATATCCCCCTGCCCCCAGCCAGGGAGGCAGTGCCCACAGATGCCCAGGCTTGGGCCTGTCCAAGTGTCCTGACTGCTATTTCCGAGGCAGAGATGAGCCTGCAGTGGCCTCTCATGCCATCCGTCTTGCAGGTTAACGTGTTTCCTGGGCTCCTGAATCCTCATTTTACATCAAGGTGAAAGGCAGCTTCATGCCTGCTGCCTGCTGAGCCTGGAGGCTGGGAGGGGTCAGGGCTGGCCCATGTGTGCACACATCTCCCATCTCTGGCCAGGCTCGAACTTGCCCTGGTCAAAATCATTCATCAATTTTGCCTCCCCTGGAAAGCCCTCCCTGATTAAGACCACAGAGCCTTCAGTGTCCAAGAGTGTCTTGGACATTCATCATATGTTGAGGACTGGTTCTGTCTATGAGAGAAGGTAAGGTGGGAGAGTCTGGTCAGATTCCCACTTACACAAATCCCAAACAAATAAATGAAATCTCTTCCTCCCCATATGTGTCCCTCGCCTTGCCCCCAACTCTGGGTGCTGGGTTTCCTGGGATGAGGCATCCTTTGGGGGTCTTAGGCATGTGGATGCTCTGGTGTTAAAGGGGGTGGGAGTCAAGATGGATTTCAACCTCAAATGAGTCATAGTGTAAGCCCCCTCTGGCCCTTTCCTAGTTTCAATCTTTGTGAGTCTAGTTCCTGACAGCCTCCCAGTCTTCCTACCTGGGGGCTGTGAAGATCAGCCAATGTTCCTAGCCCATGTTTTAGGGGCTCCTTTAGGGCTCCCAGGCTGGGCCTCTCCTGTCTCAAGTCTACCCAGGGCACGGAGTTCCTATCTACCTCTGGAGGGTATGTGATGTCTCTGTGGGTGAGAGTTGGGGGTGAAGGGAGGGGCACTGACTCCCTTAGCAGGGCCCCAACCTAGAATCAGGAAGACATCACCTGTGCTTGCACCTCCATGTTACTGCAGGTCTCCAGGGAGTGAGTGCCTTCTCTCTTTCTTTTTCCATCTGTGTAATGGGTATATTCCAAGTAGCCTAGTAGGATTGGTTGATGCTTCTGTGAAAGACCTACCCCCTGAGGCTTGAGGTTCTGACCTAGCTGAGCATAGACAACCCCTCTCGTCCACAGGCAGCTCCATCAAAATGAAAGACAACAGCTTGGGCAAACAGCTGCCCTCCCCTGGACTGCCAGACAGGATGAAGGCTAGGAGTACATTGCACTGCTGCCCAGACACCCCTGCCATGGACAACATGGGGCTAGCAGGCTGTCAGACCCTTAGGGGTGCCAACTAGGGGGTGTGTGTATGCAAGAGATCCCCTCCAGACAGACCTTCAAATCCTGCCAGAGGCACCCCAACTACAGAGTGGGGACTCAGCCCCAGCCACCTCAGGCTCTGCCCTGCACACCCCTGCCCCCTGTCAACCACCCTGGCTGGCATCTGTGCCATGCTTCCAACTCATGCTGTGGTCATAGGATCATTTTCTTTTGTCTCCAGAACTTGCAGATCCACTCCCTCCTCCCCATAGCTCTACCAGCAGGGGAGCCCAAAAGGAGTAAATAATTGTTGCCCCTCCCAGCCTGGATCAGCTGGGTGGAACCCAGGGGTGTCATCAAGCCATGGATGCCAATTATTTATCCACCTCCTCCAAGCCAAGTGCCCCTCCCTACTGCCGGATCCCCCACCCCCACCCCCTGGCAGGAGAGTAAACAAGCCCAGGAAAGGTGTCAGCTGGTCTCTGGATTTTAGAAGCAGCTTGTTGGGACTTGCCTGAGTGTGGGGATGCCCCCACTCCATCTCTCCAGAGGCAATAATGCAGCTCTGTGTCACACCTTTGGCTCTGCTCTGTGTGTGTGTACATGTGTGTGAGAGCAAACCAAGATTCCAC
Organism: Nycticebus coucang; assembly: GCF_027406575.1. NCBI lineage: Eukaryota > Metazoa > Chordata > Mammalia > Primates > Lorisidae > Nycticebus > Nycticebus coucang. The sequence continues at coordinate 39,891,244 of NC_069797.1, read as the reverse complement.
AGAGGTGTGGATACTTCCCTTGGGAGCAGCGGCTGAGCTAAAGGGGAGCTGAAAGGCCATGCACTTGGAAGCCTAGACCTGGGACCCAGAGAGGTGAGGTGACTTGTCAGGGGACAAAGCCAGTAGGACAGAGCCCTGGGACTGGGTAAAGTGTACTTTCCGCAAATGACCCCTGCTGCTAGAGCTCTGTTCAGGGACCCCCCTAAACACTAGAACTCCAAATTCACACTTTGCACACAATCTTGGCCCACTAGGGCTGGCTGTAGAACTTGTGGCTTCCAGTGCAAAATGAAAATTCAGGGCCCCTTATTCAAAAATTATTAAGGCTCTCAAGATAGGGACAGAAGAGACTTAAACTTCCCAGACACAGGAGTCTGCACACAGATCATCAGCCCATGAATTGGCCCTGGGCTAAGACCTTGTCAGTTTAATTCTGCAGCTGTGAAGACCTTAAAATCCCTACACACATTCTAGAACCTGCCTGTCTAGAGTCAGGGGTCCACAGACACCCCCTCCATAGCCCCTGCTAAGTGCAATCAGGGGAAGGGAAACTGGATCGGCAACCCAGGCCTGGGCTGATCCCCCCAGCAGAATCGGGGGCACTGGCCTGGGTGTCAGTTGGATCTGTCTCTTGCAGTGGGCAGTGAGCACAGGGTCTGGCATTCAAGGGAGTTGCTGCCCAGGCCAAGGCTCTGTGGATTTCAGAAGAGGGCAGGAGCCCGGGATTTCGGGGGGCCGCTCTTCTTCTGTGCTCCCCAGTGTCTTGTGGAGGCCATGTGTTGTTCCCTCTCGTGGGTTTCTAACGTTGTGGGTTTCTAACGTTGTGTGTTCAGGGACCACCTGTGCTGGGTGCCGCATGTGTGTGTGGGCTGCACCTACACCTGTGTGTGCATTCACGGCCCGAGAGCAAGGAGGGCAGGTGGATCCCCCACCAGGACTGCCCCCTTGGGTGCCCTGGCCTCCCTTACGGAGGGCATGTTCCTATCCTCAGGCATTCTGCTTTGGAATTCAGGCCCTTGCTAGCCTGTTCCCTGCTCACTAACTATAAACTATCTGATTTATATTCATTAACCAGTACTAGACAGCAGCAGGCGCAGCAAACTTCAGTGGGGGACATGCCTCCATCGACAGGCAGACTGCATTTCAGTTAATTAAGGGGCTGTAATTGTTGTCCGGGACAAGGGTCCCCAGGGCACAGGCTTTGTAAATAACTACCCTCCACTGCTCCCACCTCTCACCCCACCCCACCCCTGCCTACTTTCCTCATTCCCAGGTCTCAGAAGCCAGGTAAACAGCTTAGGCAGGAAAGAAGGCTGCCTTCTTTCCTGGAGGTAGGGGGTACAGACCTGGATGTGCCAGAAAAGCCACAATTCCAGGGCCTGAGGTAGCTGGGGGCATCCTGGGCAGAGCATGGTGGGGCTGGGTCATAGACACCTGGATCTTATTGCCCAGACTGGTTAAGTCCAGGGAGCAGGACCTGCCTGCACACGTGCAAGGGGTGTCAGTGTGCACACTTGTGAACAGGCACACCCCCCACGTGCACACATGTACACTTCTCCAGGCCCAAGTGTTTATGCCATTTTCCCTTCATCTGCCCACATGCCCACCCTGTGAGCTGGGCCTGGAGCCTGGGCACTGGTCAGGCTCTCTTTTGGGCATGGGGGGACTTTCAGGGGTCAGACAGAGGGCCAAACAAGAAGGCATTATCATCTCATTAACCCAAGCAAATGGAGGGAGACACCTCTGATAAGAATCTAACAAGGAGGCCAAATGCAGTGGCACCTGCCTGTGGTCTCAGCTACGTGGGGGAGGCTGAGGAGGGAGGATCGCCTGAGCCCAGGTGTTCGAGTCCAACCTGGGCAATATAGCAAGACTGCATCTTTAAAATAAAAAGAATCCAGTGAGGAGGGCTTCCTTCCTTGAAACTCTCAGAAAAATGGCGCAACATCCAGTAGTTGGGGGTAGTGAGGTGTCATCCAGGAGCTTGCACTTTGATAAGGGAGCAATTTCTAGTGTGACATAGAGTGGGAGGAGGGGGTGGTCTGGGAAAACACATGCCTGATGAGGGAGGTATGTGCGAAAGATATCCATAGTGACCAGTGTAAATATATGTCACATGGGCAGCAGTCATTGCCCAAGAAAGCCACAGAGCAGGCAGGCAGGGCCTCCTGGGAAAAGGGAGTCTTAAGCGGAGCTTGAATTAAGGGCTGACTCAGCCGTGGCCCCAGATGAGCTTTGCTGGAGGCCTGTTTCATCCAGCTACTCTTTGCACAAATGCTTCCGAGTGCCCACGATGTACCAGGGATAAATGGCAAATAAGACTACTGGGTTCCTTGTCCTCCCAAAGAACAGAGGGTGGGAGACAGTGTGTGCACGCACCTGTGTACACACCTACTTGTGTGCAGGTCATGTGTGTATATTTACCTGCTCTGTGTACTTATTTTCCAAAATCTATTGAGTGCTGCTACGTTTCAGACACTGTATGGGGCACAGAACAAAATAGCAAGCGTGAAGTTCACTCTGTATATGTGTGCATGTGTGTGTGCAGTACATGTGAGCGAGTGTGCAGGCCCTTGGAAGGGAGCTTCCTTCAACCTGCTCGGGACTTGAACCAGGACTCATCCCACTTTGTGACTATTGCTATGCAATCATCATCCTCGGACATTTTTGAACCATGACCACGTCTGTTTGCACTCTCACTCCACCTCCCCTCACTGTGGGCCCAGGGAGCCTACACGTTTTCAGCTGGTCTTGAATCACTGAATAATCACCCTAAGCCTTATCAGAATTGGTTTTTTTTTTTTAAGAGAAGACAGAGTCTCACTTTGTTGCCCACGGTAGAGTGCTGTGACATCACAGCTCACAGCAACCTCCAGCTCCTGGGCTTAAGCGATTCTCTTGCCTCAGCTTCCTGAGTAGCTGGGACTACAGGCGCCCACCACAATGCCATCTATTTTTTTGTTGCTGTTTGGCTGAGGCCAGGTTTGAACCCACCACCCTACTCACTGAGCCACAGGTGCCGCCCCAGAATTAATTTTTATTAACTTCGGTATCTGTGCCCATCCTCCACCCCATCACCCACATGCACCCCATCCTAGGCATAAATCTGGGGGTTGGCTTCAACCCTTAAAGTGGCTATTGACAGGAAGCTCTGGAAGTAGGTATTTAATGTGTATCTATCTAGATAGAGTCTAGCAAAGAAAATAAGTTTCTAGGTCTCCCCCCACCTCTACCTCCATTTCCACCTATCAGCCCTTATCTAAAAGAAAAATTAGAGAGTTATTAGGAGTTTCATTAGGGGTGAGCAGGTTGGTAATGAAATTACATTCCAGCTCCTTCTCAGCCCCTGTAAGTATTAAGTGGTTTGATCAATGGTGTTCACACAATTAATTCTGCCTGATTGCAGAGAGTGACTAAATTGACGATTGGGTTTCCCATCTCGAACTTTGTCTCTTAGCCAAACTCAGGAAACTCCAGCAGGGGCAGGTAAGGACCCCTGTCCACGAAGGCCTTTGCTGAATGCCACATTCGAGCTCACATTGATCATTTTTTCTTGAAGCTTATAGGAAATTTAGGTTTCACACCAAAATTAAATCATTGATTTCTACACCAGGGGAGATGAGATAACCCACCCTCCTGTTCCCATTTATTCATTTGAGCAGCTCTGAGACCTAATCCACTCCATGCCCCCTGCCTGGGACAGGGCAACCCAGCCTTCTTCCCCTGGCCTCGCCTGCATCTTAGCCCAGGCTATCAAGAGAGCCTTCCTTGTATCCCACTCAAATCTTTTCTGCTTTAAATTAATCCACAGACTCTTGTTGGGTCTTTTGGGGATATGGAAGGCTGTTTGGGAGGGCCCTTTGTGAAACAACACAGCTGACAACAAAGGTTGTCTTCTTGAAGCTGGGGAACCTGCCCACCATGACGTATTTCCATCTATCACCCCACCCCACTCTCCATGGCCTCTGGACACCCTGCTCCTGCAGGGGTAGGGAGGGCCTTTGCAGGCTTGTGCTGGCTCTCTACACAAGTCCAGAGTAAGCCCTGCTTTGCGGGAATGTCTCCCATGCGACAGCCTGTGTGTACTGGAGGGAAAGGCTGTAAGGGTGTTGGTGACTATGAGTTGCTGGGAAGTTGGGGAGAGACAAAGAGAGGGGACAGAGACGAATACTGGGAGACAGGAAAGGTTTTAATATTATATTCTTTGAACACTCACTGAGGGGCATGTGTTATTGTTATGAAATCCTCCTGGATGAGAAAAGTGGGGCTCTGAGGAGTTAAGGTATCCTCTAACCTTGGTAAGTGCTGGGACTTCCTGCAAGGAAGGGTGGAAGAGGAGCCTCCTTACTCGGCTGGGGCTCACCCTGTGCCCCAGAAACCCTTCCACCTGGAAGCCCCACTCCAGCATAAACAGAAGTGAGAGGCTTCCGCCAGCCCAGGGCACCCCCATCACTCATCCCTGCCTGCATTTTTTCTTCTCAGCATCAAGAAGACCTCAGCTTCTTGCTGATTGTCAGCTTCTTCTGATTCTGCCTATGTATCACAAGTATTCCTGCTGGGTCACTTGTCCAGTTCCAACAGCAATGGGCAAATCATAACATTCAACCCCAGCTCTGCAGCACCAGCGGTAAATGAGGGAATCCCTTAACTAGTAGGATGTACTAAGGCCAATGGACGAAGGCCTTGGGTGAGGCGGCCTTTCATTTGAATGGCTGGGTCCTCTTTTTCTTTGTAATTCTTTACTCCAGACTCTGAGCAACTATAATGACTAATAATAAGGGATATAGTCCAACAATTTTCATACATTCATCTTCCAAAATATTATGAAGCCATCAATAATAGGTAACAACATGGGGGTATGTTCGTGATATATTGTTTTTTTGAGACAGAGCCTCAAGCTGTCACCCTGGGTAGAGTGCCGTGGTATCACAGCTCACGGCAACCTCCAACTCCTGGGCTCAAGCAATTCTCCTGCCTCCGCCTCCCAAGTAGCTGGGACTACAGGCGCCCACCACAATGCCCAGCTATTTTTTGGTTGCAGCTGTCATTGTTGTTTGGCGGGCCCGGGCTGGATTCGAACCCACCAGCTCAGGTGTATATGGCTGGTGCCTTAGCCACTTGAGCCATAGGCGCCGAGCCTATGATGTATTGTTAAGGGGGAAATCAGGGTGGAAACAGCCCAATTGGGGTGTGTGTGTGTGTGTGTGAGACTCTATGTCAGGCTCTGTGCTGAGTAGTATCCATACATCATCTTGATTCCTCTACATCATAGAGGTAGGTATCCTGTGGGGATAACAGTATCTTCTTATAAATGGGGAAAATGAGGCTCAGAGCAATTAGGTAAGTTGCCCAAAGCCACACAGCTAATATCCGGTGAAGTCAGGGTTCTGTTCCACTCTGACTCCAGCCCCTGTGCTCTTAACCACTGCCTTATAATATCTGGTACCATTGGCCTATTCTTTTCATTTACAAAGTACTTTAATATTCATGATCCCTCTTCATTTATTTTATTTTATTTATTTATTTTATTTTTGGTAGGGACAGGGTCTTACTATGCTGCCCAGGCTAGTCTCAAACTCCTGGCCTCCAGTGATCTCACTTTGGCCTTACAAAGTGCTGGGATTATAGACGTGAGCCACCATGTCCAGACTGTTCATGATTTTGTCTATAAATATTCACAGCTGCTCTTGGAAGCATGTATTAATGAGTGCATTTTATGGATTAAGAAATTGAGGCTCAAAGAAGTCAAGAGACTTGCCCAAAGTCACAGAGCTAATCAACGGTGGCAGAAGGACCCAGACTCGGGTCTGTGCAGAGGCAGAACCCTGCACTGTTTCGAGGAAAGAGCAGAAACAGATAAGAAGAGCCAACACAGACCCAGCAGAGACAGAGCAAAGCACCCTACAAAAGGGAAGGAAAAGCATTTGCCTTGGTTTCTGTCTCTACTCAAATGTAGAGGGGGGGGAATTATTTTAAGCAGGTGCCTTGCCGTCTTGCATTTAAGAAAAATGCATGGAATTGAGTTCCCAAAAAGCTAGGAAAGCTGAACCAAACTATCGTTGGGGCTTGAAATGAGATTATATGTTTTCCCTGTTCTGGGCACTGAGCCATCAGTGATGCCACGTGCCAGGCTGGTGAGGACCACTTGTTTGTTAGGGACACCAGGGACTGGTGGCCATTCGCCCAGCCTGGCCCAGCCTGGTCCTAACCCGGTGAGTGACAGCTGTTTGCAGGCCCATGAGAGGGTTGGGCTCTGAGAACAGCCATGCTGGTGTTCCAGCTCCGTGCCAGTCCGAGTGTGGTCCACAGACAAGCAACAGCATCTCCGAGGGTGTGTTAGGAGTGAGGTATTGGGCCCTGCCTATAGAATCAGAATTTATATTTGAACAAGATCTGGGGGTGATGTGTCTGCCCATCACAGTTTGAGAAACCCTGGTCTAGCTGAAATCTGAAATCTGAGCAGAGGAGCAAGCCCAGTCTCAAAGATCCCTTCATCCCCCAGCCCTGGGCTCCCCAGTCTGAGCAGTTTGTTCCACAAATGCTGGGTGAGTTGAGGCCTGACAATGTTGAGGCTGTTGGTACAGGGGAAGGAGGAGGGAGGAGGCCTTCCCCCACCTGAACCACTTGAGGCACCTGCCAGCCACAGCCAGAGAGGGAGGGGCGGGGAAGTCTGTCTCTGTCAGCAGATCTTTCTGGAAGCAAAGTCAAGGTGCCCCTGTTCTCCTCCCCTCCCATGTGGGGACTGAGTATGAGAACACTGTGTGCAGGGCTGGAGGGCAGGTGGCCAAGGGCGCTGGGTTCACCTTCACCCAGGTACCAGGGTCTGTCCCTGCCTCCACTGACCATGCATTCCCACAGCTGGCCCCAAAGAGTCAGACCAAGGAACTGCTACTCTTCAGAACAAGGAGGAACTCAGTCCCTTTCCTCCCTGCCCTGTGCCTGAGGTTGGGGAGGTTACCCTCCTCCTATCTCCCTAGGGCCCATTGAGGCACCTGCTCCCTGACCTCCTCTTGGCCACCGACCCACTGTGACAGTCAGAGCCCAGCACACTATTTCCTTAAAGAGACGGCTGCTCCCTATTTCTTCACAGTGACCACCTCAAGAACAGGGATGCAGAGGCCATGGGCAGCTGTGACGGCCAAGAGCTGTGCCCGAGCCCTCTAGCTGGGTGAAGGGGCTGGGCTGCCACCCAGGTCCACAAGAATTAGATATCATTTGGTTCAAGAGGTTCTCCATCCTAACTGCGCATTTAACCCACTTAGGGAGCTTGGTAAAGAGAGAAGCGTGTAGTCCAGCCCAGGCCAATTAAATCAGAATTTCTTAGGTTAGGTGGAGGTGGGGAGAGAGGCACCAGTATTACTTAAATACTCAAGTGCAGCCAGGGTCCAAAGAACCACCCAACCAGGCCACGCACCCCACTCTGTTGATGAGGAAGTGTGGCCCAAATAATGACACTGGAGACATAGCTGCAGACCAGAAAAGGACTTAGTGTCTCACAGCGGAGCTCAAGCCACAACAGATCCAGGCAATACAGTGAGCTCCGGGCACTCAGACTCTACCAGCCTTAGGCACAAGGGAAGAAGGACTAAAAAGAATCCCTTCCCAGCCTGGCCAGGAGAGTCTTCCTCCCTCCCTCACCACCAGCAAAACCAGGTGCAAAGACAGCCCCTGCCCTGCCCTCAGTGGCTGCATGATATGGGCAAGTTGCTTAGCTCCCTGGACTCTCAATTTCCTCACCTACCAAAAAATGCCTAAATTACAGATGTGTAGCGGGGATGCCTGACACAGGGCAAATGTAGGTGTTCAATCAAATGTTGCTGAAGGAATGAACACCCGGTGCTCCACTTAGAAACCTGAGTCCTGCAACCCAATCCAGAGAGAGTCCAGGTCACCCAAAGTTCCTGAGCTTTTGAAGCTCCTCCTGGGAAGGATGAGGGCAAGGAAGGCAGCAGAGGCTTTTCTCCAAATGGCAGGGTTGAGGCCCCAGGATCTCTGGCCTGAGTGTGGACGCCTGATTCATCTCCCAGCTGCCTCCTGGCCAGCCCAGTTCTGCCAGAGAGGTCTGGCCGCACTACAGGAGCAGCTGGGATACTCCCTTTCCCTCCATCCCTCTCCCCTGCTGGGGCCCAGCCAGGGTGCATGTGGGGCACTGAGATGCTGGAGTGGAGGAACCCTGGGGTGGGGGAGCCAGCCAGGATGAGTCTGGCCAGCAGAGGGGTGGGGGCATTTCAGGGTTGGGGACAGGTGAGCAGCCTCCTCTGAGGGCTGGAGGAGGGGAAGGAAGCCCCTCTCAGTTGCCCCTGCCTATACACCCAGCAGGCACCCTCTGCCACCACTACCCATCAGTTTCCTGGAGCTCAAACAGCTCTCAACCCACTCTGCTCTGTCACTGCTGCTCCCGCTTCCATTAAAGCTGCAGTTTCTGGTCTTCCTTCCCTCTCACTCCTCACCCCCACCCCATGTCACCATAACCTCCCGTGCTGTGCCGGCTCTGCACCCCTCTGTACTCTGGGCTGCACTAGGGCAGGGCTCACCCTAATCTCTCCATCACTGCTTTGATGAGACAAAAACCCTGTAGAAGGAGAGATCAAACTAACTGTACTGGGGCATGAAGTGGGGGCAAGGGGTATCTCCTGGGATCTGAGCTACCATTCTGAGGCAGGAGGGGGCATTGACTTGTTTTCCTTCCTTGAGCAGGTACAAAAGAAGCCACATTAACACTGCCCTGCCTTTGAAGGTTGCCTTTGAAACCTGGACTCCTGGGTCTGTGCCAGCCAGGCCCAGACGCCTGTGCCCCAACCCGGCCCCAGCCCTCTGCTGCTGCTGCTGCTGCTGCAGCCAGGGCTTCTGACCTGCGAGATCAGAGGGCTCTGGCTCTGTCCCCAGCATAGTGTCTAGGACCCCAGGTTGGGGGCAACTGTCAGGGCCAGGGCGGGATGCAAAGTTTATCCACTAGGGTGCAAACTAAGATTTCATAGGGCTCTAAAACTCACAGGCTCCCAAATATGCACGGGGCCCCTGTCACGTGCCAGATGTCTTCATGGCCTCCTTTCTCCCTTACAACTGACTGCTAATGTGTCCTGCATCCCATTTTACAGGTGAGGCAACTGAGCCTTGGAGAAAAATAACTAATCCAACAAGTTAGGATTAGAAACTTTCTGATCCCAAATCCAAGGCTGTCTCCCCATTGGAAAGTCCTATCACCCTAAAGATAGAAGATAATTTCCAGTTCCCAGTCACCAACCCAGTCCTATACTTCAGTCTCCAAAGCCAGCATCTTATGAAAGGCTGCCCTTTCATACTGAGAAGTGCACTCGTCCACAGGTGGGATGCACAGGCAGCCAGGGGTTGACAGGGAGCCCAGTTTTTCTCCTCTTCACTTTAAATGTCTGGCAGCAAGGACTGGAGAACTGGTGGGCTGCTGAGCTCTCCCTTGGAAGGATGGAGGGTCAGGAAGGAATCAGCTCCTTCCCAGGTAGAGAGGCGGAGCGGAAGACCCCCACCCCACTCCATTCCTCCACGCTTCTCTTATCTGACCCCTTACCTGGTCCGGTGCACCCTCTCTTCCTCCCCCCACCCCATCTCCTGGCCCCTTACTCGCTCCAGACTACCTGATCAAAGGCAAGGATCTGAGAGCCATTAATGTTCCCCTCCTCCTTTTCCTCCTCCTCCCTCCTCTTTCCTCCCTACCCCTCCCTCTACTCTTCCTGCCAGGACATAAATAACTGTTTCCCCCAGGCAGGTGGCACCAAGCTGGGTCAGAGACAGAAGGGCCTTTCTACTTCAGCTCCCTCATTTTACAGAAGAGCAAGCTGAGGCCTGGAGAGAGGGTGACTTTCTTAGGGTCAATGTGAATTAGAGGGTGAATTAGTGGCTAAGCTGGGACCTAGGCACTATTTAGACCTTTGGGAGCCTAAACAATGAAGAGATTTTGTTTTCTCTTCCCACCATGGGTGTTTCGAAATAGAAACAACTTGAAGCTATAAAACATAATTAATTACAGTCAGCACTGTCCCACAGAACTTTCTGCAAGGATGGAAACAATCTCCACTGGCTCTGTCTGATATGATAGCCAAAAGCCACGTGTGTCTATTAAGCACTCGAATTGTGGCTAATGTGATTGAGATGAACTTTTAATTTAATTTCATTTTGATTAACTTTCATTTACATTTATATAGTCACATGCGGCCAGTAGCTGCCCTGTTGGACAGCTCGGAGCCATGCTAAATTAACATCACTTCTTTCTAGAATTTCGGATTGCAAAATTCTAGTTAAGTTCATCAAAACTGAAATTTTAGGTTTGGGTTTTGTTTTAGGAGTTCCCCAAACCACTATTGGATAAATTTATCCTGTCTAGAACTCAAATTTGGCTCCTCCCTAAGGGGGACTTTCATGAAGTGGAGTTGAGGTAGACCTTGGAGGGTTGGCCCAGGGAGGTCCGTGAGCAGGCGCGTCCCAGGCAGTGGGGACAGCACACATGAAGGGTCAGAGGCAGGGAATGCAGGGTATGTGTGGGATCATGTCAGGTGCACAGGGTGCAAACAGGCTCAGTAGGACATAAAAACTTCCCAGTTTTCTGAGCTGCAGTCTCTTTCACCTGTCATCCTCTGACCACTGCCCAGTTTTCCCAGGGGCCTCCTTATGGCCTTCTCTGCTGGAGGAAGAGGAGGCCCATCTGAAGAGATGAGGAGAAAATGGAAAGCCAGGAGGGCAACCTAATGGCTATGGGCTTTGTGGTAACTGAACAGGGATGGGGGAGCTCTGGATCTCTCCATCTGAATCCCGGCAGAGACCCCTGGTGGGTGGGACAGATGCTGAGGCCATTGAGAATGAGAGCCCAAAGAACCTTCATGTCCCAAACTTGCCTCCTAAGGTTTTGGCCCAAGGCCCTCAGTAACAGCATTCTACTCCAACGGGCTGAGAGTGAGAAGACATCCCCTCTGTGGTCAGGTTAAACATGTGAGAATTATGGATACAGAAAATACAAACAACTTCAAGTCAATTATGACAAAGAAAAAAGAATTTGACAGAAGGATGGGCAAAAGATAGGAACAGGCAGTTCACAGAAGAGGAAACTCAAATAGATGATTGACAAATCGGAAAAGTTTACCAACCCCACTGGCAATCAGGACAATGAAATTAAAACAGCAGTGTGACATCACTTTAGATCCATTAGTTTGGCAAAGATTAAAAATCTGACAATATATCGGTGTGGATGTAAAACAGATCAACACCATTGGAAGGGGACTACTCAAGGGCTGAGAGGTTATTACTTGATACTGTGAATACCTCTTTGGATAGCCATTTGGCAAGATCTTGTAAACTCTTGATATTTGTACCCTGTTGTGGTCTCAAATGAACCATACTTCCTGCTATCCACATCCTCAAGTATTGACTACAGGGTTGGCCATGTGACTTGCTTTGGCCAATGGGTTATTAGCAAGACTGAGGCAAGCAGAGGCTTAATAAGCTCTTTTCCTCTGGAACACAACCTCCTAGAATCCTGAGTCCACCATGCTGGGAGGAAGCCCAAGCTAACCGCATCAAAAGGCTATGTGGCAGAAAACTGAGGAACACTCTGACAACTAGTGTCAAGGCCCCACACACATTGAACTATCCCATATGTTTAAGGCACTCAGGCTGCAATCCCACACATTGTAGAACAGAAACAAATTGTTCCCACCATGCCCGCTTGAATTTCCAACCCACAGAATTGTGAACTAATGAAAGGAATGTCGTTTTAAGCTGCCACTAAGTTTGAGGATGGTTTATGATGAAGTGATAGATAACTGATAGACCTGCCACCCAGCAATTCTGTTCCTAGTTATATGCCCCAGAGAAACCCTTGTGTATGTGCACAAGGAGAAATATACGAGGATGCTTATTTAGCCTATCATTAAATGAAGGATAAATTAAGACATATTCCTTCATTCAATGAATATGGCACAGAACTACACGTAACAACAAGGTTAAATTCAAAACATACTGAACAAAACACCCCAGGTGCAGTTTAGAGACAGGATTCCACCTATGTAAAGTTCAGAAGCATATAAACCTATACAATATTGGGCTTATGTACTTATAATCTGTATTTAAAATGTGCATTGATGGCTTGGCTCCCGTAGCTCAGTGAGTAGGGCACTGGCCATATACACCGAGGCTGGCAGGTTCGAGCCCTGCCAGGGCCTGCTAAACAACAATGACAACTGCAACAAAAAAAAAAAATAGCCAGGTGTGGCAAGTGCCTGTAGTCCCAGCCACTTGGAAGGCTGAGGCAAGAGAATCGCTTAAGCCCAAGAGTTTGAAGTTGCTGTGAGCTGTAACAGCACAGCACTCTACTGAGGTTGGCATAGTGAGACTCTGTCTCAAAAAAAAAAAAGTGCATGGAGAGAATAAACCCTAAATTCAGGCAAGTTAACCTTTGAGATGGGAAGGAGGAGAATGAGTCTGGGGAGGAAGATACAGTAGTTTCCATTATACCTATTATGTTTTATTTCTTTAAAAATTTTTACCTGAAGCAAATATGGCAAAATGTTAAGATTTAACAAAGTTGAGTAGAAGATACATGGATGTTCATTTTATTATTGTTTATAGTTTCCTCGGAGTGAGAAATATTTTATAATTAAAGAGCAAATACAAGAGCAAAATAAGAATTGCTTATTTTGACAATTGAAGAGGAGATAGATACAGAGAGAAGATTCTAATGCCCCCTAGGCCTGTCCCCAGGCACCTGCTCCACAGGCCAGCTGCCCAGGGGTTTCTTAAGTCCTCCCCATATCCTCATCATAGGGGCTCTCTTTCTATTTAAAAATGAAAAAATACTTCAAATAGTTGAGTTGCTTCAGTTTGGTGGCAAGGGTACAGAGAAGCAGACTATAGGACATCTGTCAAGGACTTAGGGGATCTGAATTTGAGTCAACTCCCTTACAACTCCCTGTATGATCTTTCGCAAGTTCCTGCCTCTCTCTGACCCTCAGCTTCCTCATCTGCAATGAGATCCTGGTGGATTAGATGAGGACTAGTCAACAGGTAGATCTTTCAGAATGAACATGCACTCCCTGCCACCCAACAAAGGTGACTCTCCAAGATGGACCATCTATCTCTATAGGGGAAGGGATGGCAGGCATTTCAAGAAGCCCTGGAGATTGTGTTACCCAAACCCGGCTGAGGTAACTTCTTGGGACCCTCCATTCCTGACGTTCTAGGATTCTATGATATGGCAGGGTCTACCTAAATTCTGTTAGGATCGTGAGCAAAATTAATAGGACACATCTGAGGTGTTCAATGTACATATACTCCCGACCCCTCAGGCTAGTCTGTCCATCCATTCTTCTATCCATCCATTCATCCAGCCTCTATCATTCATCTGTGTGAAAAACATTTATTAAGTCTCTACTATAAGCAAGCATTTTGCAAAGTGCTGGAAATACAACAATGAACAAAATAGACATAATGGTGATTAACACATAAATCTCAGTCTTACTTCTAAGCATGTTACATTTATTAATATATTTATTTATTCTGAAAACTGCTCTATAAAGTAGGCACGCTTTTTATCCTTGTATTACATCTGGGGAAACTGAGGCACAAAAAGTTAAATATCTTGCCCAAGGCTAGGCATGGTGGCTTGTGCCTTGTAATCCAGCACTTTGGGAGGCTGAGGATTGCTTGAGTTGAGACCAGCCTGGGTATCATAGTGAGACTGTCTCTACAAAAAAAAAAAAAAAAATTTTTTTAAATTAGCCAGGTGTGGTGGCTCAGGCCTGTAGTCCCAGCTACTGGGGAAGCTGAGGCTGGAGGATCACTTGATCCCAGGAGTTTAAGGCTGCAGTGAGCTATAATCATGACACTTGCACTCCAGCCAGAGTGACAGAGTTAGACCCCTGTCTCTTAAAAACAAATAATATAGGGCGGCGCCTGTGGCTCAGTCGGTAGGGCGCCGGCCCCATATACCGAGGGTGGCGGGTTTAAACCCGGCCCCGGCCAAACTGCAACCAAAAAATAGCCAGGCGTTGTGGCGGCCGCCTGTAGTCCCAGCTACTCGGGAGGCTGAGGCAAGAGAATCGCTTAAGCCCAGGAGTTGGAGGTTGCTGTGAGCTGTGTGAGGCCACGGCACTCTACCGAGGGCCATAAAGTGAGACTCTGTCTCTACAAAAAACAAATAAAAAAAAAGAAAAAAAAAACAAATAATATATACATGTATACATGTGTGCCTGTATGTGTGTATGTATGTGTGTGTATACGTATATATGTTGTCCAAGAACTACCAGAGTGAAGATCAAGCCAAGACAGGAACTCCAAGTTCCCAGTTCTCACATGATTAAGCCTCTGTAGCTGCTGCTTAATCCCAGTCAGCATTACTCTCTGCCCTTACCTATTGTCCAATCAGATCCCTCTTCCTGGGCCTTCTCCCCACACCTGTACACCCAGAAGTGTACCTTTCTCTGATCTCCTACCTCTACCTCTCACCAGACAAAGCCTTTTCTGTGGGCCAAGTGGGGCTTCCATGTGCTTTTGTTTGTGATGTTGGTAAAGAGCACTCTGAGAAGGGCTGAGCCATGATTTCCAACCAGCAGAGCCTAGGGGCGAGAGCACAGGGAGGGGATGTGACTCCAGGAAGGTGGAGGGGACAAGGCAATGTGAGACCCAGAAGTCGTCAGTCATAGTAGCTACCATTTGTTAAGTGTCCAACACTGATTCAAGTAAATATCTTGACAACTATCTGCTTTAATCTTCACAAAACTCTCATGAGGTAAAAAATTACTACTCTCATTTTATAAATGAGGAAACTGAGTTCAAAGAGGCTAGGTTTGCCCAAGTTGCTAAACTGGAATTTGAACCCAGCCCTATTAATCATTCAACAAATGCTAATCATAGGAGCCAGGTGCTGTCGGAAGTGCTGAGGACAGCAATGAGCAAGGCACCGAGGTTCCTGCCCTCAAGGAGCTTACATCCCAGTTAGAGGAGGTAGTTAGCAAACAAATGATGGGTCATTCCCAGTAATGGCAAGTGTTGCAGACTTTTTCACCTACTAAAAGCAGGTAGTATGATCAAGAGTGCCTAAAGGACTTCTATTCATTAATAGCGTGATAGCGTGGACACCCTATAAAAAAGCCTGCGAATACACAGAACACCTAGAAATGCTAAGTAAAATATAACAAATATCCTATTATAGGCATAGCCCTGGTGTCAAAATTGAGAGAGATCATGAGGCATCAAAACCAAACACAATTTCTGTCTTTATCTGGACTCTGAGTGGAAATGAAAAACCCTCTCCTAGGAATTCTATAAACATAGGCCTACTTTCCTATGGGGCCGTACCATACACAACCCATGAGGAGAAGGAAAACCCAAGGCAATAGATGAATGAAAATGGACCTAAGTTGGTGTTGGCCTCAGGGTTGACCTCTCTGGAGGGACAATCCTCCAACCAAAGCCTCTTAGGATTCTCATAAGTAAAGCTCGTCGAGCACGAGCCCACATTCCAAAACTAGGCACCATTCAAGGAAGTAACCATGAGTGAGAGTCTTCCAAAACAATGAGCAGCAGATGGAGATTCTTTTCATATTGTGGAGTCACCAGAGAACCAAAGAAAGTGCCTATTTCATATGTTTAAAGAGGAGGGGGGTCAAGCCTGATGAAAGAAGATGGCATGGGGTTGGTGGTCAGGGAAGAGCTTTTGAGGAAGATTCTTGAGGTAAGACTTGATGGAGGAGAAGGAGCTACACAAAGATGAAAGAAGAGCATCCCAGGCAGAGGAAACAGCAAGTGCAAAGGTCCCAAGGCAGGGCTGAACGTGGCCTGTTGAGGACCAGGAAAATAACAGTGTTCCCATGGGGGTGACCTTGAAGGAACGTGGTACAGGAGATATTTCCCTGTGAGAAGTCTGGCATTTATTCCAACCACCATGGACTTTAAGGGTTTTCAGGGCTTTAAGCAGGAGCATGGCATAAACTGATCTGCATTTTGAAAGATCCTTTTGGTCACCCTGTGGGGATAGATTGTAAGGAGGAAGTGTGGCGGTAGGGTCCATGTTAGGGCTAAGATTCCAAATCTTCCAATATTCTCCAGAAAAACAGACCCTCCTGTCCCAGAGAGGAGCTCCTGGATGGGAATGAGGTGAATAAACAGAAGCTGTTGACCAGTAAACTTGACCACAGAGGGAGGAAAAAGGAGCTGAGCCTTGATATCCCATTCTGACTCAGCCCAAATTAATGATCTCATTGATTCACTGATTCATTCAGTAAATGCCTCCTATGTGCCAGGTACCAGGTAAGCAATGGGGCTGCAGAGCGAGAGGCCTGGTCCCTCTCCTGGAGGAGTTTGCAGTAACAGGTAATGACAGCCCCTGGAGAAAGTTCTGGGCCAGTGGGAGCAGAGAAGAAGGGGAGGGCCTGTTCTCAGGGAAGGAGGAGTGTCAGGAACAGTTCTTGGGAGGTGACCTGAACTGCTCCTACATACAATCTCCTGGACCCATCCCATCTCTAGCTGAACCTGCTATGCCCCTCCCTATAGGAAGACAGAGTGAAGGTGACGGTGGTCCTATGAAATAGCACCTATAACTGGAAGGAGAATTTCCCTGTGGTCCCCTCAGAAGGAAGAGAGGAGACAGATGCTGATGAAAATAGCCACAAGCCTCAGATCTGGGCCTCTTTTCACTTCCATTATCTTGTGTGACCATCACGGCAATCAGATGATGTCAGCAGGGCAGAGATCATTACCCCACGTCACTGATGGAGAAACTGAGGCTCAGTGAAGCTAAGTGCCTTACCCAAGGCCTCGTAGATAAGGTGTGGCTAGGTTCATGCCAGAACTGCCTTCTGTTCCAGTTCCTCTTTAGAAGAACTGTGTGTGGCCTATCTCTGAAGTCTTGTGTGTGGCCTATCTCTGTGCCCACTGCTCTCAATCGCGATCCCACCTGGGCCCACCTGCCCCCCAGCTCACCATCAGGACCTTAGCCGCAGGAGTGTGGCAGCTGAGACATGGCTGGGAGCAGATAAACTCAGGGTATCCACGCTGGCTTCCCAGGCTGGGCATCCCAACTTTTCCACAAGTTTCCTGGGAAGAGTCCCCTGGAATGGGGCACTGGGAAGGAACTTTATAAAATTCTCCACAACCAGCCAAGCGGAACCTATTTTCCCTCACAATGCAATTAACGGCACCAACATTTACAAAATATGATTACAAGCGCTTTGGTTAAGTAGAGGAAAGTATATTAGATAGCAGCGAGGGGTTGATCTTAATGTGCATTTTTTCGAGAGACTTGCATTTTCTTTGTGCAAATAAAGAGGCCCTAAATTCTCCATAGGCACTAAAATCAATGCAGTGGAACCATGATAACAAACACAGGCTCCACTTTTTGCTACATCCCCCAATTAATTAAGCCTTTCACGGGCATGTAATTAGGAACATTAGCAAGTCATAAAATTGCCGTGAGTCTTTAAATTATGTGCTGGCCCTCAGCAATTTGTTTTTAATTCCTTCTGAAGACAATGGCACTGCGGGGCCCAATAGATCTTCATAGCGCCTACTGTGCTCTCCACTATGGCGACTGCCCGCTCCTGGCAGCCCCGGGCCAGGCCTGTGTTTCTGCTCCCAGGGCCCAGGAAGGGCCTGGCTCCGGCTACTGCCTTCTCCTCCCTTCTCTCTCTCCCACTTCAATTCCTCCTCCTCCTCCTCCTTCTCCTCCTCCCCCCACCCAGTGATTTTCTCTCCCTTCTGCTTTCTTACTTTTTCTCTTTCTTCCTTCTCCTTTTCCTCAGCCTCTTTCTTCTTTCTCCCCTTCTTCTTTAATTCCTCCTCCACGCTGTCTTTTTCCTTCTCCTCTCCTCTCCTCCTCCTCCTCCCTCATATTCTCTTTCTTCTCCTTTCTTCTTTCTTTGCCCTTGACTTCGTCCTCTTTGCTTTTGCTTCCTCTTTTTTCTACCTTCCTTTGTTTCTCCTTTTTTCCTCCCTCCTCTCTTTCCTACTCCTCTGCTGTTTTTTTCTTACCTCTCTTCCTCCTCCTTCCCTTCTTCTTCCTCTGCCTTCCCCTGGCCCTCCCCTTCCCCGGCTCCCTGCCCTTCCTGTGACCCCTCGGGAGCAAGCTGGGCACACAGGCCACAGGCCTCCCTCACACTCTCACAGGACCCAGCTCCTGGCCCTTGGATTCCATCCGTGTTGTAAAGGACCTCAGAGGCCAGCTAGGTTGACCTGCCACCCCATGATTTGTGGCATCAGTTACACTCCTTGGGAGCCAAATCCTGGAGCAATCTGGAGGTATCTAAGGGAAGGAGGCAGGGGTTATGACCCTACTCCCACCACCCTTCCTCTTCTCTGGGGAGAGGGAATGGGGCACAGCAGGGAGCTGTGGTGTTTGCCTCACTGGCCAAATGCCCCAAAAGAATCTAGGTTGTGGTTGTGCTCATCTACCAGGCCTGTTAGATCCAAGGGAGTTGGAAAATCCCACACCCCCACTGTCCCACTGCTATTTGTTGTCATTCCAAGCCTGCAGCCACCAGCTTCAGAACTCAAGGGAATTAAGTCCTTGGGCACCCACCTTCTTAACCCAGCCCTACCCTTACATTTGCCATCCACACCTTCCTTTTCTGCCAACCAGGGGTTTCTAACTTTTATGAAACAAGATCTACTTGAAGATCTTGACACGGAGGCTGGAATAGCAACTCCAGACCAATTGGCCTATCAAACCCTTCTCCATGATTTGCTAAAATTTGGTTAGAGAAGGACTGACTTCTGCCTGGGGCCCCATCTGCTCACTCCATACCACCCCCCGCCTACCCACTCCTGGAGGTCACAAGCCTTCTGTAAAATCTTAGAATCCCCAAGTTTTAGGATGGGAAGGAACATTACACATGACCAGTGGAGCCCCATCAAGCCCGAGCCAGGAACAGAAAAACTTGCTAACTCCAGGCGTCGGTGGACCTTCTCCGATTCAGTCACTTCTCAGCTTTTCCTCTCACTGAAAACTCATCCTTTCTTTCTGTATTCCGCAGGTGTGGTAGACATTAATAGTGCTGAATGGTATTTTGGGATCTGTTTACCTTCTGGGCAAGGAAGGTTGCCCAGAAGGTAACCTCTGCCCCACTGAAGTGAGGCATGGTTTATGTGCCTTGTTTGGGCCAATGAAATGTGAGGAGAAGGGTAATGTGTCACTTCTAGTGGAAGTACTGAAGAGCTAATGTACTAATCTCCGTGCCTTCTTCCCAGCCACCACAGAAGCACTTGTGGATAGGGAAGTACCATGGTGGACTTGGGCTGAAACACTCAGCCATCACGCAGAGGCAGCTTCTCTAAGAGCTGCCCAGAGGCAGAGCAGAATTTTTTGAGCAACAGTAGTTTTGCTATGTTAAACCACTGAGATTTTGGTCACATCACAATATAACCTGACCTGTCCTGACTAATCCACCAAGAAAAAGCCTCTGGTTTGTCCAACTTATCTTTTTCCCATGCCAGACCAATAATTGAACCAGTGTGGAGATTAGCTGCCTTTAGATCAAATGCCTACCCTGCCCCAATCAGGGAAAACAGTTCTCCAATTTGTAAGTTCCCCATACTCAAGAGAATAAATGTTTAACTTCTCATGTTGGCCTACAAGGCCCTCGGTGAGCTCAGGGCCCACCTCCTCTGCCTACTTCTCCAACCACATTTCCTGCTTCTCCCAATGCTCTTTCACATCTCGGACCTCAGAGATACTGAGCTTCTCCTCATTCCCTCATCATATCAAGCTCCGTCCCAAGCCATCTCTTTATACACGTTGTTCTCTTTGTCTAAAATGAGAACATGGCTGGGCATGGTGGCTTACGCCTGTAATCCTAGTACTCTGGGAGGCCGAGGAGGGTGGATTGCTTGAGCTCATGAGTTCGAGACCAGCCTGAGCAAGAGCGGGACCCCATCTCTAAAAATAGCCTGGCGTTGTGACAGACGCCTGTAGTCCCAGCTACTTGGGAGGCGGAGGCGAGAGAATCACTTGAAGAGTTTGATGTTGCTGTGAGCTGTGATAACATGTCACTCTATGAAGGGTGACAAAGTGAGACTCTGTCTCAAAAATAAAAAAATGAAATAAAATAAAATGCTGTTCCACTCACTTGTCCTCCTGAGGAGAGTCTACTGATTTAAGAACATTTTAAAAATAAATGTTATCATGTATATTTAAGATACACATATGGAGTAAAATGGTTACTATAGTGGAAAAATTGACATAGCCGTCATCTCACATAGTTGCCCATCTCCCTCTGTGTTAAGAGCAGCTACAATCCAGTCATTTAACAAAAATCCTGAATGCAATACACTGTTACTAACTATAGTCCTCACATTGTGCATTAGATCTTTCAATTTATTTACCCCACATATTTGTTACTTTCCATCCTTCAACCTATTATCTCCCCATTTCCTCCCTCCCTCCCCAACTCTGGTAACCACCGTTTTATTCTCTATCTCTATATGTTTGACCTTTTAACATTTTTAGATTTCACATATAAGTGAGATCCTGCAATATTTTTTTTCTGTGTCTGGATTATTTTCCATCGCATAATGTCCTCCAATTCCACCCATGTTGTGGCAAATGACAGAATCACCTCCTTTATGAAGGTTGAATTGTATATATACCATAGGATTTTTTTAATCACTTGTCCATTGATGGACACACATGGTTTGGCTGTTTCCAGAGCTGGGCTATCGCAAATAGTGCTGCAATGAACATGGGAGTGAACGTGAGATATACTTATAAGGTGATGATTTCATTCCTCTGGGTACATGCCCAGAAAAGGCACTGCTGCCTCGTGTGTTGGTTCCGTCTTTAAGTCTTTGGGAAACTCCATACTATTTTCCGTAATAGCTGCACAAGTCCACTCGATTCTATAGTCCCATGTCAAATATTACCTGTTCTTTTAAGCCTTTCGTGGTCAATCCTGAGCTATGGCCCTGGCAGCACTTTGCACATAATTTCTATCATAGACTTACCATGTGAACTTGTACTTATTTGCTTATCTGTCTGCCTGCGCAGTCTTCCCTGGGTTCTCAAGAGATGACTGGTACCTCAGTCATCATTTGGTCTCTCCTCTCACCCCTGCACTTTGCCCTACAACTACTACGATGAGGCCAACATTTATTAACTGCTTACCACTGCCCTGCACTGGGCTGAACACCGTTCATAGCCGAACTCTCTGAACAAGTACTGTTACAGTCCTCATTTTGTATCCTCCAGAACCCCTGCCTTCTGCTGCTTCCCCTTCTGGCCCTACAGAGGTTCTCAGTAGTACTCTGCCGAATGAATGAACGTTGCCTGCATGAAATTAATAAATACATGAAAAACAAATTCTGACTTGTACATAAAAAGAAGGCCAGGAATTTATGGAACACATTCATGAAAGAGCTGAAGATCTCCTCCTTCTGAGTCATATAGACCTGCTTCATAAACTGCCCAGGCAGCTGTGATCCTGTCTGCAGGGAGCCTGGGCAGTCAGTCTGTCATCTGTGGGAAGGACACCCTTTCTCCCTGTAGCTGGCACGTGTATGCATTTCCTGACCACATCCAGTAGCCCCCTTCCAGGCCCAACCATGGCCCACTTGCTGGCTCAAAACCAAGTCAGGCAGAGTGCCCCAGGAGCCCAGCCTTGAAGCAGCCCCATTCCCTCAGGACACAGAGCTGTGATTGGGAGCCCAGTGTGCGGAGTCTAACCTTGAGTAAGTGTTTTCTTGTTGTCATCCACAGACCTAACGCAAAGCCTGCAGAGAATACGTGGTGGAGACATATATTATACCTAGAGCTTTTTATCTCACACATGTGACTCTGCCCATCATGAGTTGTGCGTTTTATTCTCGCTGGTGGGACAAAAACCACCTCCCACTGCAGCATATATCAAGGGAGAGAATGTTGAACTTTCTTTGCATTAATATAAATAGCTGTTTAGGCCTCATTCCCCAGCCTGGGACCCTCTGTGCACCTGTCCTTCATCTACTCTATTTGGCATTTGGTTCAAGTTTGGTTTATTTAGAGCCCAGGTCAGCGGGCTTTTACATATTAAAGGTGCATTTTAAAAGAGCATTTTCTATTCTAATTTGAGGGAACCAAGCTCTTTAGGGCTTTCGGGAGCTGTGTCCACCTGATTTACATTTCCCCCATTGGAGCTGAGCCACAGACACACATTAGAATGTAAATAATAGTGATGGATACATGTATCTTTAAAGATCCATTTTCTCTCCATTTTTTCTCTCTTTGAGGGGAGGGGACAGGCTAGGAAGAAACTGAAGTATTCAGGCTGAGGGGCAAGAAAGAGGAGGCCAGATGTGGTGAGTTCTTGGGCAGGCTGGCTCCAAGACACGGCAGGTGGGCCTCTGCCGTTCAGAGGGCTTCGGTGCCAGTGTCTTTGCAAGATGCAACTCCAATCCCGTCTTTGTCCGGGGAGAGGCTTCTGTGCGGTGCTCAAATATTGGCTCCAGTGAAGCTTTGGGAAACTCTCTTCACCTCTCTGAGCCTTGGCACACCACAGGGCCATGGAGACCATCATATCATCCTACGCAGGGCCACCATGACTAATAAATGAGAGGACCCCTGGAAAATGTACAGCACTGTGATTGGCACACAGCAGGTGAGCAACTTAATACACATTGGCTTTTGTTCATTATTATCCTTGGTTTTTTTTTTTTTGGCCAGTGCTAGGTTTGAACCCGCCACCTCTGGCATATGGGGCCGGCGCCCTACTCCTTTGAGCCACAGGTGCTGCCCCATTATTATCCTTGTAAATCTTGTCTTGCACCCCAAGTACCAGGGCCTTGCACATGGTAGGCACTTGATTAGTGTGTATTTGATGGACGACATTCATTCAGTGTCAGAACTTTCCCTGGCTTCTACTGTGATCTGGAGAAGGATGATAGTGGAGGTGTAAGATAGCGGTGTCTCTACCCACCTGCCACTCCTGCCATAGGCTCCTGTCTTACCCCCACTTTCTCGTGGCCTCCATAAGCTATGTGTTCTCAGGTTTCCAATGCCAGAAACCGGGGTCTCTTCTCCCCTCTTCTTCCCCTGAATAAATCCCATTCAATCCCCTTCCAGGGAGTCTTTCTGACTGTCCAACTGGGTTATGTGCCTTCCTGAGGGTCCAGAAGGTTCTTCATTTCCTTCTACCATATCTCTCACCACCCTATATGGTAACTTGTATGTGTATTTCTCCTAGGTGGAGAGGGATTGTGTCTGTTTTGGTCACCATTATATCCCCAGCATGGCACATATTAGGTCTTCAATAAATATTTGTTGAATGAACAAATCTCTGTGTAACCAAAAGCAATACCTGGCACACAGTAGGTGCTCAATAAATGTTTACTAAATAAAATGATGAAGTTGATGCTTTCATGAAATTCACAATCTCATCAGGGAGGGACCCAGAGGTGCTGTGCTGTTACTATTTTGGCAGATGGAGCTCAGAAGGAGCAGCTGGGAGAGTCAGGAGGGCTTCCCAGAGGAAGTAGCAATTCATTTTTTAATTTTTTAAATGTATACATATATATATATATTTTTTTGAGACAGAGTCTCACTGTGTCACCCTGGGTAGAGTGCCGTAGCATCACAGCTCACGGCAACCTCAAACTCTTGGGCTCAAGTAATTCTCTTGCCTCAGCCTCCCAAGTAGCTGGGACTACAGGCACCTGCCACAATGCCTGGATATTTTTTGTTGCAGTTGTCATTGTTGTTTTTAGCTAGCCCAGGCCAGGTCCGAACCCACCACCCTCGGTGTATGTGGCTGGCACCACAACCACTGTTCTACGAATGCAAAGCCAAGGAGGTAGCAATTCAGTTGGGCCTTGAAGAATAAGTAGGAGTTGTTTCAGAGGAAGGAGAAATGTTGAATGAAGTAGAGATTTTCATAGGGCAGAGAACTGAAATGGGAACAAAAAAGGATGGAATTCTTCCTCGGATCTTGGGCCAAAATGCTACTAGATAGTAATTTGTCATGGGACCTGTCTGGAATATGTTTTCTAAATGTGAACATGAGGCAGATCTAAACTGGAGGGCAGGGGAAGTTTGGAACAGTGGAGGAATAAGGTGTCTGGCCTCAGCTATAGCTGGGAAGAAGAGGCCAAGTAAGGAGGGAATGCCTCCCCGCTTCCCCCAAGGAGCCCCGACTTAGGTGCTCAGGGCCAGTAGGGACCAGGGGTGGACCCCAGATCCTCTGAGGGGCCAGGATAGCAAGGATGGAAATGGAGGAGATGAGAAGAAGGGACCCTTCTGGCCTTCATTTCTGCAGCCAAGAAGCTTGGGCTGATGTGGTGCTTCCTACATCCAGGGGAGAAAGCCTGGGATCCTCACTCACGAGCCATGCATCACAGGGAGCAGGGGCAATGTCAGAAGTGATTACAGGATAGAGAGGGAACAGGATGGGGGGGAAGGAAAGCAAACAGGAGCTTGGAAATGGTAGGGAGGCGCAGGGGCTGGGCAGAGGTGCAGAACAAGGGGAGCTTCCCAGGGAGGCTCAAGGGTTGGGTTATAGCAAGAGCCAGAGAGTGGGGAGGGGGAGGACAGAGGCAGAGGGGAGATGAAGATGTTCTTTCATCTTCCTGGAGAGAAGAGGCCAGGCTGTGATAGGGAGAATGACGGAAAGTCTCATTGGAGCTGTTGGTTTGAAAGAATTTGTCTTTGGAACAAGCTTTTTATCAGTCAGCTTTAAAGATCAGGATTCCTTAGGGGCCGCTCCATCTTCCTCTCTCCCTGTCTCTCTCTCCAGTACCCTCCTTCCCTTGTTCCCTCTGTCTCCCTTCGCAGCATCTCACAGTCCCTTTTACAGCCTCATGTCTGTCTCTAGCTGTGTTTTCCTATCCCTTGCAATCCCTCACCATCTTCCTCTGCCTTGCCTGGCTACCTCTGACCACAGGCCAGACCTTCCTCAGCACCTCCCCATGGCAGGGGGGCCCGGAGCAGAGGGGGCAAGGCTAGACCGGCAAAGCCATCTGTTGGTGTTCTGGGCGAGGCTGTGGGCCTCTGTCCCAGGGAGAGCCCTTTGCTCTGCCACAAGCTCCCTCCCTGAGTCCAAACATGGCCAGCTTTCCAGATGTGGCTCTCACCTGTCCTGTATCCATGGCACAGGCAGATTGGAGGAGCAAAGGGAGACAGGCCATGGGTATGAGTGCTTACAGGACACCAGGTGCCTCCCCACCATAGCGAGAAAGACATCTGGTCCTCATTTTCCCCAAGGGAAACTGAGGAGCTCTGCTGTCCTGCAGCAAGTGAGTGGAATCCAGATGGAGTCTGTGGTAGGGAGGGCACTGGCTTGAAGGTCAGAAGGGACCAAGCAGGGAAAAGGTGGAGGGCTGGGCCACAGGCCTTTTTTGCAATTGCCTCTCTTTTCTTGTTAGCATATTAAATTTCCTGCCACCATTGGCCAAGATAACCTGGGCCTCCTCTCCTCTCCTGCCCTGACTGGGATGGCCCTGAGGACTCTGATTTCCCACCTCCAGTTTTAGAGCTGAAAAGTGAATGATGTTTTTCTCTGAGGGGCTGAAGTGGAGGTGGGGGTGAGCAAAGGGTCACAGGCTTCCTTGAAACCACAGGCGCCTCTTTGTTCTTACTAGTCCAAGAGGGGCCCTGACCTGGGGAGGAGGAAGGGAAAAGGGTGTTCACAAGGGGGCCTGGGTGTCAGGCCTGAGCTGTATCCCCAGAAGCCATTTCTGAGGCACTTCACCGGCACCCCACTCTCCAGAGTTTGGGGTGACAGTCTGGGGCCCCTCCCTGTGCCCGGCCTTGTTTTTTCCCCCGGGCTTCTGGGATGGGAGGGGGCTGTGCTCTGGGAGGAGCAGGGAGCAGGCCCGGCCATGTGTACAGAGAGGCCTCAATTTCACAGGGCTTGCTCCTGAGTGAGTTTCGCATAAAAGGATTAAGGCGAGAGGAAGTGCAGAGGAAATGGGATGTTGGACACCTTGTTAAACGGGCTGTCAGGGCTCCTGGAGCGTGGGTGCTAACTCTATTCCCTGCCTCCATAGAGAGCAGGCCAGGCCATTACCTGAGCGATCAAAGATAGGCCCCATGAGTCAGTCAGCAGCCCTGTGTGTGGAAAAACTGGGCTGGACCAGCCCCACTTCAGTCCCCCTTTCTGGAGGCCATTCCTGAGGGGTCAGGGAAAGGGGGAAATAGAAGCTCAAAGTTTCTTCTTACCTATGCTTGGAGAGCTCTTAGCCCTGGGATTAAATCACAGCCCGATTTGGGATTTGGGCTTGGGATGAGCGATGGGGTGCATTTGACCTAATGATGTGTAGATTATCATTTCCTCCCTTATCTTAACACCAAGGGACATTCTTCTTCCTGAGCTGGGAATTGGCTCAGTTTGTGAATGAGTCTGCTTAGATGAGCACCTTTGCTCAGGAGATAAGGGGGTTATCAGGGTGGGGGAGGACTTCCTCTGGGAAGAGCAGGGGGAGAATGGCTGCCCCCCTCCAAGATGTGGGCTGTGGTGGGCAGCTCACACACCTATGCAGGGAACCTGGCCTTTTCTCCTGGCTGTCTCCCCTCTGCCTGGACCCCTTGCTCACTTCACCCAGCCCATTCCTGCTCATTCTTTAGACAGTTCACAGCCCTGGTCAAACACTTGGATGATCAGGGAAATGCTAAACATTTACCCAAGCCTAGGCCCTACTGTGGCTGGATGAATGGACCAGAATCCCTGGGGCTCTCCAGGAAGCTTTGTTAATGGCCCAGGTGATTAGGTAGATACCCACCCTCTGTTTCCTCAGCTCCTGGGACGGATCTCCAGGGTCCCACCTACCACCCAACAGGGTAGTTTTCTGTTTACCATTCTGTCTAGACCTCCTACTACAGACTGTGACCGCCCTGAGCATAGGGCCAAGGTCACTCCTATTGTCCCCTGGGCTTAACACTGCACCTGGTGGGCTGCAGTTGGGCCTGGATAGACGCTGGTTTTAGACATCATCCCATTTCTACTCCCTGCAGCTAAGCCTGCATGCACCTGGTGCTCCGTATATGTGTGTTGAATGCATGATGGCCATATTTCCCCTCTGGGACATGGGGAGAGGGGAAGAGTTAGCCCCCTCTTGTTGCCTGGTGGGGGTGGAAGTAGGGCTTCAGGACAACTCCTCCCCATCTCTCCATTGATTCTTTAATGCTTTCAATTGGAGGGAAATGAGAGTTTAGATCAGCCATCAGCAAACCTTTTCTGTAAGGAGCCCGGATTGGAAATATTTTAGGTTTGGTGGACCCTGTGCTCTCTGTCTCAACTGCTCTACCCTGCTGTGGTAGCTCAGAAGCAGCCAGAGACACTGCATAAATGGGTGGCTGTAGCTGCGTTCCATACATTCTTAATTTATGGATGCTGAAATTTAAATTTCATATGATTTTCACATATCACAAAATTTCTTCTCTTGATTGTTTTCAAGCTTTCCCCATACAAAAATAAGGGCCGGCTGTATGGACTAGGCCAATGGGCCATCATTTGCAGATTCCTCATTGAGATGAAACGTTGATAGTAGTTTGCCCATTGCAAGCTTCTAGCTGAGCACCAACCCCGCCCCCAATCACCTCTGAGTTTACCAGGGATCTGTGGTGCTCTAGCTGCCCCTTTGTAAGACAGAGATGTGTATGAGGGAACATGGGCAAACCAGCAGAAGCCCCATCCTCCAGGGAGGGAGGGCAGGAGCGTGAAGGCTGTGAATCTGAGAGACCTGCTGATAAGTAATGTGGTTTCACTTCAGGTCATTTCCTGAAAGTCAGATCCACTTTGCACTTGAGGACAAGAGTGGGAGCTTCCGAATCCACTCTCGGGGCCTCCAAATTAAAAGCCAAATAGGATGTAGCTTTTGCCTGCGCTGTGTCTTCATCTGTCAGGAGCGGTTATCTTCAGCGTGCTACCAGGGCCTGCTACTGTCTGTCACTCACACCCACCCAGCACCCGCATTGTTGCCATGGAGGCAAGGGACACCCCAGCAAGGTGTCCACTAACGGGCCCAATATCCCCTCTCCCTCTGGTTATTCAAACAGGGGGAGATCTCACACAGTTGGGTCTTTAGAGCACCCTACCACTTCTGGCCCAAACTCTTAGCCAAAGCTTTGTCACTTGGGGCCCGGGCTAGACTCCTGGAGGTTCTTTCTGGAAAAGAATTGGGAATTCTCCACAAGGGCCCAGCTATGTGGGGGAAAAGGAAAATAGCAGAGTCTGATGTTTAGAAACAGCCAGCTCCAGTCCCTGAAAGGAGAGATGGGAAGGAAGTAGGGAAGATGGATGGTGATTCAGAGAAGACCCAGAGTGGGAGAGCCTCCCAGTTACCCCAAGTCCTAGTTCCAGCCTGAGCCTTTACTTGCTGTGTGACCTTGGGCCAATTGTTTTGCTTCTCTGAGTTTTAGTTTCTTCAACATGGAGAGTCTTACCAGCCCCACCCTCTCAGGACTGTACACTTTAAGGTTCACAAGAGGCCCAAGGGAGCATCATGTGGGCCCCAGAGTGTCACTCTCGAGAGTCAGTGCATCCTGAAGGACAACCTGGGAGCAGTGGCTCTGCAGCGGGATCACTGAATTGGTGGGACCCTGTTCTGTCCTTCTTCTCTCCAGACAGCTGTTTGGAGGAGGGGGCTTAGGAGCTGAGTTGGGCTGTTTCTTTATCCTCTTTACCAGCCAAAGCTTCATAGAAAAAGACATACTTTGTAATTGTAACACTTGGGTTAAGACTCATCACTAGTCATGTGATCTCTAGTAAATCACTTTCTCTCTCTGCACCTTGAGGTTCTCAATGATAAAATGCAAATGACAATATCTCATCGGGCTATGGAAACAGGTTGTCTCTGGAATATGAAAGTGCTTTGTGACTGTCCTGGGCCACACACAGGATACATATTTTTATATTTCCCTCTACCCCTAGCCAGTCATAAGATTCTCCCCTGGTCCTACTGCCTTCCCCCAGCCTTGCTGCAGAGATAGCACTAGAGGGAGAAAGGACTCTGCTGACATGTTCCCCATCCCCACCCACCATTTGTCAATGCTGGAGCCTGCTCTAGACTCACTGGCCTTTATTTGTCCCCAATTCACTCGAGGCCTGGCTGGATTCCCTCACCTACAGTGGCTAACTCAGGCCATGATGAGGCTTCGAACCCCGTTCTCTGGATCCAATGGCTCTGGCCCATCACCCCTACTCCCCCTCCAAGTCACCCAAGGTCTTGAAGCTGGCCCCCAAGCATTGCTGTCTGAGAATCATTGGTCCCATAACTGCTTGACATTCCTGAAGTTGGGTCTGGGAGAAGAGAAAGCCTCTACCCCATTTTCTCCTAGGCCTCCTGCTTGTAGGTGCCATGCCTTCTCTGTAAAAAATACAATATTGTAGGGCGGCGCCTGTGGCTCAGTCCGTGGGGCGCCAGCCCCATATACCAAGGGGGGCGGGTTCAAAACCGGCCCCGGCTGAACTGCAACCAAAAAAAAAAATAGCTGGGCATTGTGGCGGGTGCCTGTAGTCCCATCTACTCGGGAGGCTGAGGCAAGAGAATCACTTAAGCCCAGGAGTTAGAGGTTGCTGTGAGCTGTGTGATGCCACGGCACTCTACCAAGGGCGATAAAGTGAGACTCTGTCTCTACAAAAAAAAAAAAAAAAAAATACAATATTGCTTGAAAAATAACAAAAATGAAACATGCTGGGCAAGGTAGCTCACACCTATAATCCTAACACTTTGGGAGGCCAAGGTAGAAAGATTGTTCGAGGACAGGAATTTGAGACTAGCCTGAGCAACACAGTGAGGTATTGTCTCTAAAAAATAAATAAATAAATAAAATGAGAAAAAATAGCCAGATGTAGTGGCACACTACAT
Source organism: Nycticebus coucang (assembly GCF_027406575.1). Taxonomy (NCBI): domain Eukaryota; kingdom Metazoa; phylum Chordata; class Mammalia; order Primates; family Lorisidae; genus Nycticebus; species Nycticebus coucang. The sequence goes on along the minus strand of NC_069797.1, from coordinate 39,861,457 downwards.
CTGTAGTCTCAGCTACTTGGGAGGCTGATATGGGAGGATGACTTGAGCCCAGGAGTTCAAGGCCACAGTGAGCTATGATCATACCATTGTACTCTAGCCTGGGCAACAGAGGAAGACCCCATCACCTTAAAAACAAAAAGAGCAAAATATGCTTCTTAGAAAATATTTATATAAGAATATACAGGAAAAAATGGAAATAAGAATGCTGTCAGCCTTCCTTTTCGCCCTATTCAGGGCCCTCTTCACGATGTGCTGGATCTGCCTCTGGTGGACCCTCTATGGCCCAGCTCCCCTCTCAGCTCAGGAGCAGCCAGGGGCAGTGATAGGGCCTTTAGTAGATGCCCAATAATTGTTTGGTTGACCAGGTGAGGATATATTTCCTGTTAGTTTAGTATAATCTTTTTAAGACCAAGAAGCCTATAGTTGCCTGCCTTCTTCTTGGGGGACCAGCAAGATTTAGATACCATTAGGGTTCAGAAAAAGATCTGGGCAGAGGTCAGGTGTGGTGGCTCATGCCTGTAATCCTAGCACTCTAGGAGGATGAGGTGGGTGGATTGGGCTCATGAGTTCAAGCAAGCCTGAGCAAGACTGAGACCCCGTCTCTGCTAAAAATAGATTTAAAAAATTAGCCAGGTCTTATGGCGTGTACCTGTAGTCCCAGCTACTCAGGAAGCTGAGGAAGAGGGTCACTTGAGCTCAAGAGTTTGAGGTTGCTGTGAGTTATGGATGCCCAGGACACAAAGTGAGACTCTGTCTTAAAAAAAAAAAGACTATGCAGAATAGCTCAATATCAACAAAGTAATAATCATTTTAATGACAAGAGGAAGATGGGGACTCCAAGGCTCTGTTTCTCTATCATAGGGTAGAAAGTGGTATCTCTTTTGAATGGCATTTTTTCATTCATTCATTTGTACACTCAGCAAATACTCATTGATTCACTACTGAGTGCCAGCCCCAGGTCAGCCCTGGACAAGGAAAGCACCCATATGTGGGAAACAGGCCTCTCGACTGTTAAAAAGTAAGGACATTTTGACAATGCCCATAGCTCAGTGGTCAGGGTGCCAGCCACATACACCCAGACTGGCAGGTTCAAACCCAGCCCGGGCCAACTAAGCAACAATGACAATTACAACCAAAAAATAGCCGGATATGGCAGCGGGCACCTGTAGTCCCAGCTACTTGGGAGGCTGAGGCAAGAGAATAGCTTAAGTCCAAGAGTTTGAGGTTGCTATGAGCTATGACACCATGGCACTCTACTAAGGGTGACATAGTGAGACTGTCTCAAAAAAAAAAGTGAGGACATTTTGTCTGTTGATAGATGAACAGATAAAGAAAACATGAGATTGTGGTATGTATATACAGTGTGGCCATAAAGTTCACGTGCAATTTAAAATAGCCTGCCATTTTAAATTGCACGTGAACTTTATGGCCACTGTGTGTGTGTGTGTGTGTGTGTGTACATTTTAGCCTTTAAAAAGAAGGAAATTCTGGCATTTGCAACACCCTGGATGAACCTGAGGATACTATGCTAAGTGAAATAAACCAGACACAGAAAGATAAATACCACATGATCTCCACTGACACATGGAATCTACAGCCAGACTCATAGAAACAGAGTGTAGAATGGTGGTCACCTGGGGCTAGAGGAAAGAGGAGATGGAGAGAGGTTGGTAAATGGGCATAAAGTTTCAGTTATGCAAGGTGAATAAGTTTTAGTGATCTAATGATATACAACAGAGTATGACTGTGGTTAACAATATTGCATTGTATACTTGAAATTTGCTAAAAGGGTAAGTGTTCTCACCACACATGCAAAAAGAAAAAGAAAAAAAAATGAAGAAAAGAAAGACAAGAAAATGGTAACTGTGAGGTGATGGCTAGGATAAGTAGCTTGATTACAGCGAAAATCTTACCATGTATGTGTTTATCAAGTTGTATACCATAAATATATGCACTTTTTAATTGCTAACTTTATCTCAGTAAAACTGGGGGAAAAGAAAAAAAAAGTAAAGACATTTTCCTGGAGGTAAAGGAATGGAGGTGGGGATGCAGCAAGGGAGGAGGCCAGCGGAGTGGTGGGCTCCTTCCAGGAGGTCGGAGAGCAGTAGTCCTGAGCCCCAGATCCTCTGGTGGTCCGCAGTGACTGTGGGAAGAGACCTGGCCAGGGGACTCTTGGCATCTGGCTCCTGAAACCTGGGGATGCTGCTTGTAGGGTGCAGGGTCGCAGAGGTAACTAGTGTGATCTGAGCTACCTCCGTGGACCTGGTGGGCCTGGAGGTAGGTAGGCAGAGGAGGGAATGTAGTTTAGGTTAAAAAAAAAAAAAAAAAGACCTTTGTAGCTGAGAGCTCTCAACTGGAACAGCCCAACTGGCTGGGCCCAAAGCCAGAAGGCAGGTCCCAGGATCAGGTGACCCCACCATGCTCTCGGGAGGGCCCTGGGAATGGAGGGGACTGCTGCTCCCTCCCCAGGCCACCCTCCTAGTTCTGCTTTTTCCTCTCTTTCTCCAGCATCATCTCTCATCAGGTTCCTTAGTCTGGGGCCTAAAGAAAGGAAGGCCCTAGGCCCAAGGACTTCCAGAATGGAGGGGAGGGTGGACACTCACTACAGCTAAGCTTCAGCGTCAGAAACCTCTGCCAGGTAGCCTGCCACCGTTCAAAGCCTGACACCGAGGATGCAAGGACAATAAAGCAGGTCCTGCTCTTGGGGAGCTTGGCAGGCACAAAAATGGTTCATGATAGTGCAATTAGTGCCATGGCCGTGGCATCTATAGGCATAGAAATGGAAACGGTTCCCTTTAGTTGGAAAGAAAAGGGGGTAACGAGCAGGGTTTTGGCCGCTGAGTAGGAATTTTCCAGGCAGAGAATTGACTGGAGGGCATTCTTGGCAGAAGCAAAACACAAGGAAAGTACACAGGGGTGAGGACAGCTGAGTGGGAGAAACTGGGAGGCTGCTGTGCAGGAGTGAACCTGGAATGCAGACACCAGTATTCCAGCTCTACTTCCTGGCTGTGCAACTTTAGGCAGTTTGCCTAACCTCTCTGTGCCTCCATGTCCTCATCTGTTAACAGGTGCTAGTAATAGTTGTGGTAGTCATTAATGCTCTTCGCTAAACAGTTTTGGCTAGCTCCCCTTTCAGCTTCCAGGCATAGGTATGAGAGCATTTCTGGCCCCTCTATTGTTAGGTGGGGACATATGGCTAGTCCAGACTAATGTGCTGTGAAGAGAAGTGTCACTTCCAGGCCTGGACATGTAATGGTTAGTGTGAGAGCCTCCCCAGCTTTCCCTCCTCTTTCTGGCACAGTGCAGTGCCCAACAATGTTTCCCAGGGAGGCAAAAGCCTACTTTTATTTCTGTTTTTATTTATTTATTTACTTCGTTTGTTTGTTTGTTTGTTTTTGTGGCCCTGGCTAGAGTGCAGTGGTATCATCATAGCTCACAGCAACCTCAACACTGGAACTCAAGTGATTCTCCTGCCTCAGACTCTTGAGTAGCTGGGACTTTAGGCACCCACCACATGCCTGGCTAATTTTTCTACTTTTGGTAGAGATGGGGTCTCACTCTTGCTCAGGCTGGCCTGGAACTCTTGAGCTCAAGCAATCCTCCTGCTGTGGGCTCTCAAAGTGCTAGAATTATAGGCCACCCCGCCTGGGCCCCAGATGCCTACTTTTGAAGGGCCTTGAACCCCAGGTTCAGAAGCTTGGAGTTAATTCTGAAGGCAGCAGGGAAACATTAAAAATGTTTGAAACAGAAGAATGCCATGCATTATAGACAGGTCACTCCAGAATCTGGCAAACAGCAGGCATTTAATAAATACTTCTTGAATGAATGAATAGAGACTAGAAGAAGAGAGACCCATTAGGAGTCCACTTTAGGAACCTGGGTATCCCATGGTCCCTCTCTGGCCAGACCCAGGGCAGGTGCCATGGCGTTAGGGAGACACAAGCAGGCACTTCTTTGCCCACCATAACTTGTCTATCCCCAACCTAACCCGGACAGGCAGCTCCATGGGCCCTGCCGCTCCTCTGCAGTGCTCAACACCACCTCATAACTCACTGTGCCTATGATGAAGTGCAGCAGTTGTTTGGGAAGACAGTCACTCCGATACCCAACAGCCCCTGGGGCCGTTCCTGATGTTTCTCTTCCACCATCCACTGCTTAACATGCCAACTCTGTCTCCCACACCCCGCTCCCCAAACCCCCTCCAATCGCACCGATCTCTCCCCCGTACACACTCACACCCCTCCACCTGCCTCTCCAGTGCTGCTGCCTGGAGGAAATTTATTGCAGCCCAGACTGCTGTGGGCAAATACTAATAAAATGCTGTTTTGCTGCAATTTGTTTAATCGGCCACAGAAGAGATGTCTTGAGCATGTGCAGCCTCTGCCTGCGTCTGCCTGCCCAGCTCACAGATGCTCTCTCCTCCCTCAGTCTTGTCCTCCTGCCCGTGGCCACCAAGCATGGGATGATGAGGACAGAGGAGACAACAGGAGAGGCAGAATGAGCCCATCTTCACCTATTCTTACAGCATTTTATGGAGTGAACTTCTCACCCATGAACCTTGAGATCCTGTGACCAGTCAGACTGCCTGAGTTCAAATCCCACCATTTTCTCTTCTTAGCTGTGTGACCCCAGGCAAGTGATGCAACCTCTCTGTCCCCTAGTTTCTTCATTTGTAAAATGGGGGTGATAGAACAGGGCTGTGAGGATTAAATGAGCCCCTTCATCTAAAATGCTCAGAACAATGTCTGGTCCTCAGGAAGCACAGATTCAATGTTAAGAACTCGGAATGTTTGGGTTCTTATCCCAGCTCTGTCACTACCGGCTGTGTGACTTCGGGCAAGGTACTCAAGCATTTTATAGTTCAGTTTCCTGACCTGTGAAATGGGGATAATAATTGCACCTACCTCATAGAGTTGTGTGCAGATTAAATGAGCCAATCAATGCAAAGGGATTGAATAAAGCCCAGCACCCATAAGAGCTACAGAGGGTGACTTTTTGTTGCTAAACAGGCAATGACCATGAACTAAGTGCTCTGAGTGAGGGCATCCCATCACTGGAGTGAGCTGTGGGGCAGGAGTGAGTCCCCAGAGATGGGAACTCCCAGTGGTCAACAGCTCCAGCTGTACCCTGGTGCCTGGAAGCCAGCAGGTATGGCTAGCAGGTAATAGAAGACACTTGCTGTGTATTTCTTGGGGGTTGGGATGTGCAGTGACCCTGTGAAGCACCCCCAGACAGAACCTGTGGCTGGGCCACAGCTCATGGAGTCTGCCCAGCCTCTTAAACCACTCCTGCTCCAAAATGTGGAGAAGGTCTGTGAAGAGACAGCTCTCCCGCATCCCCAGCGAGTCTTTCCCTGGCTCCCGGGGAGGAGGTAGGTGGGTGGCGCAGGGGTTGGCAAAGCCCCTGGAACCAGCTTCCACATTTGCATTCAGGCTCTTCTCCTGAATCTGAATTGTGTGCTCTTGAGCAAGTGACTTTACCTCTCTGTACCTCACTGTCCTTATTAAAATGAGATGATGACAGTGGCACGCACCTCAGAGGCTGGAAATGAGCTAAGAGCTGCAAGGTACAGGACATGGAACACAGCACCTGGGGCCACCCCTTATCTCGGGGCCACTTCCTTACTCCTTCACAGCAGCAGTTTCTGTTGTGAGTATACTGACCTCTCTGACAGCCTTGCCTGCCTCTTCCCTGGCACACAGTAGGCATTACGTAAATGCTTATGGGCTTGTTGGCCAGATGGGAAGCCCATGTAGGGGCCCAACAGCTGAGGCCCTCAGCCCTGCGGGTTTGTCCAGGACAGCACCATTTGCAGGGCTACAGGCAGCCCACACTAAGCCCTGGCCTGAGGAAGGGTCCTCTCACTGCAGCCCTGGGCCAGGTACTCTGTCCTCCCACCTCCAGACTCTTCCACGGCCTCCTCCCTGTGGTCCTCCCTGCCTCTGACTGCTCCCCTACCCGGTTCAGGCATAATCTCCCCCCAAAATGGCTTTGATCCTGGCTCCCCCACCCAGAGAAACTCCCACAATTCCCTGGAGATCTCAGAGAAGTGCAAACATCCACTCTGGTCTTTCCAGGCCCTTTCCTATGAGGAGAGGGCCTGCCCAAAGCAGCCTACTTCCCTCTGTACAGAATAGAAAATGCAGCCCCCAGGAGAAGGATCTCACAGTGCTGAAGAAAGGCAGCCAGGACAGTGCAGGCTCAGGAAGTCCAAGGAGGAAGGAGGAAGGGACTCTGTCAGGACTGAACGACTATGTCCTGTCCCAGTCATGCATGTCCCCAGCTTCTCTTCCCCTTCTTCCAATCTCAGGCATTAAATGGAGCAGGTGGGGAAGCCGACCTGGGGGGATGAGTTAGAGGAGTTGGGGAGCTGGGTGGTGGGGGCAGAGCCTGCCCTCCCTGGCTCTGCTGAGGCAGAGGCAGCCAGCTGTGGCCAGCAACAGCTGGATACACACACCAGGATGCATGGTCCCACGCCCTCTGCCAAGGCCCGGCAATCAGAGGAGAGGGAGGGCCTGGGCCAGACAGTTCCAGGGAGGGCAGTGCAGTGGCCGGTGAGGCTCCCAGGAGCAGGGTGGAAAGAAGGGGAGGCCTGGTGAGTGCTCAGCCAGTCCCAGGGACCAGGTTTCTACCAGGAAGCTTCTGGGACTCAAACCAGACTGATTCCACTAGATCTTGTGTGTGAGTGACTTTAGGGTTTCTGCAGAAGAATCCCTGATCTTGTCCTCCACTCATCTCTGGAGGAGGCTGGCAGGAGTGGACAGGGTAGCCCCAGGCCCCAGGACCAGGTGGGAAAGATAAGAACAACCCAAGGGGCCGGGCACAATGGCTCATGCCTATAATCCTATCATTTGGGGAGGCCAAGGCAGGAGGATTTCTTAAGGCCAGTAATTTGAAACCAGCCTAAGCAACATAGTGAGACTCTGTCTCTACAAAAAAGTTAAAACATTAAAAAGTAAATTAAGCAGGCTGTTGTCCCAGCTACTTGGGAGGTTAAAGCAGGAGGGTCACTGAGTTAGAGATTGCAGTAAGCTAGGATGATGCCACTGTACTCCAGCCCTGGTGACAGAGTACGACTCTGTCACAACAAAACAAAACAACACCAAACAAGAAAACCAGGAACCCAGGGGTATGGTGCTGGGGGTGGGCTTTATGACCTTCGCTTCCCATCACCCAAGACTCTCTGAATCCCTGTGAGGGGCCAAAGGAATCCAGAAAGGGAGTGGATTTGTCAAACACTTCTTCCTTCACAAACATTTACTGAGAACTAGCTTCAGTAAAGAGAAGCACAGTCCTTGCCTTCACAGAGCTTAGCGCCTAATGGAAGAGACAGAAGACAAGTTCACAGGCAATTCCCAGTCCTTCTCTTCTGGGCTATAACTGGTGTGTACAAAAGTGTGTTTGGGGCTGGGCACGGTTGTAATCCTACTACTCTGGGAGGCCGAGGCAGGTGGATTGCTTGACCTCAGGAGTTGGAAACCAGCCTCAACAATAGTGAGACCCCATCTCTACTAAAAATAGAAAAATTCGCTAGGCATTGGGGTGAGCACCTGTAGTCCCAGGTACTCGGGAGGCTGAGGCGAGAGAATCTCCTGAGCTCAAGAGTTTGAGGTTGCTCTGTGAGTTATGACACTATGACATTCCACCCAGGGGGCGCTCTACTCAGGGCAACAGAATGAGACCCTGTCTCAAAAAAGAACAAAAACAAAGGGCGGCGCCTGTGGCTCAGTCGGTAAGGCACCGGCCCCATATACCGAGGGTGGCAGGTTCAAACCCGGCCCCGGCGAACTGCAACAAAAAAATAGCCGGGTGTTGTGGCGGGCGCCTGTAGTCCCAGCTACTCGGGAGGCTGAGGCAAGAGAATCGCTTGAGCCCAGGAGTTGGAGGTTGCTGTGAGCTGTGTGATGCCACGGCACTCTACTGAGGGCCATAAAGTGAGACTCTGTCTCTACAAAAAATAAATAAATAAATAAATAAAATTAAAAAAAAAAAAGAACAAAAACAAAAAAGAAAAGTGTGTTTGGACAAGTAGGCACCTAACTCAGTAGGAGTCAGGGAAGCCTTCCTAGAGGAGGTGAGACCTAGAGGATGAGGGGGAGCCAGCTGATGAAAGGAGGCAGGACAGGGAGGAGTGTTCCTGACAGAACAGCACATGCCAAGGCCCAAAGTAGGCTGCCGGTGGCATTTTGAGGAACGCAGAGTTCGGTGTGGCCAGACGTGACACAGGTAAAGCTGGAGAGGTGAGCCAGGGCTAGATCATAGGGGAGTTAAGATATTCGAACTGCGGGTGGTGCCTGTGGCTCAAAGGAGTAAGGCGCCGGCCCCATATGCTGGAGGTGGTGGGTTCAACCCCAGCCCTGGCCAAAATTGCAAAAAAAAAAATATTCGAACTTCATCTCAAAAGTGTTCGGAAGCCTAGGAAGGCCTAAGCAGGAGAGGGACCAGCTCACATTTGTGAGGCTGGGGGATTGCTTGATGCTAGGAGTTCAAGACCAGCCTGGGCACAATAGTGACAGCCTGTCTCAAAAAAAAAAAAAAATCATTCTCCTCATGACTAGAGAGTAGAACGGAGGGAGGAGGCCACTTAGGACGCTGTTGTGTTGCAGTGATCCAGGATGGCACACCTGGTGGCCTGACGAAGGGAAACACTGAAGATGCAGAACCGATGAGACCTGGAAATGACTGGGTGGTGGAGTGAGAGAGTAGGAGGTGCCCCGGGGACAGTCCGGTGTCTGTTTGGCCACGTCAGTGGCTGTGGTGCCAGTCATCAATGTACAGGACACCACCAGGCGGTGAGTGGTGTTGGCCGATGGAGCTAGGCAGACCCTGGGTTTAACTTGGGTGTGAGGGCCACCTCCTCCTGTCCCTATCCCTATGGCTCCTCCTGGGACCAAGTTTGCACACTCATTCGCCAAACCCCCTCAGTGTGTCAGCAGTGTAGGGAGGACACAGAAATCCACAGCTACCCAGTTCTTGCCCATTGAGCCCTCTCTGTCACTGGGGGGTGGGCCACATGTACAGACGGCAGCAATACAAGGTCTCAGATGCCCACAGCAGTGCTTTACTGCTTTTCGGCAAGGGCTATTTGCAAGGGCAGTAAATGATGAAGGGCCACATGAGCAGTACAGATAGTGAGGACCTCAGTGAGTCCGAGGGGAGAAAGCCCTCCTTTCTGGGGCCTTGAGTGGAAAGGGGGTGGGGCTGCTGGCAAATAGGGAGCCAGGGCACTGGATTCAAAGTTCCTGCTGTGTTCCAGCCTGGGTGACCGTGGCCACAGGCTGCATCCCCCTGGGCCCCTGTATCCTCATCTGTGAAATGGGGAGAAGGATAAAATTCTCTCTTTCCCAGTCTGGTGTGGGATCAATAGAGTGAGCAGTCTCAGTCTTTGAGAATGTTCAGTGTCACTTTTTTGAAATGGACTGGGGTCCACTCTGCAAACTCCATAGGATTTGTTCTGGAGGGCAATGTTTTCTTTTTGGTTTTTTTTTTAGTTTCACCCTGCTCCTTTCTTTTTTTTTTTTATTGTTGGGGATTCATTGAGGGTACAATAAGCCAGGTTACACTGATTGCAATTATTAGGTAAAGTCCCTCTTGCAATCATGTCTTGCCCCCCTAAAGTGTGACACACACCAAGGCCCCATCCCTGTCCCTCCATCCCTCTTTCAGGGCAATGTTTTTTGAATTGGGCAGACCAGAGTTCAAGTCCTGGCTCTGCCATTTCTGGCTGGGTGTCTTTGGGCAAGTGATATGACCTATCCAGGCCTTGGTGTCTGTGAAATGGATGATACTTTTGTCCACAAGGTGAATCTGATGACTGTCTATGCCTAGTAAATGACACCCACTTGAAGTGACACCCATTGCCATGGGGATGACACCAAATCTCTGGGGTAAGTTCACACCAGTCCCAAATGCCCCAGGGAAGGGAGGCCCTGGCCTGGGGTCTGAGGGGTCCTTGGCCATTCTTAACCACAGATCTTCCCAGGTATAGGAGAGATCCTCACTGCCTACCTCCCTCACAATCCCGAAGCTTCCCAATGAGCTCTGTCCAGAGGAGGAGGGGGACTCAAGTCCCTAGCACTCCCTTTCCAGCACAGATAACACACACACACACCCAGGAAACTGCTGGCCTGTGAAACTTCCTAGATAAACACCACCTGTCCCAGATAAGCAGCCCTATCAGCCTGGCATCTTGTTCTCCAAACCACAGGAGCTGGTGATAAGGGGATTGTGTGGGGGCTGCATCTGCCTGGCCCAGGTGGGAGTTTTTTGCAGGTCTTTTGGTTTTGTTTTTTCCTTCTCATAATTATTAACAACAAATGTTTGGCCCCTTCAGGGACAAATCAGTCTTCTGGCAGCCGGGGTCTCCCAAGTCAGCTTCCCCGCCCTCTCTCATCAAAAGCCATTTGTTCCCCTGTTGGCGTTTTAGGTGGTGACAGACAGGCAAATTCTGTTTAGGGTGTTTTGTGATTAGAAAAGTCTTGGTGGGGCAAGGATATAGGTGATACCCCTTCAGGGACACCTGATAATAACCAACACTAATTGAGCACTTACTAGGTACAGCTTACTCAATCCATTGGGAGAGGCTGATCCACTCCTTTGCCTCCATTTTGCAGGACAGGCAACTGAGGCACAGAAGGTCACAACACAACTGGTAAGTGAAATTGAAGGCCATGTTTGAAGGCTGCAAACCCTGTGTTCTTGCCCTCTGTACCCTGTTCCCCAGGCCTGCCCTGGCCCTTTGTGAGACACAGACAAAAAACAGGTGGCTGATCCCCTAGGCACAAAAATGTCTGAGCCATAATTGGAAGCTAGTTTTGAGCCAGAGCTGAGATGCTGGGCTGGGAAACTGGGCCTGAAGGAGTCTTGATGGCTCCTTGACTCTAGGGTCACCCCATCCTAGATGATCTTGGAGGTCATCTAGAGCAGAAGTCTCACAGGACAGATGGGGGAGGAGTACCAGCTAGTGAGTTGGTGCTCAGGTAGAAGACCCGGCTTCATGGAATCCCAACTCGCTGATTTTACTGACGGGAAAACTAAATCCCAGAGAGGGAAATGACTTGCCAAAAGGCTCCACGGCTAATTAAAGTTGAGCCGGGAGTTGAACCCAGGCATCTTAACTTGCAGTGTAGGACTATTTCCACTCTCCCATGTTAGACACACACCACCAGGTACAGACACTCAGAAGCACAAATAAGGGGTCACCCAGGTGGGCCCAAGACCTGTGCACGCTTCCAGCATACACGCTCATGCTGACACTCCCATGACACTGTGTGGGACCCACTGTCATCCTCTCCCACTCCAGTACCTGAAGGAGACACTGCTTGACTTGCTCTCCCTCCTCTCCCCCTCCCTCAACCTTGCCAGCGCCCCCTCCCCACCCCACAGCAGCACCGAGCCAGGAAGCTCCACGCTGTGCTTAAAAAGGGCACTTAATTTTTCATTCTTTAAATGCTGGGATGCTCTTGTCTTCCAGCTTCACCCAAACCCCTTGGTGGAGATGGATGGGGGCACAGAACCCAGTTATCAGAAAGATTAAGCCAGGACTTGTCATTTTTTTATATCACAGAGCAGTCAGCCCGACGAGTGATGTCCTCCACTCTGCCAGGATGAGTCCAGAACCTTTAGTGCCAGTAGTAAAAAAGACTATAAAAAACACCATCGGAGAAAGGGTAATGATGAAATTTAACTGCTCCTGATCACACACCTGGGGTCTGCTTGCCGCGGACCGGGGGGTTCGGCCACATCATCCTTTACCGCTATGTCCTTGTCTCTGCATTTGAGGTCCTTCCACTGAACCAGAACGTGTGTCCACTGTGGGGAGCCTGAGGCCATCTGCCCCACCCCACCCTGCAAGGAGCACAGAGAGGGATGGAGCAGGACAGACTCAGTCCCAGGAGACCTTGGGGTCTGTCAGGCCTGGCAAAGGGGTCATGGGCTGGAAGACCCAGGGGTCCTGCTGCGTTGCAGGGATGTGGAGGAGCCACAGCCACAGCTGCTATTGAAAAGAGTGGTGGGGCCAGACTGTAGTTGGCTGGAATTGTATTCTCCCCTCCCTCTTTCTCTCTTTCCCTCTCCATCTCACTTTTGTGTGCCAGTTACTGTGTTACCTGCATAATCGCCACCTGAATCTTCTCATTGCTCTTAGGATATGGTCCTCTGCTTAGCTAATTTCTAGCCATTTCCCCCTACCCCAGCCTCTCCTGCTCCAGAAGCCCTCACCACACTGACCCTTCCACCCTCCTATTGCTCTGTTCTTAGCTGTATTAGAATTCTTCAACATAATTGGCTCTCCCCAGCCTCTGGGCATTTGCACATGCTGTTCCCTCTGTCTGGAACCCTCATCTGACTAATTCAGCAGGTCTCAGCCACAGCTTCCTCCTGGAAGACCTCCCTGCCATTCTCCAAGTCCGCTTCCTTGCCAAGTCAGGCTTCTCTGCCAAGAGTTCCCTGCATTTTCCCTCCAGTATGTGTTTTGTCACACTGTATTGTCATCGTTTGTCTCATTGTCTGTAAGGGCTGTGAGTGACCTTGTTGAGAACACTTCCGGGTGTGGAGATTTAGCAATGAATAAAACAGATAAAATCCCTGGCCTTCATGACGCTTATATTCCCGTAGAGGTGGGCAGGCAAAGACCATTGGCCCTGTTCAACCTTTGTGGACATGTCACCAAAGTGAGATTGAGTGACAGTCTGAAAAGAACCTGCAAGACAGTGGTATAACCCTGACTGTCCAACCGAGAGCCACCAAGAAAACAGCAGGACTTGGATTCAAACCTAGGCCTAGTGTCACCTGAGCTGTGGGATTTCCAATGCTTAACACTGCCACCTCATTGATCAGCCTGCAGGAGCCTCACCAGTCTCCTGGCCATTCCTAACATGCCAGCCACGCTCTGGCCTCCAACCCTCTGACCATGATGGTCACTCTGCCGGGAACCTTCTTACCTCTTCCCCTGATAGCCTCAGCCCCCCACCCACCCACCCCCTTCAAGTCTTTGCTCAAATGTCATTTTCTCAATCATGTCCTTTCTGACACAACTCCATATACATACTCACCCTGTGTGTCCAGTTTGCACCCCGTGTTCTATATTTTACCCATTTTATCGTGTCTACCCTTACTACATCATCAGTTCCCTCCGGGCAGGGATTTTGTCTTTTCTGTTCCTTGTCACATCCCAGTGCCTCTAACAGGTGCTCAGTAAATATTTGCTGGATGACTAGATGGACACAAGAGACACAGAGCTGCATCAGGGGCACAAGGTCAGGGTGTATGGCACACCTCCCGGTGCAGGACACAACTACAACAGGGACTTTAACTAACAAATCCAAATAGTATAACCTAATCATTTGTACCCTCTTATTAATGTGAAATTAAAAAACAAAAAGCTCCATCAGATTGGGTCCCTGCCCCAAAGGCCCTCAAAGTCCTACCAGGGGAGATGGACATTGTCATTGAGTGAGCAGCATATTCTAACAGAGGTGGGTGCAGAAAACAGCAGCCCCCCTCCATGTCCCCTCAGTCACCTCAGGGCACTTCTCTCCAAGACTCACCTTTTCTCTGAACACCTGAGCCATGTGTCCAGGGCAAAGAGTGCCCCAGTCGGCCCCAAGGAGGGCAAGTTGGGAGGGACAGGGCAAATTGGGAGGGGTAGTGCAAGCTGGACCCACAGTGGCTGACCCTGGCATAGCCAGCACGGTCACATGATTTAGGAGCAGCCCAGGGTGAGGTGGGGGGTTGGGAGAGGAAATGGACCCCAGCCTCAGCCCTCTGATGGCAGCATGTAGGCACTGTGGGCAGGTCCACTCCCTGGCCCATAGCACCTACACAGGCCCGTTCCCCTGGGCTCAGGAGACCTGACTGCCTGTCCAAGACCCCACCTCTGACCCACCAAGAGACCCTGAGCAAGTTGCCTTCTTTTTCTGAGCCCTGGTGTTTTGTCTTATATGAAATAAGAAGACTGAAACTATATAAATGGCTCCAAACCTTTTCAACTATGAGAATCCCTCCTTGAATTATTTTAATTGAAGCATCATATACATACAGAAAAGTAGGCACATCATACTTGATGACTTCTCACCAAGTAAATATATAACTGGCATCCTGACCGAGAAATAAAATATGACCAGCTCCTCAGAAGTCCCCTTATGGCCCTTCCCTGTCCCTATCTCCCCTAAAGGTATAGATTATCCTGACTTTAAGCACATTTTGCCTCTCATTTTGGGGATCCCTTCGTAACCTCTACAAAAATGCTCTTTTGATTTTAGCGTCTGTGGTGGCCAGACTCCAAGAAAACTCCCAGTGATGCTCTCCTGCTGGCATCTCTGCCTTTGGGTAGTGCCCTCCTACGCTGAATCATGGTGGTCTTTCTGATCAATAAAGTATGGCCGAGATGGCAGTGTGTATGGCTTCCCAGGCTAGCGCATGAAGGGCATGTGGCTTTTGCCTTTCTCTGTTTGGATCACTAGCTCTGGGGAAGTTAATTGCCATGTTGTGAGCCATCCTATTGGAGAGGAACTGAGGCCTCCTGCCAATACCTGGCACCAATGTGCCATCCATGTGAGGGCACTATCTTGGAAGCAGATCTAACCCAGCCCCAGTCAAGCCTTCAGATAGCTGCAGTCCCAGCCTGCATGTTACTGTAACTTCACAACAGATCCTGAGCCAGAGCTGCTAGCTAAGCTACTCCTGAATTCCTGACCCATGGAAACTGTGAAAGATAATGTCAATAATAAATATTTATTGTTGTTTTAAGCTACTAAGTTTTGAGGTAATTTGTTACACAGTAATAGATAAATAATATAGTATTTATTGATTGAGCAAATACTCAATGAGCCAAACCTTCTAGGAATTCAGTAATCCTATAAAGGAATTTGTTTTAATAATTATATTTTTCTTTTTTTTTTTAGACAGAATCTCTTCATTGCCCAGGCTAGAATGCCATGGTCTTACCCTAGCTCACAGCAACCTCAACTCCTGGGCCCAAGCTATCCTTCTGCCTCAGCCTCTCAAGTAGCTGGGACTACAGGTGCAAACTGCCATGCCCAGATAATTTTTCTATTTTCAGTAAAGAAGGGGATCTCACACTTGCTCAGGCTGGTCTTGAACTCCTTACCTCAAGTGATTTTCCTGCCTTTGCCTCCCAGAGTTCTAAGATTACAGGCATGAGCCACTGCACCCATCCTTAAATATTATCTCAATAGCATCTACTCACACTTGAATAAAGGGCTTCCATTTTGTTTCATGACAAATATTTGGTTCAGGCCAAGGACTGGCAAGACTTCAAGTTCCCTGCAGAATCAGAGCCCCAGGGTCTGGGCCAGGGTGGGGAGCTACTTAATTGCTCTCTAAGTCTCTTTTCATATGAAAACCCTGGAATCAGAGAGCTTCAAGGATCAGCCTCCTAGTCCTTGCTCCTTCCATATTGTTGGGCAATAGAATGTGATAGCAGGAAACCATGTTTTGGGGTCACATGGGCCTGTGTTCACATCCTGACTCCTCTCCCAATTCTGTGTGACGTCCTCAAACAGGTAGCTATACTTTTCTGAATCTCAGTTTCCCATCAGAAATATTGGAGAACAGATGCCTATCTCATGAGTTGTCGTATGAAGAGGAAATAACACATAACTCGGCCCCCATAGCAGTGGTTACAGCACCAGCCACATACACCCAGGCTTGCGGGTTCCAACCCAGCCGGGGTCAGATAAAACAATAGTGACAACTGCAACAAAAAAATAGCCAGGCATTGTGGCAGGTGCCCATAGTCCCAGTTACTTGGGAGGCTGAGGCAAGAGAACCACTTAAGTCCAAGAGTTTGAGGTTGCTGTGAGCTGTGACGCTACAGCACTCTACTAAGGGCAACATAGTGAGACTCTGTCTCAAAAAAAAAAAAAAAAGGAAGAAGAGGAGATAACATGCACCCCATCCTTGTGACATTTTGGAAACCCTAAAGAGATGAGGCAGATGTAAGGATCATCAGACCACAACCTGGCTGGGCACTCACAGGGACATGGGGGGGGGGGGCCACGTGCTGCCACCCCCTTCTACACCCTGCTCCTGACACTGAGTTTCTTTCTTCCTTTCTTTCTTTTTTTTTTTTTTGAGACAGAGTCTCAAGCTGTCACCCTGGGTTGAGTGCTGTGGCATCACATCTCATAGTAACCTCAACCAGGTGTCCTCAAACTGCGGCCCACAGGCCACATGAGGCAGTGTGATTGTATTTGTTCCCGTTTTGTTTTTTTACTTCAAAATAAGGTATGTGCAGTGTGCATAGGAATTTGTTCATAGTTTGTTTGTTTTTTTAAACTATATTCCAGCCCTCCAACGGTCTGAGGGACAGTGAACTGTCCCCCTGTTTAAAAAGTTTGAGGACCCCTGGAGCAATTCTCTTGCCTCAGCCTCCCAAGTAGCTGGGACTACAGGTGCTCGCCACAATACCCGGCTATTTTTTGGCTGTGGTTGTCATCATTGTTGTTTGGCAGGCCAGGCAGGATTCGAACCCACCAGCTCTGGTGTATGTGGCTGGCACCCTAGCCACTTGAGCTATAGGCACTGAGCCATGACACTGAGTTTCAAGGGCCAGGTGAGCATATGGCAGAACTTGGTTGGAGACAGGGCTGCCTCCTCTCCCTCGTTAGCGTCGCCCGGGGGCCTGCTCTCTCCTTAGCAAAGGCCTGGATAACGAAGGCCACAGCCTATTAATTGCAGTGACAGTGATGAAGGAAGAAGGGGAGGCTGCTATTTGTCTTGCCCGTAACCTCTTGCATCATTCCAAGATGAATGAAAACTCATTTTCTGCTTTGATTCAGTCTAATTTCTCTGGGCCCCCTGGGCCTCAGAGGGGGAAGGGACTCACAGCCCCTGCCGAGGAGGAATTGAGGGAGAAAGGGCTAGATCAGAGGTCACAGAGGGAGGTGGATGGGCTCCACCAGGGAAGAGAGAACTTGTTGGGGGGGATAAGGGGAATATTCATTCATTAAGCACTCGCTGGTCTGGGCTTACCCAGATGTCAGCTTCACAAACGTATCCGGTGAAGGAGAAACTCTGGTACCCATTTCACAGATAAGACAAGATACCCATTTCACAGATAAGACAAGATAAGAAAGAAATGGCTTGCATAAGGTCATGCAGTGAGTGAGGGCTAAAGCCCAGCTTCAGGAGGGAGGAGAGTCTGCCCAGGACCATGGCTATCTCTTTCCTGTCACGGCATTGCCTAGATGAACAGGTCTACGGAGAGAAAGGGGCCGTGCAGGAAGGAAAGCCACCATCCCTATCCATCCATTGTTTCTCAGGGCACTCGGATGGACATTTTTATCTTTCTAGGAATAAAGATTGGCCAAGGAGGGGCTTGTCGGAATAGGCATTTTCTCATTCGTAAGTCAGAGCCAATAATTCTTGCCTCCCAGGACCACGTAGTGGCTGGAGAGGGGGCGATGAGAATGTGCGTGCAGGCGCTTCAGCCTGGTGCTTCCTCTCTATAGAAAGCTAGAAGCAAGGCAGTAGCCCCCAGCCATCTGAGCTGCTTTGTCCCAGGTAAATCTTTGTCCCAAGTTAACCTGGTATCCAGGGCTTTTCTGCCTTGAGTCCCTGCACTCACCCTGCCTGGTCATTCACTATGTCATCTGGACCCCTCTGATAGTCCAAAGGTCCCAGGAAATCTAGACTGTGGGAGGGGCCTGGGCCTGTGACCTCTATGTAAGGGTGGCCTAGCAGCTGCAGAGGACCTGCGTGTATGTGAAGAAGGTGGGAGACACCGCCTGGTCTCACAGAAGAAACTCAGCAAAGCACGTTGAACACACTTCACATAACATCCTCCCAGGGCTTTGGGCCAAGAAGCGAAGGAGCTGTAATCGGAAGGAAGTTGTGGTGGCACCAAGCATAAATAAGAGTGTGGGCTCTGAAACGAGGCAGAAGAAGGTGATCCACAGCTCTGCTGGGTGACCTTGGACAAGTTAATTTGCCCCTCTGGACCTCATGCTTATCTGTAAAATAATCTTCCTCCTGTGATTATCCGTTAACTTATGTGTGGCACATGGAGTGTGTGCTCTGGGTGGGTTGGGTACAGGTCAGAGCCTGGGTTGTGCTCTGAGGGGCTGCAGCCAGGCTGGGAAGGGCTGGTGTGGGGTCAGCGTGTGTGTGAGAAGTGAGGCAGCTGACTCAACCCTGCCCCCCTCAACCTTGGAGTCTTCCCATCTGCCCAGATCTGAATTGCAAATGGCCTTCCTTTCCCCACCACCCCAGCTGGAGACAGCTGAGTCCAGAGAAGATGTGTTCCTGCCCCTATAGGGTGCCTGCAGCCTGGCTCTGTCTCAAAGGGTGTGCAGGCAGAGCCCCCGGACCAGGGATCCTAGCAAGGCCCAGTTAGAACCAGCAACCCTGGCATTCAAGGACTTCACAGCCTATCCCCATCTTCTCTCTCTGCTCCTGCAAGAAACCACAGCTCCCCATCCTCACCCTTCCACCTCCTGCACGACCCCCTTCTTCCTAAGCTCAGTCTAAGTCCTGCACTAATAGAGGGAAGATAGTGACCTTGGTTGAGTGGGTATAGTACTTACAGGTGCCAACCCCTTGAGCACTGTATGACAAGTGACTTGGCCACACATCCACAACCCCTCGATGTGTGTGCTGTAGGGACAGACACTCAGAGAGGTTACATGGCTAGCAGGTGGCAGAGCTGGGATGCATAACCACATCCTGCTCCCTCCAGAACCCAGCTTTTTAACCATCATACTATCCTGCCACAAAGCACATTCCACAGCAAAAATACAGGGGGCATGAAGTCAGGGAGCCAGGAACTGTAGTGACGGTATAAAAGGAGCTTCCAGAGGAAGTCATTGCATTGCTGATTTCAAATTTACCAAGCGAGTACTAGGTGCCAGGCATTCAGATAATAATCACAATGAGAACAACATCAATGATAATAATCACGTGTTCAGGACTGTGCTAGGTATTTTGTACGCAAAGCTCTAATCCTTATAGTAGCAATATAAGGATGACATAAGGTAACAAGGCAGTTGTTTTATTATTGCCACTTTATAGACAAGTTAGTTGAAGCTCAGAGTGCCTAAGTGTCTAAAATAACTTGGATTTCAAGCATCTGAGTGAGAATTTGAACTCTAGCCTGTCATTGAATAACAACAGAAACAACAGTGATAACACTGCTAGCATTTATTTGATACTTGCTGTGTGCCAGTCTGCTAAAACACAAAATGACCATGTAGGACATATGTCCTTACTGTCTCCACTTTATTGAGGAGGAAACTGCGATTTAGAGGTCAAGTAAACTGCTTGAGGTAATTGAGTATATAATAAAGGTCCACCAGCCTGTCTAGAGTAAGCACTTTAAGTACAAGAACTTTATTCTCTCTCTTCTGAACTGTTGAAACAGCCTCCTACTAGGACTTCTCTAGTCTCTTCCCCCACAAAGCTTTGTTCATGGCCCATCATTACTGAGCTGACAGAGGTTCTGTCCAAAAACTCAACCCGTGGCAGAGGCAGCTAGCTGTCCACAAAAAGTTCGTGCTCTACCCTCCAAAAGGGGCAGTTATCACTGGAAGGCACTGCCCTGCCGGGGCCTGTGTTTCCCAGAGCCCTTTGCAAGTACTTGAGGCTGTGTGATTACTCACCAGTGGAATTTGAGCAGAAGTGAGGTGTGTATCACTTTTGGGGTAAGTGATTAAGAAGCAGGTATGCCTTCTCTGCCCTTGCTCTTTTCCTGTCCACCAGTGGGAAGTGGGGGATTCCATGACCTTTCAAGGTTCCTCACCGTTAGAAGTTGTTATGGACTGAAGGGTGTGTCCCCCTGAAATTTGTATGTTGAAATCCTAACCCAGGCCAGGCGAGGTGGCTCACACCTGTAATCCTAGCACTCTGGGAGGCTGAGGCAGGTGGATTACCTGAGCTCACGAGTTCAAGACCAGCCTGAGCCAGAACATAAGACATCATTTCTAAAACTGTCTGGGCATTGTGGCGGGGGCCTGTAGTCCCATCTACGTGGGAGGCTGAGGCAAGAGAATCGCTTGAGCCCAAGAGTTTGAGGTTGCTGTGAGCTATGACACCACTGGACTCTATCCAGAGCGACAAAGTGAGATTCTATCTCAAAAAAAAAAAAAAAAAAAGAAATCCTAACCCAATACAATAGTATCTGGAGGTGGGCCTTTTGGGAAGTAATTAGTGTTAAATTAGGCCATGAAGGTGGGGCCCTCATGAATGGGATTAATGCCCTTATTTAAGGAGGAGACAGGATCTCTTTCTCCTCTCTGCCATGTGAGGATACTATGAAAAGACAGCTATCCGCAAACCAGGAAATGAGCCCTCGCCAGAAACCAGCTCTTCAGTGCCTTGATCTTGGACTTCCCAGCATCTAGAACTCTCTCAGTCTATGGTAATTTGTTATAGCTGCCCAAACTGACTAAGACAAGGGGGGGAGGAGCCTGGAGACTCCTGAACCACCATGCGGAAGAAGTGACCCACCAACCTGGAGCACCCATATTCAACTGTTGTGTAAGCAAAAAATACATGTATTGGATGAGGCCACTGAAGTTTGGGGGTTTCTTTATTACAGCAGCCAGATTTACACTCATAGATAATACGCTGGTTCATACTTCTAAATGGCTTCCTCTACCTGAAGGATAAAGTCCAAACTTCATACCATTGTCTATGAACCTTCAGCAATTTGGGTTCTACCCCCTTTTCAGACTCACCTCCCACCCCCACTTTTCAAAAGACATTTTGTTCCGTTGCAGAGTTTTGCTATTCCCTGAAGAATAGCATGTGTTCTTTACACTTGTGGGTGTTTACACATGCTGATCTCTTTGTCAGAAACACCTTCTCTCTATAGAAAATTTCTATTCTTCCTTCAAGACCCATTTTATATATTATCTCCTTATTGAAATCTTCCCTTTCTTTTATTTATTTTTTTTGAGACAGAGTCTTACTCCGTTGCCCTGGGTAGAGTGCCGTGGCATCAGAGCTCACAACCACCTCAAACTCTTGGGCTTAAGCAATCCTCTTGCCTCAGCCTCCCAAGTAGCTGTGACTACAGGAGCCTGTCACAACACCTGGCTAGTTTTTCTATTTTTCGTAGAGAGGGGTCTCACTCTTGCTCAGGCTGGCCTCAAACTCCTGAACTCAGGTGATCCACCCATCTTGGCCTCCCAGAGTGCTAGGAGTACAAGCCTGAGCTATTGTGCCTGGCCAAATAAGTTCCAACTGCAGAGACCCCCACAACCACACTCATCAGCATGCACTAGAATTAGTTGTTCCTTTATCTAACTCTCCGACCAGACTGTGGACTCCTCCAAGGCTGGACTTGTGCCCCGTCAATTTTTGTATCACCAAATGCCTCTTAACTTCCATAACAGAAGGTGCTCGGCAAAGAAATGAACGTATGGACAAAATAGCAAACACCATAAATCCTCCCATAGGGATGAAGCTAGGAAGTCTGTTTCCTGCCCTTCAAAGACAAAGTGATACAAGCCAGAGGCCGAGAGGGAAAATCAACCCTGTATCTTTCTCTCTTGTCGAAAGTCCCTGAAAACTTTGCACATGGCCTGAACACAGATGACCTCTTGGTGCTCATTCCCAAGACAGAGCGGGGAATGAGCAGAAATGACAAGTTCTGGACTTTAGCTGACTCATTTACCTGCTTTAAGGCCTACTGGAAGGTGAAGGCCAGGCTGCAGCCTCTTCCTGATTATCATGGGCTGTCTGCATGGTTAGCCAAGCCTGGATTTGAATCTTGAACCCACTGCTACCCATGGGAATTAGACATATTGCTCATATCCCTATCTGCAAAATGGGGAAATGCTACCCAAGTCAGGATTGTGAAAATCTGAAACATTCCTTATCAAGTAGGATTGACATTTTCTAAGTTGAGAGTGGGCCTCCCAGCCAAGGCCTGGGAACATCACTGGTCAGTCCCCCAGCATCTTGTCCTCCTCCCTTCCATCGCCACCTCCATGCCAAGTGAGAGGCCTCTGTCTCCCTGAGAATCTCAGCTGCTTCTGCAGTGAGTTCATACTGGGTATTTTTTCTTTCCCCCTCAAGCTGTGAGTGGAGGCTATAGTAGAGACATTGGGGTTTCGGGTACAGAGAGAGTCTGAGACTTGGAGAGATGGGGAGGGGAGAGGAGAGGAGAAACCAAGAAGGAAAAGAAACCAAGATAAAACAGGACAACTAAGATAAAACAGGACAATAAAAGAAAAAACAGAAGCAAAAGATCAAGACACTAAGGGACATGGAGACAGAAAGACAGAAACAAAACCAAGAAAGAGAAAGAGAAGCAGCAGAAGTGGAAAGATGCAGCGGCAGAGGAAGTGGGTCAGAGGGGAAGGGGCCCTCAACCAGCTAGGCCAGGACTGGGACAAAGCTATCCCCCCCAACACCCAGCTGAGCAAGGCTTTCAGCCCCAGAGTGTTCTGTTGCTGAGAAAGAAAAGCCTCTTCGCCCACATCCGAATGCATTTGATATTCAATCAATGAAGATTAACTCGCTCAAGGTAAGGGGGTTTTTACATCCGTAAGGAAGTCAAACACGATTATGCAGATGAGAAAATTATCCTGAGATGAGGAGCGTCTGGTATTTGATAATTACGTGAAAGGATGGACTCCCACACTGATTAGCATATCTCGGAGACCAGACCGAGGTGGGGGAGATGAGGAAGGGCAGAGGTGACCAGGAGTCCACTCAGAGAGGGTGGTCAGAGTCCTTTCTGGAGGAGAGAACATTTCCCTTCAGTCAGTGACCACCATTATAAGCACCTCAGTGCTGCTGTGTTTACTAAGCCCGCCTGCACCAGCTTGCTCTTCTTTCAAATGGCAGCGCCCCAAAGCAGGGCCTCTCCAACTTTAATAGCAGTCCAAGTCACCTGGAGATCCTGTCACCTGTAGGTCATATGTTAGAGGGCACAGCTCAGTGGTTCTCAGCCCTGCTTGCAAGTTAGAGTCACCTGGGGAGCTTGAGAAACCTACCAATGCCCAGAACCCACCCCAGGCCAATTAAATCAAAAACTCTGGGAGAAGAGCCTGGACACTGGTATTGTTTTTAAAGTTATTCTAGGACTGGGTGTGGTGGTTCATATCTGCAATCCTAGCACTCTGGGAGGCCGAGTCAGGTGGATTGCCTGAGCTCAGGAGTTCGAGACCAACCTGAGCAAAATCAAGACACCCATCTCTAAAAATAGCTGGGTGTTATGGCAGGCGTCTGTAGTCCTGGCTACTTGGGAGGCTGAGGCAAGAGAATCACTTGAGCCCAAGCGTTTGAGATTGCTGTGAGCTGTGATGCTACAGCACTCTACCAAGGGTGACAAAGTGACACTGTCAAAAAATAAAAAATAAATATTTAAATAAAGTTATTCTAATGTATAACCTGGATTGATAATCCCTGGCCTAATGCCTGAAATCCTAAGAAGCTCATGGATCTATTCCAGACTCCAGGGACTTTCAGAAGCCAGAGACTTGGCTGGGGCTAGGGCAGGAGCCATGGGAGAGGCAGAAAAGAGTATAAGAAATGGGGAGAGTAACCCGAAGAGGGAATGAGCTTGGGATGCTGCCTTGGGTCTGCTGGGGAGCCCGGATGGAACCACAAAATCAGCTCTTGTGTAGTAAGTGCCTGTGGTGGATAAAATCACGCACGTGTATTTTCTCAGACCTTTTTTTTTTTTGAAGACAGGGTCTTGCTTTTCTTTTTTTTGTAGAGACAGAGTCTCATTTTATGGCCCTCGGTAGAGTGCCATGGCCTCACACAGCTCACAGCAACCTCCAACTCCTGGGCTTACGCGATTCTCTTGCCTCAGCCTCCCGAGTGTAGCTGGGACTATAGGCGCCCGCCACAACGCCCGTCTATTTTTTGGTTGCAGTTTGGCCAGGGCAGGGTTTGAACCCGCCACCCTCGGTATATGGGGCTGGCGCCCTACCGACTGAGCCACAGGCGCCGCCCAGGGTCTTCCTTTTCACCCAGGCTGGGGCACAGTGTATGATCATAACTCACTGCAACCTACAACTCCTGGGCTCAAGCAATCCTCCTGCCTCAGCCTCCTGAGTAGCTGGGACTATAGGTATGCACCACTACACCCAGCTGATTTTTTAATTTTTCTTTTTTTTAATTTGGCCGGGGCTGGGTTTGAACCCGCCACCTCCGGCATATGGGACCGGTGCCCTACCCGCTGAGCCACAGGCACCGCCGATTTTTTAATTTTTCTAGAGACAGGGTCTCCCTATGTTGCTCACCTGGGTTCTAGCAATCCTCCTGCCTTAGCCACCCAAAGTGGCTACAGGTGTGAGCCACTGCTCCCAGCCCTTCCTTTGACTCTTCAGTGGGCATATTGTCATCTCTGACAGATGAGGAAATTAGGCTCTGAGTCAGGATTTGTATCTAGCTGGTCTGACCCCCTCCCCACACAGAGCTCATGCTCTTTCCACTCTAGCCACTGCCCCCCACCCACTGGGGAGGGACCCTGAGGGGTAACCTTGCCAGAGAAAGTTAGTGGCTGGGCCTGGGCCCTAAGTCCTGGCTGAGTTATCCCCCCCACCCTCCATTACTCCTGAGGTAGGCTGGTCTTAGGTAAAGGAGGAGTGAGGGGGCTTCAAGGTCAAATAACCCTGGGCTCAAATCCTGTCTCTTAGCTGTGTGATCTTGAGCAAGTCATTACCTTTTCTGAGTGTCTGACAGGCTACAATAGAGATGATAAGACCAACTTCACGGGATGCAGAGACAAGGAGATGGGGTCAGGTATCTAACGAGTGTGCTGTGGAGTTTAGATAGGGTAGATTTTCCCCTTTTGAAGGGGAGGGATGGAGGTGGCCAAGCCAAGCCTCAAAGGTTCTAGAAATCTTAACCCTCCACTTCTAACCCAGAGGCCCAGAGCCTCATCTCTCTGGGGCTTTGCAGGGGTGCCACAGGCTCCTCCCATACTCAGGTGCCACCCCAGCTTTAACCCACTTCTTCCCATGCAATCTCCCAGGGCTGGACCCAAGCCTGTCTGAGCTGGGTCTGAGTATATAACCATTATATCTCCCATGCAGACAACACGAGGACTGGAGCAGAGCCCACAGGAGACCTTGGGGTGCAGCCCCAGCACCTCTTCCACCACAAGTGCCACATTACCTGTCGGTGAAGTAGGAGCCCCTGAGTTCCCTTTCCCTAAGGAAAGGCAGTTCCTGGGTCATCCTGAGGAACCTTCCAGCACTAACTCCCACGAATTCACCTCAGAGAATACCACTTGTCCCAGCTGCTGAGTAGGTTTGCACCCTCCATGTGTGACTCAGTGGGGCTGAAAGTCAGCCCCTGAGCCACTCACCAACCAGTGCATTCTGCCCAGAGGGGCTTCTTTTGCAAATTGTCACAAAAGCACCCAGGGTGGCATCAGGGAAGAACTTTCCTTCTAAGGGCCTCATTCTCCAGCTCTGTAAAATGTGGGTGCTCAGTGCAGGTTAAATCCCTGCCCACGTCCCTCCCCCTTTGCAAACAAAAACCACCCCTGCCTGCCAACCTCGCCTGGCACCCTTCTGGCTCGTAGTCACTCTAACAAGCAGAAACCTGGAGCTGGGGTGCTGGGTACCCAGAGGTGGGGATAGGCCGGGGCAATCCAGGGTGGGGATGAGGACAGGGCAGGAAAGGAAAGGGCACCGCAGGGGTGGAAGTAGGAAGTGCTCTCGTGTCTCTGCCAATGCGTTTCTCTGTCTTACGCGCCTATGACTCTGATTTGTCTCTCTCTGTCCAGGTATGTATTGGCACCTGGGTGTGTGTGCGTAAGCGAATCTCTGCAACCGTGTGCCTGTGCACACTGTGGAGTTCTGTGCGTCTCTTGCTCTGGGTGGGCAGCCCTGTCTCTGGGTGGGATGTGTGTGGGTCTGCACGTGTATGTGCCTGAGGTAGGGGGTTGTCTCTGCATGCCTGTGTGTCTGATTGGGAGTCTGTCCAAGCACAAGGTGCGTATCTGTGTGCCTGTCTGTCTGGGTACGTATCAGCATATTGGGGGTATCTGGGAGTGTCCGAGTATGTCTGCACAAGTGTGTGAAGATCTGAGTGCGAATGTGTTAGCCTGGATGGAGTGTCTGAGTAGGGATGAGTAGGCAGCATGTACGCCTAGCTGTATGCACTGGGTGGGGATGTGTATCTAGGTGGATGTGTATCTGTGTCTGGGAGGGTGGTGTTATCAGCATGGAGGGTGAGTGTCTGTGTGCACATCACTGGGCATATCTTCTTATCAGTACACGTGGCGTAGGTTGTGTGTCTGTGTGTGTATGTCTGGGAGGAGGGTATCTGTGTCTGTGGGGTGTGTATCCCATGTGAGACTGGGTGGGCGCACAGTAGTGTGTGGGGAGTGAGTATTGTGTGTCTGTGTGGGTGTATCAGAGTGTGGAGTGTGTGTTTCTGTGTGGGTCTAAACGGGTGTGTTTCTGCTTATACGGAATGTGCTTATCTGTGCATAAATTACTGGGAGAATCTGTCCATCAGTATCTGTAAGCAGGGTGTGCGTGTGTCTGTGGGGCGTGTCAGCGTGTGCGGATGTGTCTGGGTGCATATCTGTATATCTGTGTGTCTGTGTAAGTCTGCACCTCTCCAGCTTGGCTGGGCCCTGGCACTGTAAATCCATCAACTCCGCATGATTTTGTCAATTCTGACAGCTAACTTCAACATGACGACAAATCTGGCCCCAGAGGATATTAAGCAAAGACACATGAGCCTATAATTTTCTGCTTCCACGTGTGAGATGCTATAATAATCAAAAGAAAATGAGTTTCTAACTACCCCGGCTCTTTGTGCTGTTGCCTTCATGCCGGCTGCACTAATTGAATCACCCGGCACCACTGTATCAATGGTAACTTGGGTATTGGGGGGTAATCAGGCGTGTGGGGGGGACCAGCTTGGAGAGGTGCGGGGGCTTTTGTGAAGGTCCCATCTGCCTCATGCACCAAAGCCGCCCGCCCGCATTTGGCTGGACAAGGGAGTGACTGAAGGGCAGCCTCTGACCCAGGGGAAGCCAGGAAGGGGTGCATGGGGGAGGGAGCACCTGTACCCAGATGCTGCAGCTCAGGCCCCTTGGGCTCAGAAGGAGAACTGTGCAAAAATAAGATCCAGACATCGGAGGTGGGCCTACCGGGGTTCAATCCTGGCTGACAACCCTCATGTCATTTGATTTCTGGGAGGTATAAACACACATTAAGCACCTTTAGTTGCCTTGCAGAGAGGAGGCATTTGGAAGTTGTAATTGTTTTTGCTTTTACCAAGGGTTGACTGTACTTTACCACGCCTTATCTGCTCAACTCTTCACAGTGTGAGATAAGGCTTGTTATCCCATTTTGTATCTGAAGAAACTGAGGCTCAGAGAGATTAAGTAACTTGGTCACTTGGGAGAGACATAGTTTTCTCTATGTGCACAATTGTGGGAACTTTAAGCTGTGTGTGTGTCTTCAGACATGGAGGAGAAACAGTCCCTGGTGATATCTAGGGGTGATATCCCCCCAACAGTCCTATGTCTCAAAATAACACTTGCTCTCCCTGATAATCACATACCATGGGGCACTTACTGTGCATTAACATGGGTGACTCTTACAATGAGTTTACAAGGAGACACAGATGATTCCCATTTTACAGATGAGAAGACTGGAGCACAGAGTGGAGAGGCTAAGTAACTTGCTCATGGTCATGTGGTTGATAGGTGATAGAACTGGGCTTTCAGTCAAGAAGTCTGTCTTCATAGTTCCCATTTTTTTTTTTATAATTTTTTTTTTTAAATAGAGTCTCTTCCCCAGATTAGAGTTCTGTGTCATCATCATAGCTCACAGCAACCTTAAACTCCTGGGTTCAAGTGATCCTCCTGCCTCATCTTCCCAAGTAGCTGGGACTATAAGTGCCCACCAAAACACCTGTCTAGTTTTTCTATTTTTAGTAGAGTTGGCTTCAACTCCTGAGTGCAAGCAATCCTTCTGCATTGGCCTCCCAGAGTGCTGCGATTAGAGGCGTGAGCCACTGTGCTTGGCCCACAGTCCTCATTTTCATCTACCACCTGTTGTTAATGATCCAATTGTGCCCCACATCCTCTTTTGCCCCTCAAAGTCTTCTAAATTGAAACCCTATTTGTCTCTAAAAGAGATCTTCTGTTTACCCAAAGAACCAGTCCTCCTGAAGTGACACTCCAGAGCGTGTTGGAGAATCCTCCATCTGTAACCTCCTGTGTACCTCCGTGTTACTCTACAGCTCATTCCTCCACCACTTCCCACCAGATGCCAAGTTTTCACCCAAGCTATTATGTCCCCAGAACTGGGTGGAGAACTGAGGGCTTCAAAGAAGAAATCAGTATAACTTTGCACTTTTATATAGCAGAGCTTAAAGCAATAGAAAGAGCATAGGTTTTGGAGCCAGGTAGACCTGCATTCTGGTTCTGCCACTGTCAGTGACTAGCTTATTGTTAAATATCTCTGTGGCCCAGTTTTCTCAACTATAAAATGGGGACATTTTCCCTTAAATCAGGAGAAGGGAGAAGTGTGTCTGCTCTTACCACTCCTATTTCATAATGCCCTGGAGATCCCGGCCAGTGCAATAAGACAAGAAAAAGAAATAAAAGATACACAGATTGGAAAGGAAAAAGAAAAAAAAAACTTTATTTATAGACATCATTATCATCTTCATAGAAAATTCTATAGATCAACCAAAACAAAAATCAGAACTTTAGCAATGTTTCAGAATGGGAAGTCAATGTACAAAATTCAAATGTATTTCTACATGGTAAAAATAAACAACTGGAAGTTGAAATTAAAATAGGAGGGTTAATGCCACCTCACAAAATTCTTGGAAGGAGTAAAATGAAGAAATATTTAGAAGTATCTAGCTTGCCTGCTTCCTGATAAGTTTGAGATGGGAAGAAAGAGGGTTAAAGAGAATTACACTCCTGTCAGCACCAAAACTACAGAGAGTGGGTATTTCTAATATGTCCTCAATGATTGTGCCAATTAAAAATGTTAAGCCTTGATTTATCTGTGATTTGGGGGAAGTAAGAGGTAGGGGGCTGATTCATCAAACTTGGGACTCCCTGGAAAATGTGCTGCCATGAATACGTGAACATGGGCTGCCTAGAGGTACCCCAAACTTCCCTTCCACCTGCTCTTCTCATCTGTATAGTATTATTCTACACAACTGGTAAACTGGGCCCCAAAAATACAACAGAACCTGAACAAATCTTAGGCCAGTCAAGGCCTGGGTCAAAAGAAATTGCAATAGCCTCCAAAAGCATTTATTTATAAGGAAGCCTTTGTAGAACTCTTGAATAAGCAACAAGGCAAAGAAGTATAGCTTATATTTATACAGCAGACAGCAAAAACTCTCTCAAAGTCCTCTTCAGTCCTATCTTTCCCCAATGTGTCATAGGTAACTACACTCTCCAGCTCCTTTTTCCTATGTCTCTTCTAAAACTCTAGTTGTGCTCTCCTGCCTCCACCACTTGCTAATTGGATTGATTCTATTCTGATCTAGCTTTTGCTACTTATAACTTCATATTCTTCCTTGGATGAAACGTCTTCAAGTTTGTGTCTGTACCTATCATCTTGATCAGTTCAGGTATGAGAACATAGGGGGGGAAAGGCTGTAAATATTTGCACCTCAATATATTTTGGCGACTGCCTCATCAGAAGCCTTCAAGTTGCTCACAGCCTTGTAGAGGGAAGAAAAGCGAAGATGGCTACACCACACCACACCACAGTGACACTCCTCTCAAGGCTGGTCCAGAGCACAATGGATGCAAAGAAGAGACCCAATTCTTTCTCCAGGAAGTTTTCAGGAGGAGGCGACATTGAATCAGGGCTTGAAGGATGAGTAGGCATTCGCCGGATGTGGGTAGGGTGCAGACTGAAAAGGGGAGAAGAATGAACCGTTACATTTCAGTTACATTTCACCTCCTGGACTTTGCATTTGGTATCTTCTTTTCCTTTTCCCCCCCTCTCTTTTTCTTTTTCTTTTTTTTTTTTTTTTTTTTTGAGACAGAGTCTCATTCTGTTGCCCTGGAGAGAGTGCAGTGGTGTCATTATAACTCATAGACAGCAAGCTCAAACTCTTGGGCACAAGTGATCCTCTTGTCTCCGCCTCCTGAGTAGCTGGACTACCTGCACCAGGCTCACCAAATTTTTCTATTTTTAGTAGAAACAGGATCTCACTCTTGCTCAGGCTGGTCTGGAACTCTTGAGCTGGAGCAGTCCACCTGCCTTGGCCCCCCAGAGTACAGGTGTGAGCCATTGTGCCCAGTCCCAGTGTCTTCTTTATTATCCATCCACCCAATAGTCTTGTGAGGTAGGTGCATGTTGATATTCCCATTTTACTAAATTGAGGGTTGGGGCCCAAGAGGAAAATGAACTTGTCAAGGTCACACAGAGAGTAGTAGGCATAGAAAGGACATGAATTTCAGTCTTTCTGGCTTCAAAACTCTTATGGATAGGTGGAGAGAGAGAAGAGAGAATTTCAAATAGTCCCTGGATGAGGAGACCTTGGCCACCAGAACATATGGGTAAGTGGAAGCAGGTCCAGATGGATGTGTACAGCACACCGCCACCTATGGAAGAGGTGGGAAAGACTTTACATATTTGCTTATTATTATTATTATTTGCATAAAAGCTATCTGGAAGGGCACCCAAGAATGTGGGGTCATTGGTGACCCTTGGGATGGGAACTGGGGAGTTAGAGGGTGACTGGGGGACTGAGACAGGGGTAGAGGGAGGCTGTTTACTCTCCCTTTCATGCTTTTTGAAATCTGATAGCTGTGAACGTGGGACCTATTCAAAAAATAAACTAAATTGTTCTTAAAAGAATAAACATTGCACAGTCGCATTAAAATGCAAAATAAAACAGTGCCTAGCCTGGACCATGTACTTGCAGGTCACCTTGGGGTCCAGGCTCGGCCCACACTGGTGCTTGGCTGGCTGGAGAAGGGCGGTGTGGGGGGCAGAAGTCAGTGGTAAGGCCCTCTGGGCTCGCCGCCAAGGTGGACGCTCCCTCTCTAGTCTGGTGGGCGAAGGGCTGTCAGACAGGGGGCGGGGGAGGGGGCTGCAAGAGAGACGTCCGAGATGGGACGGGACATTTGGGCAGTTGGGGCCGATTTGTCGTCATTTTCACGGGCAGACTTGCGAATTAAATGGCATGAAATTGAGCACAGACCAGGTTCTCCCCCAGAGACGGGGCAGCTCCCGCCCAGGAGGGGAGAAGGCGCCGGGCGGGAGGGGTGGCGGGCTGCACGCTCCGCTGCCTCTGCGGGCAGATGGAGAGAGAAAGGAAGGGGGCTGGGCTCGGCTCCTCCTCCGGGCTCTCCCCGCCCTCCCCTGTCCTCAGACTAGCCAAGGGTCTGCCGGA
Source organism: Nycticebus coucang (assembly GCF_027406575.1). NCBI lineage: Eukaryota > Metazoa > Chordata > Mammalia > Primates > Lorisidae > Nycticebus > Nycticebus coucang. The sequence continues at coordinate 39,830,128 of NC_069797.1, read as the reverse complement.
CCCCAGCGGTGAGCTGATCCTGAACTGGCGCCTTCGCCCCCAAGTACCCCAGGGAGTCCAGGCTGGGGGTGATGAGCAAGCTGGAGCCCCATTCAGGGGACCCCTCAGACCCTTTTTCTTATCTCGGCGTCTCTCTGGGGCCATTTTTGCTGGGTACCCAGGAATGAGGACTAAAAGGAGGAGGAGTCTGACCCTGCTTCTCCTTCTGTGCTGCAAAGAGGTAGAGGTAGCCGGGGTACAGACCTACCAGGAGATATTAGGGACCTGGGTTCCAGTTTGGGTTCTAACTGGGTGGCTTTGAGTGAGTTAATCCTTTCCTGAGCCTTCCTGTCTTTATCTGTAATAATTATGACAGCCATGTGCCTGGTGCTGTTCTTAGTATTCTGTGTACTTTCCAGCAATTCATTTGATCTTGATGATACCTTATCAGGTAGTAATGTTATCAATTACACCCCCATTTTACAGATGAGAAAACAGATCACCTAGCCAGTGAGTGGTGAAAATAGGATTCATTGTTTAACATGCTACTACCTCCGGGAGGCAAGGGTGAGATTAAATGAGATGGTGAACATTTATAGTTTTCCCCGTGTTGTATGTGTGTAACCAGTGTGGGCTGCTGTTATCACTATTCCATTTGCCCTTTAGCAGAGGACAGAAAGTTCAAATGCAGAATGTTAGAACTGGAAGGAATAGGCCAGACCATCCAGTTCACATTCATGGACTTGACAGATGGAAAACCTAGGCCCAGGGAAGGAAAGTCACTTGGGTTAGGTCAGGACTGAATGGGTGAGTGATTCAAGCCTTTGCTGTCCAGGACCCTGAGGATATCCTAGAGCAGCAGTTCTCAATCTGTGGGTCGTGACCCCTTTATAACAATGAAAATACATCCTGCATATCAGATATTTACATTACGATTCATAACAGTAGCAAAATTACAGTTATGGAGTAGCAACGAAAATAATTTTATGGTTGGGGGTTACCACAACCTGACGAACTGTATTAAAGGGTCGCGGCTTTAGGAGAGGAGGCATTAGGAAGGTTGAGAATCACTGTCCTAGAGCTTTGGGGAAGGCAGCCCAGTTTTCTCTTTCATGAGGAGACGCATAGCCTTCAATTTCCATTCCCATGGGCACTGTGGGCTGTGAGTTCTCCCTCCCCAGGGGGGAGTAAGATGTAACTCCAATCTGGGTGGGAGGATGAAGGGAGAAGACAACCTTGGTCTGTGAACCTGGGTACCTCCTCCCGGGTAGAGCTTTGCCCCACAATTAGGAAGGATGTGTCTGCCTCAGTGCCAGGCCCAATGAGCCCATGAAAGCCATGAAGAGCCCTACAGGTGGCCAGGGGGAGGACAGACCCCTGGTGCTTAATAGGACCTAATCTCCGCCAGTGTTGTCGGAAATGAAAATGAAAAACAGCCACGATTTTGTGGTTTAAAAATTAGCATGTGTGCCTACATCGTAAGCCCCTGGCCTGCATTACCATACAGATTTATCCCAGGCCCAGCATGCGGCCAAAATATGTAATTACACAGAGGCTCGGGGTGGAAAAAGTTGCTCTCCTCTTTGCTATCTATATAATATGGATTTTAAAAAATGAGAGCTGGATCTGGACTTTTGTGAAGGACCTACTTCATAAGGGGGAGAGGGAAGGTCTCAGCCCAGGCAGCAGGGTGTGTTGGGGTCACATGGACATGCCCACTTAAGAGCCTAGGCTGGGTGGGAGAAAGGGCAGGAAGGGGAAAACCTTGCTATAAAGTACTGTGCTCTCTACTCTGCGGTCCCATTCAGTGTTCCATATGTATTCTCCACTCTAATCTGCACAGGAAACCTAAAAAAATAGGTAACTTTATTCCCATTTGGAAGATGTGGAAACTGAGGCTAGTAAGTAATAAAGCCTAGAATTCAAACTCATGACCCCAAAGACTATGCTCCCAACTTCAGTAGGCTCTCCTTATCTGACTGATGAATAAACACTTTAGCTGAAGTCATTGGTGAAGGAAGAATGAAGGGATGAATGCAGGGGGTATATATCAATGTTCAAATATGAAATTGAAGGGAATCAAAGTCTTCACATGGGGATTCATGCTGGTAGGAAGTGACAGAAAAAGAGATCCCAACAACAACAACAAAAAAATGACACGTAGCAGCTATAACAAATGAGTGATTGATGGACTAAAGCACTAAAATAAAAATTAGTGTTGTTATTCAGGGTTGTGTGGTGGATAATGTTTAGATACTGAGAAAGTTGAATAAATCAATGTCCCATTGTGGAATCAATGTCCCAATCCAGAGTTGGATGGAAAGAGAGTCAACATTCCAATGTAGAAATCAATATCCCAAAGAAGATTTCGTTGAGGTCATCAGCATCTCATGTCCCAATCAATGCCCCTAATATAGAGTTGGTTGAGCAGAATCAATGTCCCACCATAGGGATGGGTGAGAAATTCAACATCCCAATATACAGATCAATGCCCCAATTCAGAGTTGGTTACAGGAAGTCAGTGTCCCAATGTGGGAATCAATGCCCCCAATATTGGGATCAATGGCAGTCAATGATCTACAAGTGTAGGTGTAATAGTCAATATCCCAATATGAGTTTAATGATAGCCAAATTCCCACTATAGGGATAGGTGGGAGTTCATGTCCCACCGCAGACACCAGCTTGTCCATATGGAGAACCAAAGAACACCTATCTGTGAATTCTAGGCATCCCTGGGGACTTTTCATTCTATTATTTGCTCTAAAGGGACAGTTCCCAGGCTCCCTGCCCTGAAATCCACTGGCTAAGTCCACTGTGGCAGAAAATTTGGGGAGGGGTCAGTTTTCTTCCCCCAACACGCCCCAGGCTGGTCCTCTTGGAGTTCTCCTATTCTGTAGCCTGTCTCCAGAGACAGCTTACAAGTGAGCCCAAAAGATCCCTCCAGTCCAAGAGAAGCTACTTACTTTCCAGTGATTATTTTCTGTAAGAAGACCAGGACTCGGACTCCTCCAGACTCAGCCCAAACCAAGAGTAGGTGAGATACTGTCACAATCACGCACCCTGTCACCCTGATAGTTCTCTAAAACCCACAGCTATCCACATTTTTAACATCGCACCTGCCATTTGAGTGATTGCCTTCCCACATTTTACCACTGAGAAAAGGAAGGCCCTTGAAGAGTCAACTAGTTGGCCACAGAGAAGTGCTGAGATGAAACTAGAAACATAATCCTTGCCTGCCAGCTCAGCCCTTTTCCAGCTGATTTAGGTTGACGTGAGTAACCCTCCCATCTCTGGACAACACCACCATCCACTGACCTACATGGGTGCTGGGAGCACATTATGCAGTTTGGACAAAGGGGTTCAAAGCACCTCTCCCCTAAACCTCCACTTCCCTGCATCTTTCCCATCACCCCTCAAATCCTCTAAGTTGGGAGACAGAATAAAAGCCCCTGTTGCTTTTCTGGGTTGGAGATGAAGTTGGAGGGTGAGAGGGCGAAGCCTCCCAGCCTCAGCTGCCCCAGGGGCTCCAGGGGAGGGTGTGATTTTTCTCTTGCTCAGACAAAGGCTGGGGCCAGTGGCATCTGTCAGCAGACTCCTGTGTCTCACAGCTGCTCCTACAGTCAGACTCAAGGCGGGTGCCAGTTAGGGGAGGGAGGAGGACACCCATGCTTGTATTCACACTCCCCTTCGTCCCCTCACCCCCCACACGCACACACAATGCCTCCTGTTGCCTGTCCCCACCCCAAAAAGTTCCCCCCCATACTCCCAAGACCCAGAGCTCTGGGGACAAGATCCCCATCCCACCTGGTTCCAGGCCCCTCCCCCAGTGCTTGTCCAGCCAAGCTCTGCTGCCAGCGCCCTTGGGCACCTTTGCCCAGCCAAAGAGGAGCTAGGAGGGGCGGGGATTTCTGGCAGGAGACAGGGGACCCTGTGCCTTGTGGGATGTCTCTTCCTCAAGCTTCTCTTACTGGGGCCTGAGTGCTTTCTAGAAAGCTCCTCCAAGGCTGGAACCTCCAGTTTTTCGGACTGGGAAGGGGAGAGATGAGATACACAAGTTCACAAGATGGGAAGACATTGATGGTAGCAAGAGAGAGAGAACCTGGTTTATTATCAGACTAGGGGGGTGTGTGCATGTGTAGGAGAACATGAGAATACACCCAGACAAACACATGGGCCTATTCCTGCACATTTTTGCATATCTATAGGCATGCTTACATGCGTGTATACACACACACACACACACATACACACAGCTGTGTGACAAGTTGGCAAAGCGTTTCAAATACCCAGGCAGAAGACTGTGCTCCATCTTTCAAATAATATTTATTTATGTACTTATTTACTTAAATCACATTAGCAGCCCATTTCCCCCTCTGAAAAGAAAAATTTTAAGGCAGCTGAGACACCTCCATTTAGGCAACTAATTGTAAAATCTATTTTTGTCTGTGTATTTTATTTTTAATGCTATGAGCAGAGAATATGGTAAGGGCAGCAGTGGGGTGGGGGGATGGGGTTTAGAGTTTCTCTGTTAATAAGATGATTCAGGAGAAGAATATTTTTGTGAGAGCTGCTTGGTGGGGAAAAAAATGTATAAATGTTATACAAAAAGATGCTGCCAAGCCCCCTCCTGGTGCAGTCCCCTGGACCCCCCCTCCTCCCTATTCCCCATCTCCCAGCCACCTCCCACTCCTCCCTTCCTGTCCCAGGCCTCGCCTTCCCTCCCTCCCTGCAGCCCCCGCCCCTCCCCAGGGCCCCCTCCTCAGATGCAATCCCCCTGCTGTAATTTCTGGGGGAATTGCTTCATCTCGGGTGCAGATATATTTGTGTCAAGGTGCAGCTGCACAGATAGCCTTCCTCTATGCATAGTAAGAGGGTTTCAGAGAGAGAGGTTGTGCCCAGAGCAAGGCCTTATCAGAGCAAGCTGCCTGCCATTTATCTGATTCCCCATCAAATAGGAAAACGGGCCTCAGGCTGCTGCTTCCACTTTCCTTGGGAAAGCCATGGGGGGAATAATAATTTACTCCAATCTTTTTGTTTCCAGTGCTCACCTTCAGCCTGATATAGCCCCCCGGCTCCCGGCCATGCCAGCCTAGGGGTACAAGGTTGAGCCCCAGCCCCCCAGGGCCTACCCCAGGGGCACCCCCAGAAATGCCCTTGCTGGTTGAATGGGCCTTCATAATGGATTGGCACAAGCTGGAGAAGATACCCTTTGGCATCAGGGAGTGTAGACACTGGGGAAAGAGTCAGAGACCCAGTGGGGAGCGGGGAAGGCTTGGCCTGCCGGCAAGGGGACCTGGCTTCCTTCCCAGCCCTCACACATACACAGATCCCCTGTGAACACTCACTGTGTGTGTGCATAGGCTCGTGCACACTCACGCACCCAGATGCACACGCATTTGTCAGACTTGACCCTAGGAGCATCCTATCAGTACTGCATGAGGACCTAGCGGTACCTTTATCTGTGTGCCTGTCCACCTGTCTGTCTATCTGTGTCTGGGGTGGAGATGAATGGAAGACTAGGGGTGGTTTCTGATCTATGTCACAGTCTCTGACCTCCCATCTCAGCTCAACATCCCAACAGCCAAGAACAAGCCCAAGAAAGGATGACAGGGACTGTCTGAAAGGGACTGAGCAGTGAGCGAGGGAGGGGTCCTAACCAGGCCTGGCGGCCGGTCATCTTGCTTCACCCTTACTGGCAGAGGAGCTGCTCCGGGGAGCAGGAGGCAGCCCATCTGGTGCAGCAGGAGCTACGGAGAAGTGGGCAGGGGAGGGGGGGTCGTTCCCCATAGGCCAGCCATAAATCACAGTTATGTGGCCAGGGGCAGGGGGTAGGCAGGGGGCAGGGGGCAGCCGCAGCAGCACACGCAGGCCGAGGCAGAGAGGCTAGGGTCAGGTGCGGCTGTAAATCGTCACCTAAATGCTTCCAGGCGAAGGCTAATCAGAGTGCGATGACAGAACACGCCCAGGCCCACCCCTCCACAGTGGGCACAGACACACGGATACAAAGACATGCCTGGACACGTTCTGCACGCAGAGCTGTGCACACAAAGGTGTCACATCACACCTGGCTGCACAAGGACACATGTGCTTCCTGCTGCCGCGTGTGCGTGTGTTCACACACATGCTCCCAGGCAGCTCTGTACCTGCTCATGCCCATTCAGACCCAGGGGCACAGAGATCTACCGAATACACCTGGGGGTACATACACATCCACAGGTGGGCATGCAGTGTGGTGAGCACACACTGGGCAATGCCCAGAGCAAGTCTTACCTGGAGGGCAAACTCTTGGTAGGAAAGACACGAAGATGAAAAGGGCCAGAATGTTTAGCAGGACTGCACCACCCAGGCCTGGAACCCAGTGCCTGCATTCTCTCCTGGCCTCTTGTTTGTCCTGTTCAGCAGCCTTATCTAAAAGTTCATCCCTCATCTATGATGAGCCCTCACTGTTGTTTGATCTCTCCCTGCGCCCACACGGGAGTGAGGCTCGTGCAGTCATGCATTGGCCAGCATCTATTAGGCACCCACTCTGCTGGGCTTTGGCACGAGGATGCCTCACCCTCAAACTTAAAACCTAGCAGAGAAGAGAGACAATGAGCAGAAGGTTACAGCACACATGAGAGAGGCTAGCCAAGGCAGTGGTGACAAAGGAGAAGGTGGACAAGGAAAGCTTTCAAGAGGAAGCTATGTCCAAGCTGAGGCCTGACAAGTGGGAAATGGCCAGGTGGAGAAGTGGAGAGAGGGAAAGTACCCAACCCTGCTAGAGCGTGTCCATGGCAGTGGGCAAATGCTGGGGGAATGCAACCAGCCCTTCACCAGCGGTGGTCACCTCACAAGGCTTTCACCTTTCAGCCGTAACGTCAGCAATGAGACCAATTGCATTCCCTCACCTGGATCCCCCCAAGGGACACCCAGCTCACATTTCCCAGGGCTTCCCTAGTGACCCTTACACCCTGTTCTACATACAAAGGCAACTGTCTGTCCAGGGAGATGACCAGACCAAGCCTTTCTAACGGATGCCATGATTGGTCGTAAATGGAACAAGGAGAGGTGCCACAAGGGAGACGGAGGGTAGTGCCCACTCGGCCTGAAGACGGTAACATGGAGCTCTCTCCCTCAGCCCCTTCTCTCAGGCCAACTACAACTTGGCAGAAATTCAGCTGGGTCTTCTCTGATTCATTCCTACTTCAGAGGCTTTTAAAACATGCTCAGTGTAGCTCCAGGAGTTCCAAGGAGCTTCCTGGGATTGAGGTGATGGAGGGAGGCTGAAAAGCAGGGTCCTGGAACCCCCACCCTCAGTTAAAGCCTCTATTTGTTTGCCCTGTTGGGATCCCTAACCTTATTTGAACAAAGGACTCCATGTGTGAAAACCACTCATCCTAGGACAAAGTTGGCTTGGCAGTCAGCACCCCACACACACACCCCTCTCCCTCCTGTGACTCGGCCTGATGGTCTCTCCACAGCCTCCAACACCCCTGTGCCCCCTCATCCTCACCACCTCTGCTACACACAGCAGCCTGGTCTCCCCACTGCTCCTACCCCACCTGACCCTTGCCCCCAGCCTAACTCATCATTTCCATTTGTAAACACTCCTTGAGTAACTGTGACAAAACAGGACACACACTGTCTTGTGGAAGTCTCCTTTATAGAAGTCTGAGAGGTATAGCCTCATTCTACAAATGAGGAAACTGAGGCCCAGAAAGCTTAAATGGTCTGCCTTAGGTCACCGTTACCTTGGCAAAGCTACAGGAAAGCTCATTCCGGATCCAACTGAGCCTCCAGGCACAAAATCCATCTCCCTTTTCTTCCATCCACACTAGAATGACACTGGAACAGGGGCTCTCCTGCCCTCATTCTTGCATCAAGGCTTTGAAGATGTGGGTTTCTGAGGGCTGGTGATCAGAGGAAGAGAGAGAAGAAGAAGAGGACCCATGCACCTCAGAAGCAGAGAATGGGGCAGGGAGTTCTGGCCTAGAACTGGAGGGCCCCAGGAGAAGGGGATGCTTGTGTGTCACATGTCCTTAAGTGGAGGCCTGGCCTGGCCACTATGGTGGCTTACACCTTCAGGTGTGAGTGGCTGTGTCCTCCCTGGAAAGGATGGCTCAGGCCATCTGGCAGAGCAAGAGGGAAGAGAGCAGACAGTTGGGCTCTTAGGCATGCTTCTGAAACTCTTTGAGTCCCAGAGTCTGATTATTTTTCTCATCCCTAAATGGGGATAATAGTATCTCCTGGGATTGTTGAGAGAATTAAGTGTGACTGAGCCAGAACCTGCACAGAGCAGACCCTCCAAGAATGCTGGAGGCTCCCCCTGCCTGGAGCACGGGGTGGGCACATGCTTATTATTTGATAGAAATAGCTGGGGTGGGGATAGCGCTTCTTGGGGTAGCAGGGATGGCAAAGGACCTCTGCTCTGAGCCTGACTTGCAGGTGACATGGGGGAAAGGTGGGCAATAACTCCTTTTTCTTCTTCCCTTACCCACTGACTGTCCTCTTTTGCCCTGGGAAAGGACTAACTCCCTTAGAGTTTAAGCAGATAAAGAAGATAAAGAACATTGAAGCAGCCCCTCTCCAGTGGTGCAAGGCTGGTTAAATGTCTGCCTTCTCACGTGGGACTGTTCCTCTGCCCACACCCACACCCTAGAGATGCCTCTGATGCCTCTCACTGCAAGCAGGGCCAACACTTTCCATCGCCACCACAGACAATAGCTGGATACAAACAGGCAGGCAGAGGAGGGAGCAGCCGACATGGATTAGAAAGAAGGGCTCCTTTGGCTTGGAGCCTGGGGCCCGGGGCCCCATCCATCATCTTCTTCACCAAGGGAGCTGCTTAGTCACCGGCCTGAGGACACCCAAGCAGGGGCCACAGCCTCAGCCCTCTGCCTCACCTGGCCACAGAGCCCTGAGGACCGTGACAAGAGAGGGCAGAAAATCAAGTGGTGGGAGAGCAGGCAAGCGGGCAGCCTAGCCTCAGGCCCAGCCAGCTCCACACCCTCGCCCCCTTCCCTAGCAGAGCCAGTTTTCTTGGTGTTGAGAAAAGGGTCGGCACCTTGTCACAGTCCACTGACTCTACACAGCCCTCTGGAAATGTCAAATTTAAATCCAAATGCAGAGATACCCAAATACACACCTGCCACTCCCCCACCCCTTCCTTAAACACAGTTATCTCATGGTTACATACACATCATGTGATTCAGTTCAGCTTAAAATCATGGATTGAGTACCTACGTGTGCCGGGCACCACAGCTACAGACAGCTTCATGTCCTAAAGGAACATACATTCTACTAGGAGAGATGAACATGGAAAGGGGTCATCATAGGGCTGGGGAAAGGTGCCATTACAGGAGTCCAAGCAATGTACAGAGGAAGGAGTTAGTGACTCTGGGGTTAGGGAAGGCACTTCCCAGAGGAGATGCTAGCTCAGCAGGGTTTCAAAGGATGGATAGGAGTTTTTTAGGTGGACAGGGTGGCAAAGAGATAAGTCATTGCCTGCCTCCTGGGGACATCTCTGACCACACATTGTGCTCTCTCCCATTTGCTGACCATGCACTTTCCAATGTGAGTTTCTTTCACCCGCAGCACTCTCTATGCTATTGCAGTTACCTGAAATGTTCTTCCCTTTCTTCCCTGACTATTCCCTACTCAACCTTCTAGGCTTAAAGAACTGTCCCTCCTCAGAGTGACCTACAGCCCCCCTTTAGAGACTGCCATGGCATCCTCGGTCCTCCATTTCTAACTCTAACACACTTGTGTTCACTTGTTTGTTCATTCCATGAGGGCAAGGACTGACCATGTGCTGCCTATAGTACTTGGCATGGTGCCTGACATACAGCACAACCTCCATAGCTGACCACATCCCTACATTGACCACCTCCTTAAGCTGACCTAATTTTCATAGACCAGACATGCATCACATGTACATATCTGTATAGTAGGTCTAGTTCCTTATGTTGACCACTTCTGTGTATTGACCAGTTTGTTACAGTCCCTTGAGTGGTCAACTTACAGAGGTTTTAGTATATTTTCAGGAACTTTGTTGGTTGGTTGTTGGGTGGTTGGTTGTATGGATGGGTGGATATCCAGATGGCTTGTTCAAGGTGCTAAAGGAAAGAGAACTGAGAAACATAGAGGTATATATACAAAGGAATAGGATGGGAAAACGGGGAGATAAAACTGAAGAGGCTGGTGCGGGTGTGATGATGGAAGACCCTGTGGCCATGCCTAATGCACATGGGCATATAGAGGGAACTCTACAAAATTAGCTGTACACAGTGCATTTGTGATAAGATACCCTTTGTAGGAATGGGAAGGGTGCAATAATTTCCTCCCCTTAAGGGGCATAGCTGACACTCCTGTAACAAAAGACAGGTTAACAAGAGAAAAGCCTGACAAATTTATTTAATCACAGTTTTACATGACATGGGAGGCATCAGAAATAAAGACTCAAAGACTTAAGGAAAACAGTCTATTGTTCTGCTTTGGTTTGATGAAGAATGGACAGCCATGTAGAAACGTGATTGGACAAAAAAGGATAAGACCTAAGGGCAATAGACTGAGGGAAACTCTGCAAGCCCTGTCTGTTCAGATTCTTCTGGTTTCTCTGTGTGGCATTCCTTCCTCCTGCATATGGGGCAGGATCCCTTCTGGAAGGAGAGCCTTATGACCTATTATCGGACAAGCTAGGTCAGAGAATTTCTTTATGGCCAGCTCCTACACAGAAAGGTTGGGGAGTATTGGAGTAATATTTCTAGTTTCTATGGCCTAGCTTGGGGGAGAAAAGGCAACAGAAGGAAAAAGAGCAAGAGAAGGTCAAAGAGAAACTATGCTTCTGAAGTCCTGCCAGTGTCCTTCAGTTCAAGGACTCAACATGTCAAAGCACAAAGGTTTGGGAATTTCTTTCCTGAGCCCCAACATCTTCTTTTTACAAATGAGAAAGTTGGTCCAGAGAAGCAGGCTTGCTCCAAATCACCCAGAAGGCAGAACCAATGGCTCCACTGGGATTATACCCCTGGGCTTGACCTCCTGATCCAAAGCTCTTTCTGTGGACACATTCAGCCCCCTACATCCCTGGAGGAGCACAGATGTAATGAGACACATCCTTACTCTCCACAGTTCTCCTGAGTTAAACCTGACTCTCTGGATATACTGCCAAAAGCCAGGTGCTGTGCCCCACCCATCCAAACGCAAACAGCACGTGTCCTCATAAGAACAAGTGACTAAAACCCAACTTAATCTAGTTTAATCTAAAAGGGGAGATTATTGGCCTGAGTAACCAAGAAGGGTATGTGGTTCTTACTTCAGGTGTGGCCGAATCCAGGTGCTCAAGAAATATAGCCAAATACTAAAATTCTGTATCTATCAGTGATATCCTCTCCTCCAATGGGCTTCTTCCATGTGGGGTGGGGGAAAGATGGAAAGGATGGGGCATGGCCCAGAGGAGCAGGTAAGGCAGAGAGGGGGAAAACTTGTCTCACTCAAAGTCTGTCCCAGATGACTCTCTTTCATTGATTGCAGCTTAGGTTCAATCCCTGCCCAGAAAAATGGGGAACTATGATTGGGCAATCCTGGCTGTCATGTGAATAGTGGAGGCCAATAAGGCTTGGTACAGGGATTGACACTTCATTGAGTGAAATGGAAAGGGAGGGCATTACTCTAAAGGAAATTGGTGCTGGTCTCAGCAGAAAAGGGGAGGCGTGTTGAGCAATCAGAATGGCTGATGTCCACAGCAGGCCTATCATAGTGCTGGGTGACTCGGGTAGCACTTGGCTGAGTACTTGAATATAATAATAATAATAGTAGCTTTTGGCTGGGCGAGGTGGCTCACACCTGTAATCCTAGCACTCTGGGAAGCTGAGGTGGGTGGATTGCTTAGGCTCAGGAGTTTGAGACCAGCCTAAACAAGAATGAGATCCCATATCTACTAAAAATAGAAAAACTATCCAGGCATTGTGGCAGGCACCTGTAGTCCCAGCTACTTAGGAAGCTGAGGCAAGAGGATCTCTTGAGCCCAAGAGTTTAAGGTTGCTGTGAGCTGTGATTTCATAGCACTCTAGGATGACAGAGTGAAACTGTCAAAATAATAATAATAGCTTTTAGAGTATGCCATGTACATATATTTCATCTCATTTAAACTTGGAAGGAGGAGACTTAGGTCTGAGACCCAGCTCTGCCATTTATCAGACCCCAAGGTTATCCCTGAAACCTTTTGGACCTATTTCTCCATCTGTGAAATGGGACAAATATAGCCCATCTTCCCAGAGCTGCTGGGAGGATTCTCTGGCAAGTGTGAAGGGTGCACAGCGTTAAGAGTAGGAGAGGCTCACAGTAGTACTCGTTCCCTAACTCTGGGTGGACACAAGGAACAAGGAGCTACTTTCAACAAACCAAAAGGCATTCAGGCCAAAGAGGCTATAGTAGGCTGACCTCCTGGCTGACTTGTAGGAAGCCCTGGGCTGGGCCCCTCCTGCCCTGACTGCTCTGCACACAGGTAGAAGAGGGAGAAAGAGGAGTTCATGGTTTACAGGGCTGGGAAGGAAGAAGAGAAGATTTTTCATTTTAAAATGTTCTGAAATAATTCATATTTGCTTTGCAGGACGGCATTGTGCACTGTCAGCTCTGTAATAACTTCTAGGCCTTTATTTATTGTTTTGCCTTAATGATTTTGTGTTGCTCCAGTGTCGAGAATTCTCAGTGTCCTGTAACACATAATGGCAGAGAAGGCTCAGGTGGTGGAGGCACAGGGGGAGGGGATCGTGCTCCCCCACAGACCCTACTGGACCCCCTGAGATGACAGAGCCTAGAGTAGGAAGCGGGGGTGGTCAAGCTCTATGCAAGATTAACTGTGAGCACCAATTCTCACCAGTCCTGTGGAGCTGGTGTGATTATCCCATTTTACAGAAGTATAAACTGAGCTTTGGGGCAATCACAAGACTTGCCATCTGATTTTGTGTGATCAAGTCAGGATTTGAACACAGGCCTGATGGACTTCCGTATGCTGGTGGGTCTTCAACTTTGACATATATAAGAATTACTTGTCGGGCGGCGCCTGTGGCTCAGTTGGTAGGGCCTGGGGGTGTACCGAGGGTGGCGGGTTCAAACCCGGCCCCAGCCCCGGCCAAACTGCAACCAAAAAACAGCCGGGCGTTGTGGCGGGCACCTGTAGTCCCAGCTACTCAGGAGGCTGAGGCAGGAGAATTACTTAAGCCCAGGAGTTGGAGGTTGCTGTGAGCTGTGTGAGGCCACGGCACTCTACCGAGGGCCATAAAGTGAGACTCTGTCTCTACAAAAAAAAAAAAAGAATTACTTGTCCCAGAAAGACTCTAAAATGTGAGTCCCTAGAACCTAACCCTGAGATCAGGATTTCCTAAGTCTAGGATGAGGCCAGAAGCTCTGTATTCAATAAGAAGCCCAGATAAATCACAGCCATGTTTGAGAACTCAACTGGTGGCTGAGCCCACTCAAATCACAGCCAACTGTACCCAGCTCCTCAAGAATCATGGTCCCTAAATCGGCCTATATCTCTCACAAATGTCTCATCTGCTACTCCTATCCCTCTGTCATTCTCCATCCTGTATCCCTGAGGGTTCAAACTTCCCCCAGACCTCTAGCCCCTTCTATGAAGCCAGGAGAGGAAGGGGAGGGGAGGAAGGGGAGGCTTTCTTGGTTGCCATGGTGATTCTCCACCTCCCAGTCTGTGGGGGGAGGCTACTTCATTGTGAGCCTCCAGCCAAGGCCTGGAGGGAAGCAAGCTGTCCTGGGCAGGGAGGAGGCAGAGGGGTGGGAAGAGGACTCTAGTCACCAGGGAGAGGGAAACAGGGGAAGATGGGCTGGGGAATGGGGAGGGGACCCTGGATCCGGGCAGCCAGAGCACAGAGCCAGCCCCTCCAGATGCTGGGGCTGCCAGCCTGCAGCCCAGGGGGCCAAGAGGGCTGTGTGCAGGAGCTGAGTCTGACAGGGCCTGATGCTCCCTGAGCTCAGAGCTGGCAGGAGACCCGGGGCAGGTGGTGGCAGAGAGGCAGGGACAGGCGAGACAGCCAGAGAGGCTGGCACAGGACAGAGTCAGAGCCATGGGGCTGAGAAAGACCAGGGCTCAGAAGGCAAAGAAGAAGGAAAAATAAAACAAAGCCGGAGAACTCTTCGCAGGCTCCAGGCCGTGGCCCACTCCCACCCCCAGCATGGCCAAGGCTGGCATGGCCTAGGGTCCCAGCCTGCTGGGCTGGGCTGGGCTGGGCTGGCAAACTGGATGGCACAGACTACAGCAGAGGCAGATGGAGCAGGGAGGGGGCCTGACCCCCCAGCCCACCAGGGAATGGCTGGGATTGTCTGTTCACTGGAGCCCTCTCACTACCCCCCAAACCTCCTGCCTCTGGGAGCATGGCTGGGGAAACAGGGAGGAAAAAGGGGAAGAAAAGAAGCACCATCTCAGAGCCAGTGTCTCCACCTCCTCCTGCTCCCTTTTGGCTTTCTTTCCCTGCCGGTGGCACGTGCTGCCTGCTCCCAGCCTGGCGCTGGCAAAGACCAGGACGCTGCTGGAGGGCAGGGGGCAGAGGTGATGTAGGGGAGAAGGAGAGAAGGGAAAGATGTGGCATCTTAGAGGGGAGGAAGAGGAAGACGATGAGAGGCCTGGCGGGAGAGCATTCCCTCCTCCACCAGCATTTTTTAAGCAAGCACTTACCTGGTACCAGACCCCATTGAACACTTCACAGGTTTTACTCATTTAATCCTCCCAGCAGTCCTAATCAGCGGGTGCTGTTGTTCTAATCCCCACTTTATAGATGAGAAACTGAAGCAGAGCGAGGTTGAGTGACTGCCCAAGGTGAGAAACTACTTGTCATGGAGAGGATTTGAACGTAGAAGTTCAAAGTTCACTCTCTTAGCCACCACATCCTTCTGTCTTTCACATGCCTTGCCCACTTTTTGAGCCTTTAAATTTCTTTTTCCTTTTTTGCTCCATCTTTTCTCAAAATTTCCCCAACCAGCCTTTATTTCTTCAGGTAGCATGGCCCAGTCCGCCTGATCTCCATGCTAGCACCATGGCATGAATGTCTGGGTGCAAACATACATGTGTGAACACATGGACACCCACCTGCACGACTGTTGGGGGGTGTCCACATGCACATCAGCGTATGTGCACACCTATACACAAGCACATAGATCTGTGTGTCTGTGTATATGTGCACAGGCCCATTCACCCATGTGAGGCCACCATAAAAACTGTACCCTGGATAGGTCTTGAGTTCTCTCCCACAGAGCATTAACTGTGGCAAAATAATCCCAAACGATACTTGAGCCAAAAAAAATCTGTTTGGCTTTGCAATAAAGTGCTGCTTGGCATATGGGGTTTCTGGCAATACATTTACCTTTCTAGGTTTAGCTCAGGCTGATGTGGCTTCCCACATGTCTCCAGCTTCTAGGAGAATCAACCACCGAGAACCTGCCAGATACATGCAGCCTGCAAGGCAGACATCCTCTCCTCTCTTCACAGCGCCACATGAAACAGGTCTTGCCGTCCCATTTTACAGATGAGGACTCTGAGACTCAGAGAGTTGGTATTTGTGCAGAGTCACAGAAAGAAAGTGAAGATTCGAACCCCAGGGCAGCCTGAGGGTCTATAAAGCTTGAAGGCCTGCAGGTGGGTTAGAGAGCCAGACATGTGACCCCTCCCACCCCCAAGCATGCCTCATTCGTCTGGAATGTGGCTGCCTCACCGTCTGGTCATGTCTGGGCCCTGCTCTGAGGCCAGGCTAGTGGGTGAGGATGGGCCAGAGCAGGCTCACGCTGGCATACTCTACAGAAGGCCCCACACAGGGCCAGGGGCAGCGAGGTATGAAAAAGGCTTTTCCCCAGTGAAGACAAAAAATGATGGTGATGGCTCAGACTCCACAAAGACAAGAGAGTCTTCTTACCTGTACCTGGACTTAGGCATAGCCATGCCTTCAGCATTTCTCAAGTACCTGCTCTGCGCCTGGCATTTATTGGGCTCTGAAGACAATGCAAATAGGAATCAAGCGTGGACCCTGCCTTTCTTCCAGTCACTTAGGAGAATGGTTTTTTGATATGGAAATAGCCTTACTACAACTTTAAAAGAACCCTAAATGCTATAAGAGAAATGCAGATTAAAACTGAGAAGCTACTTCCAGTTGAGGACATCAAAGAAACCATCTTGGAGAAAGAGGCTCATAATGGGCTTTGAAGAGTGGGTGTGACTTGATGTGGCATTGGAGGAAAAGGGGTTCTTGGTTTTCTGAAGAGCACAGTTCAAGGCACAGGGTGGGATGATCAAGGAGTCCATCCTTCTGTGGCTAGACTATGTGAAGGGAGTGGTGGGAGAAGGGTTGGCCTCAGATGACAGAAGATCTTGAGACCCAGGACAAGGACCTTGAACTTTATAGACAACAGGGAGCCACTAAAGATTGTTGAGCAGGAAAATGGCCCTGGGAGCTGTGTTTCATTTAATCTAGACTAATCTGCAATTGTGAACAAAGTAGTGGATTGGAAACACACATACATGCATGCCTACATATACAAGTATATCCTCAGAAGTGTGCAGGACACGTGTACAAATGTACAGTCCAAAAGCATAGGGTTAGTTCCTGGGCCCAGATACCTTGAAATTTTCAATTATATTTGTTTATTTGAATAGGCAAGGCACATATCGTATCTAAAATTCAAATAGAATATAAGAGAATACACTAAAAGGTGAAGCTACTTCAGCTCAGCACCTGTAGCGCAAGTGGCTAAGGCACCAGCCACACACACCAGAGCTGGCGGTTTTGAATCCAGGCTGTGCCTGCCAGAGAACAATTGACAACAACAACCAAAAAAAAAGAGAAAGTGAAGCTACTTCCCACTCCATGCTGTAAGACCCCAACTCCCCTGTCTAAGACCAAGCACAGTTTGAAGGCTGCTAAGACAGGCAACTATCCAGCTGGAATTTTTATTGTATGTATTTGTCTACATCTTGTTTTTCTCATTTAATTATATACCCTGGAGATCCTTACACACCAGTACATGAAGAGCTGCTTTGATCTTTTTAACAGCAGTATCCTACTTCATTATAGTTGGACATTTACATTATTTCTGCTGTTCGCTCTTACTAAAAATGTTGCAATGATAACCTTGAACATATGTCATTTTGCATATTCATCCATTCATTACTTCAACAGGCATTTATCAAGCATCTACCATATGCTGGGCATCATTCCAGGAGCCAGAGAGAGAACTGTGATCAAGACAGACAAAAGTCTTTGGCCCCGTAGAGCACACCTCGTAGTGTGCATAGCTTGAGTACCTCTTCAGGATACATTCCTTGAGGTGGAACCTCCAAACTAAACTGTCTGTGCATTTTTTAAATTGAATAGTTAAAGCCAAATCCTCCCCCCAGAGAGATTATACCAATTTACCCTTGCAATGGATGAGAGTGCCTGTTTCTCCACACTTATACCAACAAAACATTATCAAACATTTTGATCTTTGCAAATGTAACAGGCAAAAAACGATTATAATTTTAATTTGCATTTCTCTTATGAGTGAGGTCAGGCATCTTTTCATATATTTAAGAACAATTTGGGGGCCCTTTTCTGTCAACTTTCAGATTTTCTTTGCTCATATTTCTGTTAGATTGTGAATCTTTTTCATATTGATTTGTGGATTCTTTATTAAGGAAATTATCCCTTTGCTGGCTGTATGGGTTACAAATATTTTCCCCTAGTTTGACATTTGTTTGGGACTTTGCTTATGATGGTGTGTGTGTGTGTGTGTTTTTTAATGCAGACTTTTAAAATATGAAATAAAATTTAAGAGGAATTCTGCTGATTCTCAGCTTTGCCTTCCTATGATGAAATGTTTCCTAGGGTGGAGAGAGATAATAGGTCACAGGAATGTGGTCTTGGATTTCACTAACAGAAGCACGGATTCTAGGTGAAGGAAGATGATAGATAGTTCTACCCTTTTCTGGCATCCTGCCTAAGAGGTCTTTGGACAAAGGGCAGGGGAGGGTAAACAAGATGGTGAATAGGCTTTAAATCAAATCACATTAGGAATGGCAATGGAACTGGTGTCTTTGAG
Source organism: Nycticebus coucang (assembly GCF_027406575.1). Lineage (NCBI taxonomy): Eukaryota > Metazoa > Chordata > Mammalia > Primates > Lorisidae > Nycticebus > Nycticebus coucang. Next base: position 39,812,089 of record NC_069797.1, on the reverse strand, counting down.
ACTAGAGTAAATCACTATCTCTGAATATCATCTGAGGCAATGAGATTAGCCTCATGACACAAAAACAGCACTTATGTTGGAGATTCTGGGAAGCCAAGTGCCAGATAACAGGGCTCTTTCCAAGGTTGAGCTGTCTAAAGGTGGAATGGCCTGCTTTGGGAAGAGGTGAGCTCCCCATCACTGGAAATGTACAAACCAGAACTGCATGACCACCTACCGAAGATGCTGGGGGTTAGCCAAGAGGCCTATCAAAACTCCTTCCAGGGCGGCACCTGTGGCTCAGCCGGTAGGGCGCCAGCCCCATATACCGAGGGTGGCGGGTTCAAACCCGGCCCCGGCTGAACTGCAACCAAAAAAAAATAGCTGGACGTTGTGGCGGGTGCCTGTAGTCCCAGCTGCTCCGGAGGCTGAGGCAAGAGAATCGCTGAAGCCCAGGAGTTGGAGGTTGCTGTGAGCTGTGTGATGCCATGGCACTCTACCCAGGGCCATAAAGTGAGACTCTGTCTCTACAAAAAAAAAAAAAAAACTCCTTCCAATCCTGAGAGCCCATCATTCTACAAGCCCACAAGGAATCATAATATTCCTCAATTTACCCTGAATTCAAATCGCTAAGGGGAAAAGAAAAAGAAGAAAAAATATTCCTCAATTTACAGATAAGGAAAGGTGTAAAGGTGGGAAATTGGCATGCATTGAGAACCTGTCTTGTCCTAGGCACTTCAACACATACGACCTGATTTAAAAGGATGAGGACTAGAGAGTTTGAGTGATTCACCTAAAACTGCATAGCCCTCTAGAACTGGAACCCAGACCCCTAAACTCCAAATCTAGAGCTCTCTCCACAGAACATATTGAATAATTAAATACATATATAGTGTATGTCTTTTCGTACCTACTCTGAATGGACTCTAGTGTGGACAATAAGAATACATCATATGCTGGCTATTAGTAAAGCCATAGGGTCTTTGCCCTATGGAAGGTCACTGCCCAGTGGCTAAGTACACGTACCATCTCTGCATTACTTGACTCAATGTGCATGGTGCCCCCTGGAGTTGTGCAGTGTGGTAGCCCTGGGTAGATTAGTAATGAGACATGAAATAATTTAGTATGTGATGTAATAAAATCATGCACAAGGTACCATGAGAACACAGAAGGTGTGATTAATTCTACCAGGGACAGAATCCAGGAAAGCTGTACAGAGGAGGTGACAGCTGAGCAGGGCATTGAAGGATATGGAAAAGAACCAAAGGCACAGGACAATGATGTTTCCATTCATCCCACAAATATTTAGTGAGCAGCTCCAGCTTGCCAAAAATCAATGAATAATTCACAGTGTAGTAGGGGAGACAGACAAATCACCAATAGATTGCCATACAGTATCAGTGCAATCGTGGAAACACGCTCACAGTGCAAAAACAGTGATACCTCATTCTGGAACAAAGTGAGGGGTCTGGGAAAGCTCTGAAGATTTTTGGAACAAAAATAGAAATTTTCCAGTCTGATAAGAAGGTAGTTTGGAGAAAGGGAAAAGCATTTCAAGCAAAGGGAACGGCATGGACAAAGTTTCTGAGTGTTGAAAGAGCATTCATTCTATCTTCAGGTACCCAGAGCAGATCTGAAAGGCTTTAGAGTGAAAAGTGGGAGTGATGGGCAGTCAAGCGGGAGGTGGAATTGACATACAGGCTTTTGGGCAGGACCTACCAGGTTTCCAGATGAATGGAAAAACGGCATTGGTGTGCAGCAGGATTTAGCAGGCTTAGCAACCTCCCCTTGAAAGCCAGGCCCCACACTGAAAGCTAGAAGAGAAAAGTGTGAGCCACAAATCCTCACCTCCTCCCCACTGGCTCTCCAGTCCCACCGCTGCGACCCAGGCTAATCCAGCCTCCTGGCCCATCTGACACACACTTCCACTTAACATTTTGTTAGCGACTCTATAAACGAGCTCTCCCTGACCTTCAATCCCTGGCTAATTGCTGGTTTCATGTACAAGACTAGCTTAATTTTACGTGATAATTACCTGAGAGTGGCAATACATATGGCATTGCATGTTTGAAATGTCAGGCCTGGAAAACCACCAAGTGGCCGTAGTCAGGGGCAAAGGGAGGAGGTATTTGGAGGCTGCAAGGGGAGACAAAAAGCACCCAGTGTGGACAGAGCACCAGAAAACTGCAGCCCTGGCCTGCAGTGGAGCTCAGAATCCTTGACTGGCATGGTACACCCAGGGGCACTGCAGCCCTGGCCTGCAGTGGAGCTCAGAATCCTTGACTGGCATGGTACACCCAGGGGCACATGAATTTCAGTCACATGTGCCCATGTACACATCTCGGAGTAACACAGTCTAGGTCAGAGATCAGAGGTCAGAGCTCATGTATATTCTCAGTTACCCTTTCAACAGATGCTCTATGAGCCCCCTACTATGTTCCAAGCAGTGGGTAGAAGTCTGTACTGGTTTTAAACCTCCACCCCACCCAAGGAGAGCAGAAACATGTTGGAGGGCGTGCTGGGTTATCACGATTATTTGGGCCACCAAATAATGGCCACAGATCATAATGTTTCAGAGGAGAGTAATGAAAGGGGGCCCAGGAACATGTAGCAGGTGAGCTGACAGAGTCCAGGGTTCAGAAAAGACCTCTTTTTAAAAGCGCCATTTCATCGTTCTGGTACATGTGGGTGACAAAGAAAAAAGAAGTGCCTTTTCAGAAATAAGCCAGATGCAACAGGACTAATATGGACTAATGTGATTCCATCATGTACTTAGAGCAGCCAAATTCTCAGAGACAGAAGTAGAAGAGTGGCTGCCCGGGCTGGGAGGAAGGGAGGGAAGAATGTAGAGTTATTGTTTAATGGGTACAGAGTTTCAGGTGGGAATGATGAGAAAGTTCTGGAAATGGATAGTAGCACAACAATAAAAATGTACTTGACACCACCAAACTGTGCACTTAAAAATGGTAAAAATGGTAAATCTTATATTTTACCAGAATAAAAAAAAAAGTGTCATTTCAGCTGCGTCCTGAGGCCTGGTCAGGACACAAGTCAATTCCTTCATTCACTACACAATACTTGACCAGCACCAGAATGCACAGGTTTGGAAGAATTTCTACCTCTGATCCCACATTGGATAAATCAGGCAAGGTCTCCGCCTCGCAATGCCTCAGTCCAGCAGGCAAGAGAAATAACGTCTCTCTGGCACACGGTAGCTTGAGTCCAAAGAGTGAGACCAGTGAAACCCAGCAGAAATACGCCAGAAAGGAAGGCCCTTCCCTGCCCTTCCTATGGCAGGGAAGATTAAGGGAATTGAACGCTTTGAAAAGTGGCTGTGATTACACCTGCGGTGCATCTTACAAGGGTACATGTGAAACTTAGTAAATGTAGAATATAAATGTCTTAACACAATAACTAAGAAAATGCCAGGAAGGCTATGTTAACCAGCGTACGGTGCCCCATGATCACATTAATGTACACAGCTATGATTTAACAATAAAAAAAAAAAGTGGCTGTGACGCAATCTTGGGAGGTGGACAGCTCTTGCACAGATGTAGATGGGTGGAGAAGGCAGTCCAGAAACTTCCACGTTCCACATCCCTTGGTGCACACATGCCCTGCAGAGGGCCAGCTCAGTTCATGTTTTCCTCCTTACTCCAGGGACAGGGCCAGGCAGGCAGAGTCCAGGCCCTATGGGGGTTACCTAGGGGAGCATAAGCAAAGAAGGAGAAGGGTGCCTCTGGCCATCTGGGGGGATCCTTCCCTGGGAGGTGCGTGTGCACACACTCAAATGCACACAGGCCACAGGATAAGGTCAGAAGCACAATCCTCAGATTAAGGCAAATTCTGAAAACCCCTTTAGCCTCCTCACCCGTGGAATTGTGGACTCCTGAGCTGTGTTGGAGTAAATTACTTGCTCAATGAGATTTCAATTAACAAAAACAAATTAAAATTCACTTGGTAATTAAGCTGCTGTGAACCTCACTAGTAGCTCTCCCTCAGACCTCAGATTTCCATGGGGAAGGAGCTGAGAATGGGGATCCACTTGGACTCAGGCAGCAGTGTTGCTGGGGCCAACCCTGCCCTGGGGACCCCACACCAGGAAGCACAGAGTCCTGGAGCCAAGGGCAGATGAGAAGTGGGAGCTCTTCATAGCAGGCAAAGTGGGCTTTGAACTGAAATTCAAATTGTAGTCCTGCCACTTGGTGCTGCGGTGACCTAGGACATGTTGATTAACCTGTCTGAACCTCAGTTTCCTCACACGTGAAATGGAGATAATAATAGAACCTACATCACTGGGTTGTGACAAGAAGAAATGAATGAATGAATGATTTAGAAGAAGGCCTGTCCCACAGTAAGGGCTCTTAACTCATTTTACCTTGCATGGTGCTACAGGGGGTCTTTTTCAGCTTTGCAATTTGCACTGTTCTGAACCCCAAATAGATCTACAGGGTAGACCTATTTCTCTGAGGTAAGCGAGCAAGGATCTACCCTAGAAGTTCCCTTGGTGCAGTTTCTCCAAGTTCTGTCCCGCCCAGGCCCCCATCTCTCTCCATCAGAGCCAGCAACTCAAACCTGGAAGCTATACAGCTTTCTCTTCTCCTGTCTCCTGGAGAACAAATACTCCTGGTCCTGGTTGCAAAATCATCCACGTGAGAGTCTTAGAACGGCCAGCATCACTGGCCCCATTCCACAGATGAGAAAATGGACTGAACAGCTTACCTGGGTTGAAAGAGAAGAACAATGGCCAGTGCTGGCAGGGATACAAAGAACCCACACTCTCCTCTCCTCCCACATCGAATAAGTGTGTAATAAATTTAAATGATTACAGTTTTAATGACTTTTTTAAGGTTTGTAGCACATACACTTTTGAAGTTACTAATGCAAACCCCCCAGTAAGACTTCTGTGACAGTTATATATGTGTGTTTTATATGTAACATATTTCATTTATAGATACAGATAATACGCACATACTCACCCCAAATGTTTTCTCTGTGGTGCTAGAAATTACAGAATAGTTTTTGTTTTAGGTGTTAATTCATTCACTCACAAAACAAATATTTTTAGTGTCCACAAAGTGCTGCTATGACAAACTTGACCCCTGCCTTCAGAAAATGTGCAGCCCGCTGATGAGGATGGACACTGGATGTGAAGCAAGATGACTATTACAAAGGAGGAAGGACAGGGCCTTGGAAGATACTACAGAAGGAGGCGATGGGGGTGGGGTGGGTGCAGGAGGGAGAGTCTGCAATAAACATTCATTTCTTTTGTAATTAGACTAAAGTAAAACAATTTATATATTTTTAAATGAATCCCAAGGGTCCTATAGCTAGTTAGTAACAGAACTGAAAGTAAAGCTAAAAGCCATCTGGCTCCCTAGCTAATAATTAAAAAAAAAAAAAAAATCTGACACCATACTCTGGGACATTTGAGCAGTATCCCAATCTTAAGTACAAGACATTTCAAAGTGGGTGAAATAGATGTTTGACAGAGGTGGTCCTCCCATCTACACATCTCATGTCAGATGGAGGAGATATCTTCATTTATATATCTATGTGAGATGGAGGAGGTTTTGTGCACACACACAAAACCCACCATGCCAGATGGGATGGGGTCTTTGGGCCATGGGTATCTCATCATCCATCCTCTCTGTAAGAGAAGTCTCAATCCCTTCTTGGTCTTTGCAGGCCCCACTCTCTATACCAGCTGACCTCTAGCACTGTTACAACCCTCACCCCAGGCCAAGGGGAAAACATTGAACTCGAAGAACCTCCCACCCCCTACCCCTCCCACCTCCTGAAAAGTACTAATGCTGTAGGGTCCTGCCCCTGCAGACCCCTTTGCCCTGGGGAAGGTCAGAGCAGGTCCATCCTCCAAGCATCCAGCTTGGGTGAAGGCTGCTGCCCATGCCCTTGTCTTCTCCACCCCCAGACTTCAGGAAACATTTTGTGCTGACTTCAGACAATCAAGGGAGGAGGACACAGAGTTGTACTTTCCAAGTAGCTGGCAACCCTTAATCAATGTTAATTGGCTCTAATTAGCATATGTTAATTAATGATATTTACTACAAATTAAAGGTATGAGTGCTCCCAGAGGGTTTCCTGTTCATCCAATTAGTGCCAATTAGTTGCAATTAACACGTGTAAATGAGATTCCATTGAACCTAAAACAAACAGCTCAGAATCTCTCAGATTCCCCTTTTGCACCTTTTCAGTCAGCAGGGGAGGAGGGTGGAGTGGGGAAGGTGAGGGAGTGAGAGGAGAGACAGAGAAAGACCCCTGGGCTGACCTCCTGGAGCAGGATGCTAACTCCCTGTGCTGCTAGGAATGAGTAGGGCCAAGGAGGCCCCTGAGCAGGTCTGGCTGCCCTGAAGAAGGGTTTCATAGAAAGGGCCCTGGCCTTGAGGTGCCCTTAAACGGAGGGCATCATGTGGGCCTCTCAGAATCTGCCAGGGCTTAACCCAGTGCCTGATGCATACTAGGTGCTCAGTAAAAACTGGCCAAATTAAACGTTGATTCCTTCACATCACAGTCCCATATCTTTAAATACATAAAATTAGAGGATGTATAGATTTTTTTATAAATTGAGTGTTCTTTTCTCCATAAGGCAGTGGTTTTCAACCAGTGTGCCGCAGCACACCGGTGTGCTATGAGAGGATCTTAGGTGTGCCACAAAAAAATCGAAAGATATTAATTAAATTATTTTCAAAAGAAGTTCAAAGCACAGTAAGTATATTCCTCTTTTACTCTTTTTTTTTTTTTGATCAACATAATTTAAGTGTGCTGCTGAAGTTTAACTATAGGTGCCAATGTGCCGTGAGATAAAAAGGGTTGAAAAACGCTGCCATAAGCTCTTCCCAAGGGGTCTACCAAGAAGCAAAGCAGTATTTGCCTCTCTGACCAATTTTAATATAATCTCAGGCAGCACCTGTGGCTCAGTCCGTAGGGCGCCGGCCCCATATACCGAGGGTGGCGGGTTCGAACCCAGCCCGGGCCATACTGTAACAAAAAAATAACCAGGTGTTGTGGTGGGCACCTGTAGTCCCAGCTACTCGAGAGGCTGAGGCAAGAGAATCGCTTAAGCCCAGGAGTTGGAAGTTTCTGTGAGCTGTGACGCCACAGCACTCTACCGTGGGTGATAAGGTAAGACTCTGTCTCTAAAATAAAAAAATTTTAATATAATCTCTATATGTCTACAGAGATTTTACTTCACTTCCAAACTCTATTTCTTCTTTACTCAACTACTACGGGAGGCCCAAACCTCTGTCATGGATAAACAAAACAGCCAGAGAAGGATACCAGGGACAATACCACATAGAACCTTCTGTGAAACTGTGATGTAACATATACCTCTCATAACTTATGCACTTTCGCTACACCAAAATTTCTTTCTTCCTTTTTTTTTTTTTTTTTTTTTGAGACGGTCTCACTCTCTCATCCTGGGTAGAGTACTGTGTCATCATAGCTCACAGGAACCTCAAACTCTTCAGCTCAAGTGATCCTCTTGCCTCAATTTTTCTGTTTTTAGTATAGACAGGATCTCGCTCTTGCTCAGGCTGGTCTCCAGCTCATAAGCTCAAACAATCCACCTGCCTAGGCCTCCCAAAGTGCTAGGAATACAGGCATTAGCCATCTTGCCTGGCCCTACACCAAACTTCTCCATTGAAGTTGACATTTGTTATTTTAAAATATTGATTGTTTGCTGTGTGCCGGGTGCTGTGCCGGGGGCTGGGGATTCAACAGTGAACAAACCATCTGTGAATCCCTGCTCTCGCTTGGCTCACATTCCACTGCGTATTGTTACCCTCCTCATCGGGATTTGATGTATTTAGAGTCAGAGATACTTAGGTTCATTTTCTACTTCCTCCTCTCAGCAGCTATGTGTGAAGGTTATTTCCTCTCTTTGGGCCTCAGTTTATCTATCTATAACATGGGCATACAATATATATCGTGCAGTTATATATATATATTTTTTGACACAGAGTCTCACTATGTCGCCCTTGATAGAGTGCTGTGGCTTCACAGCTCACAGCAACCTTAAACTCTTAGGCTTAAGGGTTTCTCTTGCCTCAACCTCCCAAGTAGCTGGCACTACAGGCACCTGCCACAACACTCAGCAATTTTTTTGTTGTTGTTGCAGTTGTGGTTGTTTAGCTGGCCCAGGCTGGGTTCAAACCTGCCAGTCTTGGTGCATGTGGCTGGTGCTGTAACCACTGTACTACGGGTGCCGAACCCATGCAGTCATATTATTGGGAGGATTGAGCTCCTTCCTTGTCCAATTCCTCAGAGGGGCAAAATTTTGAGTCAAGCCACAGAGAAGGTAGGAAAGAGAGAGGTAAAAGCCAGAAGGCCATAAAGGAAAGTCTGACTAAGGCATCCTCTCCACGTCAGGATCAGCTCTCTGGCCACAATAATGCCTCTCGCCTGTGCAGCTCTTAGTTCACACAGCTATAGCTGTCACTTCTGGGCTGTGAATGAGAGTCAGGTAGGGAAGAAATGGGTTTATAGAGGGGAAGTGCTTCCTGGTTCCTGCAGGGCTGGCCCAGACCTCTGACTCTGCCTGGCATGTATTCCTTCAGCCAGGTGATGAGAGATGTGATCGGGGTCCAGAAAGTTACTCTAACTGGCCAGAAGTGGGAATTGGCCCACTTGTGGCAAGATTCAAGGTGGACTTTGGCCCATCAGGGCCCCAGGGATCCTTGGCGAGGTTGTGTTCCCTCCACCCATGGGCTCCTCCTTTGTGGTGTTTGATGATTTCACATGGCCTCAGTGTCTCCTTCTATAAAGCCAAAGAGTCTTCTGAGATGGCTTCTAACACCCTTTCAGATCTGACGTTCTAGACTTTTTGGGTGTCCTCTGCAGAGTGTGGGGCCACTTGTGCAATATGCGCTCTGATGGTCCCAAGGTTGGACAACCATCAGAAGCCTTGGTTTTCCTCTTCCTTTAGGGATCCTTCCCATCTGAGATGGCCTAGTGGTCCTTTCTCACTGATTTTATGTCATCCTCCAACTCCACCCCAACATTTACTTGGATAGTGATGAACTACCAGGCACGGTCTCTGAGAGACCAGGCCTTAGAAAAGTTCTCCCTCACTGATCAGACCAAAGTTGATTTGGGGGGTCAGTGGGAGGAATGGAGCTGACAGCATTTAATAAAACAAGCTTAGTCGGGTTATCTTCAGGGAGGTAGTAGTGTGCAGCTACAGTATGGATATCCATGCTATATTTCTTCCCTACCCCTGCACCCCGCCTCAGAGCCAGGAGGGTATGCTGGGGGAGATCTGGAAGCAAATTGAGAATACCCTCTTCTGGGCCGGGAGTGGTGGCTCATGCCTATAATCCTAGCACTCTGGGAGGCCAAGGCCAGTGTATTGCCTGAGTTCACAGGTTTGAGACCCCCATCTCTAAAAATAGCCAGGCATTAGCCAGGCATTGTGGCGGATGCCTATAGTCCCAGCTACTCGGGAGGCTGAGGCAAGAGAATCACTTAAGCCCAAGAGTTGGAGGTTGCTGTGAGCTGTGACGCTACAGCAAGGATGACAGAGTGAGACTCTGTCTCAAAAAATAAATAAATAAAAATAGCCAGGCATTGTGGCAGATGCCTGTAGTCCCAGCTACTCGGAAGGCTGAGGCAAGAGAATCACTTAAGCCCAAGAGTTGGAGGTTGCTGTGAGCTGTGACGCTACAGCAAGGATGACAGAGTGAGACTCTGTCTCAAAAAATAAATAAATAAAAATAAAAAAATAAAAATAGCCAGGTGTTGTGGCAGGCACCTGTAGTCCCATCTACTTGGGAGGCTGAGGCAAGAGAATTGCTTGAGCCTAAGAGTTTGAGGTTGCTGTGAGCTATGATGCTATGGCACTCTACCAAGGGTGACAAAGTGGGACTCTGTCTTCACAAAAAAAAAAAAAAAAAAGAATACCTACTTCTGATTACCCTTCCTTCTAGCAAAAATAAAACCACCCCTTGAGTGCCTTCCATGTGCCCTGCACAGTGCTGGGCCATTTACTAGCATTATTTCCATTTAGAGAGGAGAGCATCTGCTCCATTTCAGCTCCAGGTACCATAGACATCTTGAGCTGGGCCTGCCTAGTTTTGGGACAGATGATTGGGAATTTTGGCCATGGAAGGTAGAGCAGGAAGGTTGCAGAAACTATGAGGAGAATACTGACTGCTGTGTCCCCTCCACCCCCTAACAGAAGCCACACATACACACACACACACCACATGCACACTTACAAAGCCAAGTGTAAAAAGCTGAAGAAGCCAGGGACACTGAGTAGGGTGAATTCTTACAGACAAGAACATCCTCCAAAGCAGCAATTCCAGGTGCCCAGGAAACTCTAGGATGGAGAAAAGGGACATTGGCAAAGTGTCTGCTTTTTATCCCACTAATGCCTCTTGAGAAGTGATATCTCTCCAAAGCCAAAGTTCCTGAGATGAGGCTTAACATGGCCACTCTGGAAAACACACACACACCCTCAGTTCCAAGAATGTAACAACAGAAAATAATTAAGGTCTAATAAGGTCAGTGTTCCACCTTAACACCTTTTCAGTTCCAGTTAAAACCTCTACTAATTTACCAAAAAAAAAACAGCCTCACTTGGGTCTTATTATTTGAATCACGTCCTGTCTCTTAATTTAAACGAGAGACTCACATAAGGATTTTTTTTTTTATTTTAAATTACGATGCCGACTTTCTTGCAGTTGATTACGGTATATGACTCTCTGTTGGAAGGCCATTATTTTTTGCTATGATTTACAAAGCATTTAAAGTGAAATCAATGTAATAAATATCGAAGTATTGTAATAGATAATTCCATATATTTAACCAGAGACACAGCGCAGGCCTGGTTTGGGAAGTCAGGAGACCAGCAGGGCGAGGATGGGGTAGGGAGCCACCTGATATCCACACGTTTATTTTCTCCTCCTGTCTTTTCTCCTGCATTCATTTAACTGGTATTCACTGAGCCCTCTCCAGGATTCTGCACACTGAACTTGGGCTGTGGGGAGTTGTGGGGCGACTGAGATGTATCCTCCAGCAGCCATGGTCTGTTTGGAGATACTCCCTTGCAACAGCCTGCTACTGACTGTACCTACTGGAGGTCACCGTGGGGAGCTGGCCACCACCAGCACCCTGGAAGGAGTCATGACAAGGGAGGAGGAGTTCAACAGCAGGAGAGGGGGGTGAGGTGCACCTGGAAGGCCTTCAGTAGCCTCTCCTTGCTTCTTCATCCCTTCCCTCCCCTACTTAACTCTTTCCTTCCCTCCCTTTCCCCTCCTCTGCCCTCCTTTCATTGCTTTTTTTTCCCCCCTTTTTTGAGACAGAGTTTCACTCTGTCACCCTGTGTAGAGTACCCTGGCACCATACTCTTGGGCTCAAGTGATCCTCTTGTCTCAGCCTCCTGAGTAGCTGGGACTATAGGTGCCTACTGCAATGCCTGGCTAATTTTTTTATATTTTTAGTTCTTGCTCAGACTGGTCTTGAACGCTTGAACTCCTGAGTTCAAGCCATCCTCCCACCTTGGCCTCCCAAAGTGCTAGGATTACAGGTGTGAGCCACCAGACTAGCCCTCCTTTCATTCCTATCTGTTCTGTCCCTGGGCTGAGTTCTTGAGGCCTCTGGCTACAGGCAGCAACATGCAGCTCTGCTCTGGCTGGCTGAGCTCAGCTCAGGACAAACACCCCAACATCTGCAGCCCTGAAAGGCCACTACAAGAGGAGAGGTGTGCAGGGGAAGATGATACCTAGCCTCCACTTGACCTCTTAGGTGGGCACTCACCCCTAGGGACAGACCCTCCAGCAGGTCAAACCTGCCTACCTGGGGGCAGGGGCCACGTTTCAAGCTCCCCTTCTACCTGCTCGCTCATCTGGAAAAGAACGTGTCTTTGGAGTTATTGTATCATCTGCCACTCCATGGGGAGCACCCCACCTTCTTTCTGGACTCAGTCTCAGTGTGTAGAAGTCATACACATGAGCTCCCAGGTGGGTTCTGTTCCTAGGTTCCTGGCTTGATTCAGAAACCCACTCCTTGGGTAGTGCCTGTGGCTCAGTGAGTGGGGTGCTGGCCCCATATACTGAGGGTGGTGAGTTCAAACCCAACCCTGGCCAAACTGCAACAATAAAAAAAAATTAAAAAAAAAAAAGAAAAGAAAGAAACTCACTCTTGCCAAGGGAGGCACATGGGCCATTGGTTAATAACACACCTCCAGCACAGGCCCTGTACTCTGTTGGCAGTGCCATTTGAACACTGTAGAGATGTTAACAAGGGCTTTGTGGACTAAATGTTGCAAACTCGTGATGGAGTACACACATACTTTTAGCAGATTCCAGAGAAGGAAGATGAATCATCCCTTGCCTTGCCACCCCAAGCCTGAACCCAAGCCCCATGTCCCTAGCTCTGAGCAGATTTCACCATAAATTTCAGGAGGGAAGGCACAGAGGAACAGGGAGCAGGAAAAGGAGATTTACAGCGAACTTGCTTCCTGACATTTCTTTGGCCCATCCCATAAAATAACAATATCACCAGATAAATCAGAGTCTCAGGGGACCTTACCCTTGTCCTTGTGGGATCTTGGGAGGGAGCCAGGGGGACATGCTCAGGGGATCCACTGAGCTGGATTCTCCATGACAGCATCAGATGCAATTGGCATAGGGGGTCTCAGATCTAATCCCCAGGATATATATGAAGGGGGGTAGGAATGGGGTAGAGTAGAAGACCATTAACTGTCATCACCCAAGAGTGAGCATGGCATAAGGGATTCGGCATGGGCTTTGAGCAAACCCCAGCTCAAATTCCTTGAGGTGTGACCTTGGGCAAGTTCCCTCCCCACTCTGGGCCTTGTTTCACTTCTCTGTAAATGCGGGGCATAGGATATCCCCAACAGAATAGATGTAAAGATTTATTGAGAATACTATGGAATGTATGCCAAAGTTGGCATATTGTAGGTACTCAGATTATGGGACCTATCACAACCACAAAAGTCTTCTTTCTTCTAGGATACAAAATGCTGTGGCAGTGTCCCCAGCAGAGGGGATCAAATGTCCAGTTCTCCACGGAGACACCACACTGCCCCTCTTCCTCTGTGGCTATTGTCTCAGCCTTAGCCTTCAAGGTTAGACAGACAGGGCTCCCCATTAACTCACCATGTGACTATGAGCAAGTTTATTCCCTTCTCCAAGCCTCAGTTTCCCATCTATAAAATGAGGGGATGGAATGTACTTGGTCTTTAAGGCCTAGTCCACCAGAACATAGAATCCAACCATTGGCTGAGCACAGTGGCTCATGCCTGTAATCCTAGCACTCGGGGAGGCTGGGGTGGGTGGGTTGTCTGAGCTCAGGAGTTTGAGATCAGCCTGAGCAAGAGTGAGTCCCTGTCTCTAAAAATAGCTGGGCATGGGCGGCACCTGTGGCTCAAGGAGTAGGGCGCCGGTCCCACATGCCGGAGGTGGCAGGTTCAAGCCTAGCCCCGGCCAAAAAAAAAAAAATAGCTGGGCATTGTGGTAGGTGCCTGTAGTCCCAGCTACTTGGAAGGCTAAAACAAGAAGATGCCTGAACACAGGAGTTTAAGGTTGCTGTGAGCAATGATGCCATGGCACTCCACCGAGGGTGACAAAGTGAAACTCAAAAATAAATAAATAAAATCCAACCAGAACCAATCAGAACCAATTCCCAATAGTAACCAAAGGGAGTGGGGCAGGACAGAGACATCACAGGCAGTGAGGCCAGCTGAGGCTGGTGCAGCCTGCAGACCAGGGTGGAAGATGTCACTTTCCTGGGAAGTGAAGAAAGGGCTCCATCCGGCCAGTTCTGCAACCCTGACCACCCCAAGCGAGAGACCCATCTGATTACAGCCTAGATAGCCATTGACATGGTCTGTACCACCATACTGATTAACCTTCACCCAGAGGCAGGAGCTGGGGGTGTAAGGCTCCACTAGCCTCATCCCTCACACCTGACAAAACCTCTCACTTCCTTTCTGCATCTGCAGGGAGTCATCCTGTCTTTTCCCCACCCCTCAGCATCTTCTGGCTTCAAGGATGACTGGCTCCAGCTCTGGGCTTGAGGAGTGTTCCTGAGCTTCCACCCTCTGCCACCCTTTCTCCTCCCAGATTTCCATCTTCTCCTGGTACTAGATTTCCTCTTCTTCTTTCTCTCTCTCCCCTCTTTTCCTCCTTTACGACTTGCTTCTCTATTTCATTTGCTCTTCTTCTTCTCCCCTCTTCACCATTTCTTTCTTTTCATCCTCTTCCTGGTCTCTCTGCCTTTGTTTGCTCTTTCACCTCCCTTGCTTTCTCTTAGTCTGACTCAGGGGAATGGAGGTGGTCCTATCTCAGCAAGTGAGTGAGCAAGTGAGTGTGATTGTGGGGTGGAGGGGCACTCTTGAGCCTGAGACCCTCCAAGTGTCCTCCAGTTGAGGGAGGATCAGGAGTTCACCCACGGGGCAGCTGTCAGTGGCTCAGTGGATGGATGAGTGAAAGTGTAGGGGGTGGGGGAAGAGAAGGTGCTTGGGAGGGAGCCGGTCTTTAAGTAAAAATGAAAGAAGCATGGTGGATGAAGTAATAGGGCTGCTTAATAATAAACCCCACCCAGGACACCTCTGCCAGAGGACCCAGCCCTCTCACCCACCTCCCTCCAAGTCCTGGCCTCCTGTCCCCAACCCTAAGTTTCCCTCAGCACAGAGGCCTATTTGTTTTTCTGATCCTTTGGGCAAGCCAAAGAGCCAGAGATGTCCCCAACTTCCCAGTTACCTCCCCATCTCCCACTGAGGAACGGCTGGGATTGGGACCCCAGGCAACCTGCTCACAGAGTGACGTCTGGGCAGATTAGGGCCCAAAGCTGGCAGGCCTATTAGGAGGCCTTTGTGGGGGAAGAGGCCAGAGGAGGAGAAGGGGATTTTCCATTCTCTGAGCAACTGGATTACACAGTCGGGGGATCAGGGAAGAACTGCTCCTTAAGCTGCCACTGCCCTGGCTCTCCGCCTGGCGCCTTCTCAGCAGGGATCTTAGCAAGCCCTGCATTGCCTGCTTTTGAGGTGTCTTTTTGTGATCTGAGTCAGGTTTGGGGGCCAAACCAAGTCTCATCTTATTCTACCCACCCTGAGCTATTTCACTAAAGAGGGGATCAGCTTGCCACCCCCCTCCACCAACACTCACCTTCCCCAAAGAACCCAGGTCTGGAGGTAGATCTGGAAGGCATGACTCAGAAAGATGAGGTGACCTGCTCTGAATCACACAGCAAGTGAAAGGCAAGCAAGATAGTTACCTGGCAGGACTTATAAAACCATGATCTATGCCAGGGAATCTGCCTTCTTCCCCACAAGAAGAAGGTTTGCTCCCAAGTTTTTCCCAACCCAACATATGTGTTGTTGCCTCTCAGGCTGCAGGGGATCAGTCCACAGTGGATGGTGGAGAAGAGGGGAGAGGCAGAGGAGATTAGGTTTAAAGAACCCAAAGTCTTGAAGCCTAATCCCGGCCTTGGCAGTAACTTGCTATGCAGCCTTGGACAAACCACCTCCCTTCTCTGAGCGCCAGTTTTCTTATCTACAAAATGAAGATGAAAACATCTCTTTCAGGGCGGCGCCTGTGGCTCAGTCGGTAAGGCGCCGGCCCCATATACCAAGGGTGGCGGGTTCAAGCCCGGCCCCGGCCAAACTGCAACAAAAAATAGCCGGGCGTTGTGGCGGACGCCTGTAGTCCCAGCTACTCGGGAGGCTGAGGCAAGAGAATCGCTTAAGCCCCAGGAGTTGGAGGTTGCTGTGAGCTGTGTGAGGCCACGGCACTCTACCGAGGGCCATAAACTGAGACTCTGTCTCTACAAAAAAAAAAAAAAAAGAAAACATCTCTTTCAGAATAGTTTTGAAGGTTAAATGAGACCAGGTACTAGCAGAGCAAGGTACTGACATATACCAGCTGCTCCAGGAGTAACAGCAAAGCAGACTCTCACCCAGGAGCTGAGCCCACTCTCCAGAACAAGAGGCTCTGCTACACAGCCAAGCAACTGGGTCTTCTCCCCAGGAGGGCGAATCCATCATATTCAGCAACGATTGGCCTCCCCCACCTGGTGTAAGGTTATTGGGGGGTCATGACCCCATACCTTGTATCCACTTTCTAGAAGTCCCTACACAAGAGGCCCGAAGTACCCCACCCTAGCCCTGTGTGGCCCCTAAAGGCCTTTTGCTGATGAAGTGGACATCTCTGACCTTTCTGACGGCCTCTGCTCCTTCCAGCCAGAAAATGTCTATGATCCTGTGACCCCTAAAAGCCCTGCTTTGCTAATGGTTTTATGATCTTCCCTACAGAATTCTCTCTTTGCCCTCCTCACTGCCCAGCCCCCTTTCAGTAGGTCCTAGTCAAAATAAACAACATTTTATGACCAGAGCAGGATTCAAGGTCTGCATTGCAAACAAATGCAGAGCTCTTTGAAGGTGCCTAGGGAATCCATCACATCCTGGGGTGTGACACTCCCCAGGCCTAAAAGGAGGTGGGCTCTGGGAAGGGACTCAAGCCTGGGAAGCCAGGCTCTGGATCTGGGTTTGGAGTCCTAGGATCCTGTGCTGTCCCTGGGGCTCCCTCCTCAGCAATGGCCTATCCTCTGTGCAAGGAGGGAGGAGGAGAGAAGGGAGATTGGATGTGGCATGAGATGCCTACTGTGACCCACAACCTCTCCTGCCTGGTGTGCAGGCCCCTTGGGAGCCAGAGCTTAACTTGCTATGGCATAAGAAGGAGATATAATGAAATGAGGGTTGGGGGATAAAGAGGTAATTGGAGAAAAAGGCAGCAAACAGGACTGAATGAAAGGGTTAGAGCCCAGACTCACAGGGGCCTCAGGCCCCAGAGAATGAGATTCCTCTGCTGGGCTCAGCCTTTTCTGGCAGGCATAGCCTCCGGAGCAGGTTTGCTTTCAAGGGGGACTGGCTCTGCCTGGGGAACTATTGTTGGAGAATATTAATGTGGGATTCCCAAAGGCCCAGGTCTGAGAGCAGCTTTCTAGGACACGCAGCTCAATGCTTTCTTCAGCCACCATACCAGCCTCCAGAACTGGGGCATGGGCCTCAGGGCTGGAATTCTGACTCAGGGCTGCAGGAAGGAGAAAACTATCCTCCTACTTTTCTCCTCCTGAGGCCTGTGCCGTCTCATTTTTTTTTTTTTTTCTTTTTTTGAGACAATGTCTTACTCTGTCTAGGTTGTTGACAGGCTAGAGTGCTATGGCAACAGCCTAGCTCACAGCAACCACAAACACCTGGGTTGAAGCGATTCTCCTGCCTCAGCTTCCCAAGTAGCCAGGACTACAGGTGCCCACCAAAACGCCCAGCTAATTTTTTCTATTTTAGTAGAAACGGAGTCTTGCTCCTGCTCAGTCTGGTCTCAAACTCCTGAGCTCAAGGGATCCTCCCACCTTGGCCTACTGCCTTGGCCTCTGTGCCCTTTCATTTACCCTGCTAAAAATCTTATACTATCCAACAGGTAGGGTGAGGAGCTGGAAGGAAATATGTGTGTGTGGCAAAGGCATCCATTACATTTATCAGGTACCCACTTAACAATATTTGCACACATGGCATATAATTGATGTTTGATGAGTCAGAGAGAAAGCTTAGGAAGGAAACAGAGAGCTAGAAATAAATGCAGGTATGAAATTTTCCAGGATAAATATAGTTTGTTCAAAATTCTTTTCCTAGGGTGGTGCCTGTGGCTCAGTGAGTAAGGCGCCAGCCCCATATACCGAGGGTGGCGGGTTCAAACCCAGCCCTGGCTGAACTGCAACCAAAAAATAGCCGGGCGTTGTGGCGGGCGCCTGTAGTCCCAGCTGTTCGGGAGGCTGAGGCAGGAGAATCACGGAAGCCCAAGAGCTGGAGGTGGCTGTGAATCTTGTGACGTCACGGCACTCTACCGAGGGCGGTAAAGTGAGACTCTGTCTCTACAAAAAATAAAAATAAAAATAAAATTCTTTTCCTAAACTGAATCATTTTAATCATTTTTAAAATTTTAATAACTTTTTTTTTTCAAGATAGAGTCCCACTCTGTTACCCCAGGCTAGAGTGCTACGGTGTCACAGCTCACAGCTAACTCAAACTCAAGTGATCTATCTACCTCAGCCTCCCCAGTAGCTGGGACTATAGGTGCCTGCCATAACACCCCACTAGTTTTTATATTTTTGGTAGAATCAGGGTCTCGCTCTTGCTCAGGCTGGTGTGGAACTCCTGAGCTCAAGCAATCCACCCACTTCAGCCTCCCAGAGTGCTAGGATTATAGGTGTTAGCCACCACACCCAGCCTTCATTTTAACTACTTTAAATGACCTTTTTATGGAAAGCAAATATGGAACTTTCAGCAAAGTACATGGTGCTTCATATACTATGTGTAAAGGTTCTACACTATGAAGGACCTTATAGAGTCTTAGGGCTAGAACAACCTTGGAGATCCAATAGTCTCAACCTTGGTTAACAGAATCACCTGGGAGGTTTTTTAAAAAATAAGATGCTGGGACTCTCCTCTAGAGATTTTGGTCTAATTAGTCTGGGGTTGAACCCAAGAATTGCATTTTTTAAAAGTTCCCCAGATGATTCCACTGTGCATCCAGTTCTGAGAACCACCCATCAAAGCCAATACTTGACAGATGTGGAAACTGAGACTCAGTGAGGAGGTTGTCTAGATTCACACAGCTGCCTGGCAGCAGAACCAGGACCAGGGAAGTGGATCAGGTATCCTGACTCTTTTTTTTTTTTTTTTTTTTGCAGTTTTTGGCTGGGGCCGGGTTTGAACCTGCCACCTCTGTATATGGGGCAGGCGCCCTACTCCTTTGAGCCACAGGCACCACCCCCGTATCCTGACTCTCATACACCTCACTGACATGTTTGTTAAATGAGCAAATAAAAGGCTGATCCTCTTGGATGTACTTCTGTCTGTACGACCAGCTACCCAACCCCTCTTCCACCCCTACATTTTCATATTCTTTTCATCAGAGGCTAGACAGGCTGGCATCTTGCTCCTGCCCCTCCAGGCTTCCCATCCTGAAGGCTGCAGGGTTCATATAGGGCAAACACAGAGTTCCCAGCACAAAAACCGTCCACCATGGCTGGAGCTCCCAACAGTAACAGGGCAGATGTTGCTCCTTGGCCATATGGAACGTGTCCCCAGATCAAGTGTGGAGGAGTGTGTGTGTGTGTAAATGTGCACATGTACAGAGATGCACGTTTAGGTACAGAGCCTTCTCCAGCAAGCGGGCATACATCCTTTCAGGCACATTAGCACTTGGCAGTTGGACTACTTACGTGTGTACATATAAATATACACGTATGGGATGACACACATGCTGAGTGTTAGCATCTGTCTCTGCACAGTGGAGGTAAGTGTGTAAGAAAGTATGTGTAAACGCACCAAAGACTCTAAACTGCTGCCTGATGTGTGTGCTGGTACGTGTGTCCATAACTGTGTACATATACAGAAAGCTAAATCTACATTAACAAAAGCTACGTTTACATTTACCAGCAAAAGCAAGTCTGTGAAAATATGTACATGGATGGCTGCCTGTGTGACTAAGTATGACTGGCAGTCTATGTGTACAGCGTGCAGGTTTATGCGAGGGAGAAAGGTTTCTGCTGTTCTATCACATTTCTCCAAAATAATCATTGGGAAATATATGTGTTGGAAAACTGTATCTTTCATGCTCAAATCTATCTCAGCATATATAAATGAAACACAGCATATATAAATGAAACATGATATTGTGCCATCTGAGATGCTACACATTAACATTGTTTATCATTGATAGAATTAAATAACCCATGCAAGGCCCTGGTAGCATTTCTTACAATTTTATTTAACACTGTTTTGGCCAAACAGCATTTGGCAAGCACACATATACATCGTAGATCATTGCAACAAATGCATAATTTGTAGGATATAATACACCACACATGAGAAGTGTAACAGAAGAGTGTCATCTAAAAATCCCCACAGGTCCTTTACAGGCTTACCTTACTCTCTTTCCTTTTCCAAACCTGATCAGAACCCATCCCTTCACACTTCCCTAGGTGGTCTCTGCATTTGTAGTAAAGAGAGATAAAGTGGAGGGTGAGGGTTTGGGGTAGGAGAAGAGATAACACTCCCCAAGACCTGGTCTATGGAATGTGTCTGCCCCTCCCTAGTCTGTCAGAGGAGGGCCCAAGTCCCAGCATGTGTTAAAAAACGAGGAGACCAAAGGAAACATTTTTATAGGTTTTGCAGGCCCTCAGTGTTGACCGAGAAAGTTATTCATTCAGAAGGAGGAAATGGAGCATTGCACTTACCAACTTAGTGGGAAATTCATCGTTAAAAGATTCATAGAAATGCTCCCCTGCTCTTTTTATTTATTTTTTTGAGACAGAGTATCACTACATTTCCCTCAATAGAGTGCTGTGGCATCACAGCTCACAGAAACCTCAAACTCTTGGGCTCAAGCAATCCTCTTGCCTCAGCCTCCCAAGTAACTGGACTACAGGCGCCTGCCAAAACGGCTAGTTTTTCTATTTTTAGTAGAGTTGGGGTCTCAATTTGCTCAGGGTGGTCTCAAACACCTGAGTTCAGGCAATCCACCAGAGTGGCCTCCCAGAGTGCTAGGATTATAGGCGTGAGCCACCATGCCTGGCTTGCTTTTCTTTTTTAAGGATTGAAACTATATCCTTCTGGGTGGTGCCTATGGTTCAGTGAGTAGGACACCAGCCCCATATACCGAGGGTGGTGGGTTTGAACCCAGCCCCGGCCAAACTGCAACAAAAAAATAGCTGGGCGTTGTGGCGGGCGCCTGTAGTCCCAGCTACTCGGGAGGCTAAGGCAAGAGAATTGCCTAAGCCCAAGAGGTGGAGGTTGCTGTAAGCTGTGACACCACAGCACTCTACCAAGGGTGACAAAGTGAGACTCTGTCTCTGAAAAAAAAAAAGAAACTATATCCTTCCTAGAGCCCACCTTAGTTAGGGGCCTGCCAGCTCACCTATCAAAATTATGTGATGGCCAACCAGACTAGAATGTTGGTTAAATTATGAATGCTCTGTGGGGAAAGAAAAGAAAAGAGAGCCGGGTAAAGCTTGGTCTTCTACAGACCAAACTGGAACACAAACAAGAAGATGGTAGACCCACAAATGAGTGACATACATGCTAAGAATGCTTCCTTACTGACACTGGGCAGTAAAGAGACGTCGCATTTAGTCCCCAAAGATTATGAATAAGTGGTACTTGTAGGTCTTTTCAAACTTGCCAAAAATTTAAGAGGCAGGCCAAGATCCCACATGGAACCTCAAAGCTCTACTCTCTAGGATCTGTTTTTAACCATCTCTGGCCTTCATTTTGGCCTGGCAGTACTTAGATGGAGACAAGAAACCCTGTCCCCTTCCCATGCTTGCCTTCCTGACTTCCACATTTCTCTCACTATCTTTCCTCCTACCAAGACCCTTTGGATCAGTGATTTTCAACTGGTGTGCTGCACTGGTGTGGGTGGGGATCACCCAAGAGGATCCTAGGTATGCCACAAAAACTTTTAAAGATTCATTAATTGGGCGGTGCCTGTGGCTCAAGGAGTAGGGCACTGGTCCCATATGCCGGAGGTGGCGGGTTCAAACCCAGCCCTGGCCAAAAACCACACACACACACAAAAAAAGATTCATTTATTAGCCTCAGCACCTGTAGCTAAGTGGGTAGGGCACTGGTCACATAGACCAGGGCTGGTGGGTTCAAACCTGGCCAGGGCCTGCTAAACAACAGTGACAACAATAACAAAAAAAAATAGCTGGGTGTTAGTGGTGGGCACCTTTAGTCCAGGCTACTGGGAGGCTGAGGCAAGAGAATCGCTTAAACCCAAGAGTTTGAGGTTGCTGTGAGCTGTGACACCAGGCACTCCACTAAGGATGACAAAGTGAGACTCTGTCTCAAAAAAAAAAAGATTCATTAATTAAATTATTTTGAAAGAAGTTCAAAGCACAGTAAGTATATTCTTTTTTAACTCTTTTTGTCTGATCGACATAATTTAAGTGAGACTAAAAAAGGTTGAAAAACACTACCCTTAGACTATGAGGTAAACGGGGTCAAGTCCAATTTAAACAGCAATCGGACTCACCCTTCCTACCCCTGCTCCCCACATCCTCTGCCGCCAGCAATAAGTGGTCATCAGAACTATCTTTTCAGGAAGGCCCCAGCCTCTCTCCAGGGATCAACATAGATATCAGCCAACCTGCTCCGGGACAGCTGAATGCCAGCACCCGAAAGTGTGGCAACATCTTCACACTGCTGAAGTCAGGAAGTTGGCTCACCAGACCCCGGTGCTGTGAGATGTCTCCTGAGTGAATACAGAGAAAAAAAGTTTCCTAATGTTTGGATTCGAAATAAGAATGGTGGAAAGCACTCATAGGTGTATGTGCATCCTTCCAACACACACAGGCACCCACAGGCACGCACACACCCTGTCCACGAAGACAAAATCATGAATCATCTCTGTGGCTGAACATTTTAGCGTTCGGTAATATTCTCAGAGGCCCAAGGTTTTCAGCCAAATCCCAGGTCTGCGCATAAGGACACTGCATAAATCCCTCCCCTTATGAAAGGCCAGTCTGAGCAGATGGGACCACTCTTAAGTAAACTGTGCAGCCCTCCCTTCATCCATCTTAGAAGGAGCTGCAGGGGGCTGGCCCTACCAGGCCCGAGAGCAGAGAGCAGCAGAAGCTGTTAATTCTTGAGGCTAATGTTCACATCTCCAACTTATCTCTCTGAGGGCAGGTGTCTGTTTGACCATACACTCCATCCTCCCCTCCTCCCCCAAGGGGAAATCAGCTCTTGAAGTCAGACCGGAGGAGCTGCTACAGAACAAGTGGTGGCCAAAGGTGGGAAATCCACTATCAGCACCAGAGCCAGCCCTGGGCTAGGAAGAGGGGAGAGGGGAAGGGCTCCTGAAACCCAGTTTCTTTCCATGCTAAGTCTGAGGAAACGACCTCACAACTCCACTTTCTGGTGACCTGCCTCATTAATATTTATTAAACAAGAGATTTTTTAAAAGAAGAAAGGGCTAGATAATTAAACTCTCAGTAGAAGTAGATGGCATCAGGTAGGCCTGTTCTCAGCTTAGTTCCCACCCACAGCACAGCCCTGTACCCTGAATGTGTACCCTGTACCTTTTACCTCCCCAACTCCTGCTGGTGTGTCAGGAAGACACAAGGCAGGTGGATGGAGAAAGAGACAGACTCGGGCACTCCAGGTGCTCCCCAAGAAATGCATAGACTGTGAAATTACACCAGGGCTGGACAACTTACCACCACACTGGAACCCTTGGGGTACTGAAATAATTAACTTGCTAATCAGCTATACCTTGCTCTTTCCTTTCTTCCTGGAAAAAAAACAATTGCAAATCGCCTTCCCATCAGGTTCCCATGTCAGTCACTTGGAGACAAATGATGCTTTTGAAGAAATATGCTCTCTGTGCATGCCGACTGAAAGACTGAAATGGGTCACACCAAGTCAGGCCTCCTCCTTCTCCCATACCTCTTCCCGCTAGGCCTTAAGGGGCACAAAGAGACAGAATGTTTCTGGAGAATGCAGGTTTTTTTTTTTTTCTGTCCATGGCATAGAGCTTTTCCATCTCTGCTAAGCTTTCTTGCTTTTGGCCCTCTTTAGCCTGCTTGCTGGCACTAAACAGTCAAGATCCAT
Source organism: Nycticebus coucang (assembly GCF_027406575.1). Classification (NCBI taxonomy): domain Eukaryota; kingdom Metazoa; phylum Chordata; class Mammalia; order Primates; family Lorisidae; genus Nycticebus; species Nycticebus coucang. The sequence goes on along the minus strand of NC_069797.1, from coordinate 39,788,445 downwards.
GTGGAGAAAAGAGGATTGATTAGAATGTAATAATAATCCCTGGCATTCGTCCGGCTTTAGCGTTCACAAAGTGTTTTCACACATTATCTCATTTGGTCAGAGGAGGTTGGAGCTGGAAGGGACCTCGGCAATCATGTAGCCAAATCCTCTCCTGTTACAGAAGGGAAAACTGAGGCCAGAGCAGTTAAATGTCTTCCCCCAAAGGACAGGGACAGTGTGTCCAGGTCCCCACACTCGTTGTCTAGGGATCTTGAGCTGCCTCCAATCTTTTGAAACGATGCAAAGGGCATGGTCACCTGTTTGTTCTACAGTAGATATGAACCAAGACATCAGAAAAATTCAAAGAGTAGGACACAAGAGTGAATAAAAGCAGCTCCTGTACAAAATGGTTTGGAGGAGTGAGAGTGGGCGTGAAGATTCCTCTAAGTCCAGAATAGAACATGCTAATTAACAAACTTCCCCCTCTATCTCTTTGTCCCCCTCACCTCCCCACTCCTCTCCAGATTTAGAAATAGGGAACATTATGCAATTTGGGATCTAAGGCTTAATTCGGCTTCAGGTCCCGAAGGGGAGGAGAAAGGAGGCTTTTCTTGGATTTAAATCTGGTACCTCCATTCCCAAGGGTTCACAACATGATAGGCCTGTGTGTGCATATGTGTGTCCACTCAAGATACTGGATTTAGCAGTGAAAAACAGGCATCTTGATCCTTTCACAGATCAGATGATTTGCAAATTAATGGCTCTTTTCCCCCAAGGCTCTGAGGAGGTTAAAAAAAAATTCTGCTGGTAGGGGGGCGGAAGATGAAAAAATATACAACTGGGAAAGGAAGCAAAACTGACATTGGATTCTGTTGGGAAAACGCTTCTCTGTGAATGGTGCTTGTGTGTTTGGAGCACACGCGTGTGGGTCTCTGCATTTCCATGGGGCTGTCTGCCCCTGTTGCCCGAGCCTGTCGGAAGGTAAGTGGTTCCTTTGTGTGTTCGTTTATTACTAAGCCCAACTCTTTTCCCTCTAAAACTCCTTCTTCTCCCTGTTGAGCTGACCATGCTTCTGGATTTATGAAGAGAGATGTTTTAGCAGAAATCCCCCAGAGTGTCCCATCAGCCCTAAATCCCAGGCCCGCTCACCCCCCCAAGACCCCATGACACACAGCATGCCAACACGGCTTCCTCTTGCCTATGCATTAGCCATCCATTGTGGCAACCTGACATCTCTCACACATAAAACCGTAAGAGAGAAATAAAATATCTGTCTCTTGGCGAAAATAAAGCTTTGCCTCCCTCCTGATGTATAGGATATAAAATAAAGCCGCGGCTCCAATAGTGGCTTTTCCTTATGCCGGAGTTGCCTTTGCACACACGGAGACAATGAAGACGGATGATTTGGGACGAGGCCCAGCCTCCTGGGGCCGCCTTCACCCTCTTTTATTATAGTCTCTCCCCCCTCCCCACCTTTTTCTTTCCTCTTCACTTTCTTTCCTTTCTGGTTGGGATTTGCCTTTTATATGCCCTTCTCTTTCTTTCCTCTGAAACTTTTATTCCTCTTGCTCACTTTCTACAGCTTGACAGAGACAGTGAGAAAGGAGCCAAGATTCTCACCTTCTCACCCACGCTCACCATCTCTCCTGCCTCCCCCTCTCTGGATCCCCAATTCTCTCTGGGCCACCAGCTCCTATGACTAATTTTGCCATTACTGCTTGGGGATTTGCTTTGGTCAAATGTACAAATGTTCCCAAGGGACAATTAAAAATGTGTTTGAGGGGGGTATGCGGTGGACCTTTTTCTAGGGGGCTCCTCCCTCCTTCTACTCCCTGGGCTGGGTAGTTTACAGATCTCAGCATTTATTTATTTAGCCTCTGAGGAGGCCAACAGAGCAAAGCCGCCACCTCACAGGGGTGAGAGTTGACATTCACCTCCCAAAGTCAAGCCTCAAAGCTGCCTTGCCCAGACAGGCTGTGGGCCTTGGGCTCCTTCCAGCCAACTCAGCTACCAAGGGACCCATCAAGTCCAACACCCTCTCCCCAGTCCTGAGACCTGAACGTGCTTGGAGGGAACTAGGGGCCCTAGCTGCACTAACAGAGATCAGAGCTGTCCTCCTCACAGTCCACAGGCAGATACTGGTCACCTCACTGCTTTCTCACACATTCTACACTCTTTCCCAGAGTGCACAGTGCCTGGTGTCTCTACCTTTTCCCTCCTTTGTCCCTGAGGGCTCATTCTTGCTAGGTGCCAACTGTTCCTCTCGTGCTTCTGTGTCTGAGTGGTTTTGTCTCTAGAAGCTTCTAGAGATACCACTGCCCTGAACCTCATCCCTCCCACTGCTCTCCTTCCACCCACCCCAGGCTGCTTCCCACTCCATTCAAAACCTGACCTGCTCTGTAGGACTGCAGGATAAGTCCTAGATGAGCAGTAACTGAAAGGGGGTGGTGATGGAGGGCTGGGCCCCTGGGGGGACGACATGGGAGGGGGGAGCCTTGGTATTGCCTGGAGGTAAGAAATGTTAGGAGGGATGGGGCTTAGCCTCTGAGACTGATCTCCCCAAGTAGAGACCTGCGGACGGCCCTGAGTATGAGTGAGCAGGTCCCCCTAATCTGAAGAGATCTGTACTAATGCTGCTGAAACCTGAAACCTGGAGGGGCAAGGAGTGACATCTACTGAACTCTGCCCAAAAGTGAAGGAAGAAGGGCTTACAGCTGCCAAATCCAGAAGAAACTTAACCCCAGTCCCAAAGGTTTGGGGTTCTCCTCTCTTGCTCTCTTTCTTTCTCCACTTGATATCTCTACAGATATCGGCAGTGACCACCACCATTAGATAAGGGGAGAGAGTCAATTAGTGAGAGGATTAATTACTCTGAGCCATGAGCCCCGTTTGTCTTCCTTACTGGGTGTGAATGTGTGTTCAGACAGAGGAACACGGGCACGCACCCAAATACACATTGTTGTCACGCCGTCTTAGACGTTTTATTTATTTGTTGGATTCCTGCCCAGAGTGGCTCGCACGCTTTTCCACGCTGAGTCTCCCACCCAACACGCTGCTGCCGCATTCTTTTCTTTGGGCTGCAAAAGCGCCTGCCACACACCGCACCCCCTCCGGGACCAACCGCAGCCCCCTCGGCGCCCTCAGGGGTCCTGGTCTTCATGCCTCTCTCCGCCGCCTTTTTTGTTGCTGGATGTCTTTCTAGGTCTTTTTTCCGTTTCTTTTACTTCTCTCACAAAATCATTGCTCCTACATATCTTTCATCCCTCTTTCCTGGCTTGCTTTTCTACATTCCTTCTTTTCTTTCCACTGGTTTTCTGCTCCTCTCTCCTCACTTCTGTCTCTCTCACACCTGCCTTCTAAGATTATCCACTTCCTGTCTTTGCTCTCCAATGCTGCCCTGACTTGCATCTGAGACCACCACGCTGGACCTCACTGTACTACCCGCCCAGCCCCTTAAGCCCAGAGTCTCTCCAGCCCTGTGGGAAGCTCACAGTTGTTTACTCAGCCCAGGCACACACTGGGCCAACCCAGCTGGACGCTGCCCTTTCCTAGCCTCGAGTTCCTGCCTTTCTCTCAACACGCTCAAGCCCACCTTGCTTGGAAACCATAGCCAGGGGCAAAGTGCACACTGGAGCAAGTTGGCAAGCCCCCATACCTCAAATTCTTACTTTCAATAGTGCAATGTCCCCTAACTTGGGGTCCTTGCCTCGGAAAATAGAGATAATACCAATCCTCCTCTCCCCCCCTCTTCCCCTTCCTATGCGGTTCAGGGGCAATAGTTATACACCCTGTAAAGTAATGACCACAGTAAATCATTCTCACAAGAGAGTGATGGGTGAAATTAAGGCAACCTGAATTAGGAGAGAATGAGAGGGGAAAGGGAGGGTGGGCGGAGAGGTTGGCGATCATATCCAAGAGACCCCAGCCAAACAGTTCCCCTGCATCGCATTACCGCAGCCTCACCCGGTCTGTGCGGATTTTGAGCAGCCTCCAGGATGAGCAGGGTCCAGGGATGCTCTAACCAGCTCCTTCCTCTCTCCTCCTGGGCGGGCGTGGCTGCCTGCGCCTACTCCTCCAGCTCAGCACAGAGCGACCACCTAGAGCCAGCTGTACCCCAGGTACCTCCTTTTGTAACCTAATGGCTCTTTTCTTGGGGCCATGGGTTGGACAGAAGCTTGATGGGAGAGGAGGGAAGCCACCTCAGTAGCCGCCACTCTCAGGATCAATAGCAGCCGCAGTGACTGGGTGACTGGGCAGGCTCCGTCCTGGCCAGCCAGCGCATGATCCACTCTTCCATAGTGGGAAGGAGGGAAGGTGGGGCTCAGGATCAAAGAAGCTGCAGGAGGAAAGGGGGCACGGGAGGAGTGCCTTCAGATCCCCAAACTGTCAGGCCGCTGTGGAGGGTTGACAGAACCCTCTAGGCCCCCAGTTCCCAGATAGGCTCCCTCCTCTCAGGCTGATCTTCAAGGAGCTTCAGAGAAGAGAAACCTGCACTATGAAAGTCACATCCTCGCTGTCTGGGGCCTTTTCGGGGGGGTGGGGGTGGCGGGCCCTGGAGTGGAAAGGATTCTGCCACTGAGCCATAGGCCTGCTGTGAGAATGACCCTCGAGGCACTGCCTCCAGAATTTACACGTCCAGGGCAATGTAAGTGGCTGTGGGTCTGTGTAACTTGTAGAACGTTGTGTAGGAAGGTGCCTGTGTACTTGGGGATGCCGCTGTGTCGGTGAGGGTAGGAGGGCAGGCTGATGCTCATGGGTGAACCGGCATTGGTTTAAATGCAGGACTGAGCTGAGCGTCTTCGGAAGTGAAATTAGAAAGCTGGGTCAGGTTTTCTCTCTGTGTCTCTGCGATTGATAACATTTTAAAATAAAAGCTCAACGAAAACGAAAAACAACATTAGTCTAGTGTGCTGTCACCGTGGATGAGTTAAAGCTGGACTTTAAACCTAGAATCAGGAGCCAAGAGGTGCACTTGCCTTGCGCTCTGGGCGCCTCTGTAGACGCAGGGTGGGCTCCCGCAGACTTGTTTACTGTTTACCATCTGGACATCGGGACAAGTAAAGCTGAAGCCCTAGGGCCAGTGTTCTGTACTCGCCCCCAGCTCCCCTACTGCGCTGGTCCGTTTGTGTCTGCAGGGAGGCGCCCCCTTTTTCCCATATCTAGGTCTCAAGTTCCCTGCATTCCCAAAAGGATGGAGCAACCTCCTCCAACCCAACAGATAAAGGCGGTGGGCCTTAGTTTCGGGACGGGCTGGCAGCCAGGTCCAGCTGTCGCCTGGCAGGTCCCGCCGACCGTCCTCCACCCCATCGTGACCCCTCTGCTTTGCATGAGAAGGAGCCCAGCTGGGGCGGGGGCGGAGGCGAGCCACCCGGGACTGGGGCCGCTATAGATTCCAGAAAGGGGCGGTTGAGCCAAGGGCGCTAGCGGGGAGAACCGGGACAGCTGGCGTAGGAAGAGCGCGAGGACCGCTTGGCTGGACGTGCCCCTTCCGCAGCGAGCTGGGAGGCGCCCCGGGGTCCAGGTGGAGAAAGTAAGGATTCCAGCCTCCGCGGCTCTTAGCGCCTACTGGGGTACCAGACCGGGTACCGTATACGGGCTTGCTCCAGGAAGCGTTGGATCAGCAGGAGGAGCGCAAAGTAGAGTCCAAGCCCGCCGAGTTCGCCAGCTAGATCGGAGAATCGCCTTCTGCACCCAGTCCCTAGCCCTGCCCTGAGCCCCAGCCGAGAGGCACCGGTGGGTGGAAGGGGTTGCTGCACGCGAACTAACCAGTCCCCTGAGGTGCCCTCGCCCACAACAAGGCGCTTAAACCCAGGTTGTATGTGCAGAGGACGCCCACAGGTTAAGGCATGGGGGACTACCAAAGATTCGCACTTCGGGGCACCTCGGTTTCCAATGAAAAGGTGACGCTGTCTGCAAGGAGGGCGTCGGGGTTGCTGGGCAGTGCGTGTAGAGTCAGGAAAGGGACGTTGGTAGAGCGCTAAATCCCAAAAATGCCACAGACTGCCCGCCATTCAGTTCTCTGTAGCGACTTCCCAGTTCGTCTGAAGAGGGTACTCCATTTCCAGAATCGGATTCCCTGCCAGCCCAGGTTAATTGCAACTGCCTCTCCGCCAGCACTTCCTCCAACTCAGCCTCCGGGCCCTGCGTGGAAATTCTGACTCCTGCGTCGCGGATGAGGTCCAAAAGCCAATTTTAAAAGTACCAGCTACCTCTAGCTGGCCGCCCACCCTCATTTCCTTCCATAGGAGGGCCACATGCGCCTTTCTGTTACTCCCTCCCCCAAAAAACAAAAATGGGGAACAAGAGTGGAACTGTCATTTAGGAGAATCTCGGTTAAGCCTAGAAATGATGTGGCTGCAACAATTTGAAGTTTGACTTGAGTGCTCCAAGGAACTAGAGAAACTCTTGGAGGCTGAGGCGCTCAAGACCGGGATCGACCACCAAGTCTAGAGAAATCCTTCCAAGCGAGTGGTGGTCCGGAGTTCATACCCAGAGAGGAATTAGGGAGTTAATGGGCTTGCTGAAGAGAGAACTATCGAGGGTATGGTCTGTGTTGTCTGGGAACGCTGGTACCAGCCTGAAGCCTGGCAAAGGAGAAGACTGGAAGCTGAGCACACTGTGCCTGTGCACTGCACACCCGAATCTACTGCAGCCTCTTCGTGGCGCCTTGGCACCCCCTTCGCTCCCCCCCTCTTCCTACCGTCACCACCACTACCCTCCAGCCGCCCCAGGAGCCCCGCGGCTTCCCGCCTAGTCGTTTGTTTTTGTATGTAAAAGGTGTCCCCCTTTCACAGTTTTCTCACTACTTCTCGCCAGGGTTGCAACTCCCCACCCATTCCTTTCCCTCTCCCCAGTGCGGCGCCTCCGGTCTCCCCGCCCCCATCAGGAAACCGCCCCAGTCAACTTTCCTAGCGCGCTGCGGGAGACAGACACCCAGATCGCCCAGAGACCCGGACCCTGTGGGCTTTGGATGGATTGGGGGAGGAGACACAGAAAGAGAGACTCGACCAGAGCGATCCTGCTGCCAAGCACCTCCTCCCCCTCCAAAAACCCGCGCTGTACCGGAGACAAACTTCCAGGTCAAGAAAGCAAGGGGGTCAGGGAAATGCCAACACCTCCTGAAATGGAAAGCCAAGCAGCGCAGGGGGGCCGCCTGGGATCCCAGACCCAAGAGCACCCCAACCTCCACCAAGGATCGCTCTTGGATTAACTACCCCACTCCTTCAGAACTGTAGCGTCCGCTTGAGCCTATTCCCGCCCTCTCTCAGTCCCTCCCACCAAAAACATCGCCTTACCGGAGCAGAAGGGGGCCCGGGCACCGAGCTGCCTGGCGGCCCGCGCCACGCTGGGCCGCGGGTGCCGCCGTCACTGATCTTCTAAACGCGGTCTCCCCGCACTCTCCCGGGCCAGGGGATGCAGAATGGTTTACAGAGGGACCGCGAGGCGCTGATTGGTCACAGGCCGCCGTGACGTCGGCGGGCGCTGCATTAAGGCGAGGGGGCTTCCAGAGCTCAGCCAACAGCCAGGAGCAGTGACTGAGCCGCCGGAGCTGGGGAGAGACGCGCCGGGGCGGTGGACTGGGCCAGGAGACCAGTGACCGAGGGACGCGCGCTCGGGGAGAGCCAGCAAGGAGCTGCGGCCCGGGCGGCGACAGCGGCGGTCAGCGCGGAGCTGTTCCAGCCGCCGGCCTACTGTAGCCGCTACATCAGGACATTTTTAAAAAGCTCTCCAAGCTGCCCCCCTCTTGCCCGACTCCTCCCGCTACAAAAGAAAAAAAAAGGAAGGAGGCTAGAAAGAAAACCCAGGTTTTCCACTACAACGAAAAAAGAGGAGCAAAAGGAAAAGGCAAGAAAGTCGAGCGACTGTGCGTTAACCTAGGCAGCGGAGCGTGGGCCGAGCGATGCGGGGCTGCGCGCCCAGCCAGCCGCGAGTTATGACTGGAGCCACGATGCACGGCCAGGCGCGGTGAGGAGCCAGCCTGCATTGCCTCCCCGAAGGAGCCCAGGCGCAGGGAGGGCCGCCCTGAGGACACGGAGGCCGCCAGGCAGGCCACCGGCCGAGGTGACTGGGCTGGGGCGGTGGGGAGTGAGCGAGTGCGCCTGGCTGCGTCCTCCCAGAGTTTTCCCCCTGTTTTCGATTGACACAAACACCTCTCCAAAAGGGGGGAAACCTAAGCAACAACAGCAGTCAACAAGATCTTCCTTCTACCCTCCCTTTCTTCCCTCCCTCCTGGCCTGTCCCCGCCCCCGCCCCCAAGCCCGGCGCTGGCGCGGGGAGCATCCTGACCCACTGCGCGATGCCGGCAGTTTAGGATCCAAAGCTTCGCTACCCTTTTTGTTCTTCCCTTTTCTTTCTTTCTTTCTTTTTTTTTTTTTTAAGAGGGGGGGAATCTCAGTAGTGGGCAGCCTGGCACGCACACACTCGCCCTCGTACCACAAAAGCAGATGCACTTTGACTTCTGACAGCTCTACCTCAAGCCGGAGAGAACTCCGTAGCGCTTTCCCGGCAACCGGAGCTCGCCGAGTCGTTGTCTCCTCCGTCTCCGTTTTATTTATTTATTTCCATTCCCGCTGCGGTTCTCGGTGACCTTCACTCCTACGCGGGCTCTGGGCAGAAGGGTCGCATTTTCGCCCTCTTGAGACTCCTTTTCCTCGCCCCGGGAGTTGAGGCGGTGCTGCTCCGCTCCGGAGCCCTGGGACTCCCCGGCTGCACACTTCGCGGAGGCGCCCCCTGTTCCCCATCAGCCTTCTTTCCCCCTTTTGATTTCCTGGTGCAGGTTTTGGCTTACAGGGCCGAGTGTGTCTCCTCTTTTTGGAGGTGCTGGGGCTGGGGAGCTCCTGCCGGTCATCTTCAGGAGTCGTCTTCTCGGCTCAACTTTGCCCCTCCTTCCCCCTCTCCGGGCCTCACCAGACCAGACCAAACCAAAGACCATGGTGCACTGTGCCGGCTGCAAAAGGCCCATCCTGGACCGCTTTCTCTTGAACGTGCTGGACAGGGCCTGGCACGTCAAGTGCGTCCAGTGTTGTGAATGTAAATGCAACCTGACGGAGAAGTGCTTCTCCCGGGAAGGCAAACTCTACTGCAAGAACGACTTCTTCCGGTGAGTACTAACCTCCCACGCCTCTGCTGCTCCCTCCCCGAGAGCCCTTCCTGGCCAGCTTTGGATCAGAGGTCAGCTGGGCCCAGCAGCCGAGTTAGGAGCTGCCTCTGGAGAGGGCAGCCAAGTCCTGCAAGCGCCTGCCTCTTCGCCAGCTGGCGCGCTGGGCGCTGCGTATGCGGCCCTGCTTGTGTCCTGGAAACTGTAGGTCTGTTTTTGGCGGCACGTGTCTGGGAAGAAAGCGTCTGAGCACGCCTTGGCCTAGAAGCCGCTTCAAGCTTGGAGGAGAAAGGGCAGCATCGGGCATTGTAGCCTGGACTGTGTGGTCTTTCCGGAGCCAAGCTCTGCAGCATCTACATTCTATGGGCCTCCCGGGTCGCTCGCCCTCCAGGCTGAGCTGAGATGCCTGGGTTCACTCCCTGCCACTGCCTTTTTTGACTTTGAGAGGTCTTGGCGGGAACCCGGAGCCTTTTGCGCGGAGTATCCTGGCCATCTGTCGTAGCAGCGGTAGGAAAGAGCTCGGCCGCAAGGCCAGTACTGCGCACGGGGTCTTCACGAAACCCGGACTGGTCTCTAAGCCTAGACCGGGGCAAACCACTGCACAGCCTGAGAGTTTTTTCGTGCTTCCCCTGCTACCAGAGGTAGACGAGTGGGTTCGACCTGGCCCTAAAGCCGCCTCTGACTCTGATATGTGGGCTCCTCTCACACTGCCAGCCACGGATCCCACCTCCTTGCTGAAAACCAGGGAAAAGCCTAGATCTGGCTTGTAGGAGCTGGGCGCTTCTTCCTATTCCCTCCGTTTAGCATTTTAGTTATAGTCTCTTAAACGCACTATTGTGCCACCTCATCCACACAAACGCCCAAGTGAATAGAAAAGAACAGACACAAATGCAGATGGTTTTTCCCCCATAACTGGTTTGAAATCTTCCAGTTTACTCGGCTGACTTGGCCTCTGTTTTTCTCAGAGTTTGTGGTGTTAGAACAAACTGGGAAACAGGAGAGTAGGAGGAGGGATTGAAACCACCCAGGCCGCTTTGCTCAGAGTCTCTAATGCTCCAGGATGGGTGGCTCGGTTTGGGGGAACCGCGGAGCAAAGAAAGGTCTGTGCACCCTTGTAATGCCAGGAGTAAGCGCGGGCTGAGCTTCTGAGCCTCGGCAGGATGCACGGGGTTTCCTGGGCAATGAATGGATCATAGCTGGAGGGCAGCGGGCTGTCCCCTCTGCCAGTAGGTCTCAAGCCCTGGCTTCAGCAAAGCGCGGCAGGGCGCCTAGGGTGGGCTCAGCCCCACCAGGCTCACCCGCTTGCGCCAACCTGCCAAGCTTTGGACATGAACGTGGCGGCGGCACAGCGACAGCGGCTGACCGGACTTCGCCAAACCCTAGCGGGTGCGCGGCTCCTTTTGCAGTAAAAGGAGACGCTAGGAGAGAAGAGCCACGCTCCGAAGGCGTTTATACGGAGCTCTAATTCGAATCTAACTTCTCTGAACCTAATTAGAAAATAAGTGTCCTGGTCTCCCCTTTCGGGTCGCCGCCTGGTCGCGTTCTTCGCCTACCGTTCTTTTCTCTGGTTTAACGCTGGGTCATGAGGCTACTAGGGTTAGGAGGCAGATTGGACTCCTCCTTCTAATCGCGTGTCTCTCCTCCCTGACCTTTCACTGCTGTCCCGCGCTCTCTCCTCTTGCCCCCTCACCGGTTTAATCCGCCTTCTGCTTCTCGTTTTGGCGTGCTCTCTTTCTTTCTCTTCCCCTCTTCCTTCCCCCTTCACCTCTCTTCTTCCACTTTTGCTTCTAACCTTTCTCCCGCTGCCATCTTTCTGCTGGCTCCTGTCTACCCCTGCTCCTTGCCAACCCGTCCCCTCACACCCCCGCAGGTGTTTCGGTACCAAATGCGCAGGCTGTGCCCAGGGCATCTCTCCCAGCGACCTGGTGAGGAGAGCGCGAAGCAAAGTATTTCACCTGAACTGCTTCACCTGTATGATGTGTAACAAGCAACTCTCCACGGGCGAGGAGCTCTACATCATCGACGAGAACAAGTTCGTCTGCAAAGAGGATTACCTAAGTAACAGCAGTGTCGCCAAAGAGAATAGCCTCCACTCGGGTGAGGCCCCAATTCCCGGATCACTAGGGGTAGGCATATCTCGGGGGAGGGGAGGTCGCCAAGACCCCTGCTCACCTCTCCCTTCCCTATTCTCAGCCACCACGGGAAGTGACCCCAGTTTGTCTCCGGATTCCCAAGACCCGTCACAGGACGACGCCAAGGACTCGGAGAGCGCCAACGTGTCGGACAAGGAAGGGGGCAGTAACGAGAATGACGACCAGAACTTGGGTGCCAAGCGGCGAGGACCGCGCACCACCATCAAAGCCAAGCAGCTGGAGACGCTGAAGGCCGCCTTCGCTGCTACGCCCAAGCCCACGCGCCATATCCGGGAGCAGCTGGCGCAGGAGACCGGCCTCAACATGCGAGTCATTCAGGTCAGACCCCTGGCGAGCCACCCCGTCCCCCAGAGGCACACACCACCACTCTAGGCATCCAGGGTGAGCCGGAGAGAGCCCAGAGTCGAGGAGAGAAGCAAGGTTGTGTGTGTTGGGGTGGGGATGCTCACACACACACCGACCCTGCTGGATCTTTATAACCTCTTGGGATGCCTGGAGCATCAAGAAATCCCTCTTCTTCTCAGGCTAATGGTCGCGATAGTGGCAGTGGTGGGGGAGGGGAGGGTGCTCAGCATGACACCGGAGGAGGGGCACTGGTGAACACTATGGCCAGAGTTGAGACCCCTTTTTCTGCATGGGTGAGGCTTCTGTGTCTAGAGAGAGTCAGTCACTTCCTCTGGCTTCTGCACAACGCCAACTTCGTGAATTTCTTGCTCTAGTTAGTCCTAGATCAGGGACTTCACCTCCAAAGAGCGATGGGGGTCTTGGATTAAAACGGAGGTGTCCACCAGTGGTCTGTTCACCCTGAACCTAGGATGGGGAGGGAGGGCACTGGGAGGAAGTGAGACCACTTGTGTTTCCCGCCAGCCAGCCTGGGTCTTTGGCTTACTGCTAGGTGTCCTGTGCACAGTGCCTGGAGGCTGTGCATGGTTGTACGTAGATGTACCTGAGAGGCTTAGTGTGCCAGAGCACACGTGTGCAGGCAGCCCTCTGGGGGAGGCTGTGTGAAACTGTGTGCATACATGGGCGGTTGTGTCTGTGTCACTATCTGGAAGAGGCTGTGGATAAGTACATTTGGCAATGTGAGATTGTGTGTGGGTGTGAAAAGGGGATTGTGGGTTTTGGTGTAAACTGTTTCTGTGTCTCTGTCACTGTCATTATGGGAGAGGGGAGAGCTTCACTACAAGGGACAGTGAAATAGGAGCTCAGTATGTGTCTAACACTATTTTGAAGAGGTTTAGCGTCTATCTTGTGTGCAGCCCACCCCCGGAAGCTGTAACTGGGATAATGTCTGTTAGAAAAAAAAACACGGCTGTACCCCGACTGCCTCACGTCGGACAAGGTGGCCTGTCCAGGCCCCTCTGTTGGAATTCCGTTCCCTATTGGCTCAGGGTCCGCCCTGCGTGGTCCTACTCAGAGACACCACCACCACTGCCATACCCACGCGCGCGCACACATACAAGCCCGAATTGGAGAGCTGGGCGTTGGAGGGGAGAGAGACTAGACACCGGGGGCGGGGGTGAAGTCTCCGAGGGCTCACGCCGCGTCGTGGGTACTGCAGGTCTGGTTCCAGAACCGGCGCTCCAAGGAACGGAGGATGAAGCAGTTGAGCGCGCTGGGCGCCCGGCGCCACGCCTTCTTCCGCAGTCCGCGCCGGATGCGGCCGCTGGTCGACCGCCTGGAGCCGGGAGAGCTCATCCCTAACGGCCCCTTCTCCTTCTACGGAGGTGGGTATGCGGCCGAGTGGCGGGGCGCGGCCAGGTTGGGTTGGCTTCGCTGGAAGCGGGTGGCTGCGCGAGAGGCACTCCTCGCTTTCTATAAAGAAATGGAGAGACTGGGAGGAAAGCAGAGGGAGGAAGTGAGACGGAGGGCAGAATTCCCGACCCCAAATGGGGAGGAGGGCAGGTAAGGAGCAACTCCGGGGTTTGCGCCAAGCCTTCCCCGGCTCCCAGGACCACTGCGGCCCCGCGCTGTCCTCCCCAGCCCGCTCCACATCGCGCGCTTTCCCGTCCTTTCTGTGCCGCCTGACATCCTCTTCCCCGCCGCTCCGCAGATTACCAGAGCGAGTACTACGGCCCCGGGGGCAATTACGACTTCTTCCCGCAAGGACCTCCGTCCTCCCAGGCCCAGACGCCAGTGGACATACCCTTCGTGCCATCGTCCGGGCCGTCCGGGACGCCCCTCGGGGGCCTGGAGCACCCGCTGCCGGGCCACCACCCTTCGAGCGAGGCGCAGCGGTTCACCGACATCCTGGCGCATCCCCCCGTGGACTCTCCCAGTCCCGAGCCCAGCCTACCCGGGCCGCTGCACTCCATGTCAGCTGAGGTCTTCGGGCCCAGCGCGCCCTTCTCGTCACTGTCCGTCAATGGCGGGACGAGCTACGGGAATCACCTGTCCCATCCCCCCGAAATGAGCGAAGCGGCGGTGTGGTAGCGGGGTCTCACTGAGTGCGCGGAGTTCGTGGTTGTACAGAAATGAACCTTTATTTAAGAAAAATAGAAAAAAGAAAAAAAAGCAAGCCCCTCCCCCCTTACTCCAGCCTTGGGAACCTTTCTCCGTCTGGGGAGACCGGATGGGAAAGGGGGACACAAAATGGGATCCAGATCCAAATCCGCCTCGAGGTGGGACTGGAATCCGCGCGCTGGCTGGCAAGGTGCAGAACTGGGGCTCCCCAAGGGAAACACAGACCTCTCCCCACCTCGCACCTGGACCCGGAACGGTGGACAGACCACGCGGGCCTATCCGCCTGGTGTCAGCTAAAAGACGACTCTGGTAGCCGCAGGCCGCTCACAGCCCGTGGTGGTGCCTGGAGCCCTGGGGAGGAAGGCAGTGAGTGCAGCCGGATGAGGGCGGTGAAGCGGCCTGGGGCGTTCCAGGGCCAAGCGGGAACCCCTAGCCCTGGGGCCCCCCTTACTAGTGTTGTCTCAGAGCTCAGTAACTGGGAGAACAAACTTATAGCTTCAGAAACGCCGACCTGCTGTGCCATCAGGTGGGACTATATATATATATTTTTTGTCTATCTGGGTTTTTGATTTTTGGTTTTGCCAAAATTGCAAAATTCTAAATGTAAAGCCCTCAGTATCAACTCTTCTACCTTCACAAAACTGTACACACACATATACACACGGACATTCTCAATAAAAATGACTTGAACATCAGCTGTACAAAGAAAAGTATTCTACTTTCACACACAGAAAGTTAAAGAAAAAGACTATTGAACTAAAAACAGTCAACTGTTTACGTATAATGTTAAATTCAGGAGTTCGGTTCAGTTTACTAATATATCCTGTTTTGAAACCTCTTGTTCAAAAACAAAAACGTTTTGAGCAATCAACCAAAATCGTTCCTTTTCTTTTCCTATAGATGTTCTGACAGATTTGCAGGCTCACTGTGCTAGTATGTAAAAAGATGTTGTTTACATGAGGCAAAGAGAAAACATGATATTCAGACAGTTGCCAAATAGAATAATTATAGCACAAATACTGTAAAGGTGCCTGGCACCAGCAACCTGAGAAAGTGTTAAAAAAAAAAAAAAGTGTTACAAGGTTTAAAAAAAAACCATCTTTGCTAATTTTTAGTCCTGTTGAACAGTCATGAAATTGTTAATATGACTTATATAGACCCACACAGGTTTTATTTTTGTGTCTTTAAAATAAAAGTCCGAAATATTTAAATTTTATGGTCAAATATGCAGTCAACAGCTGCTACTTTTTTCTTTATATATTAAATTTCTCATATGTCTTTTATTGTTCTAATAAACCTAAGCTTGTGTGACCTCCAGTGCATATTAGACCATTCACTGTATGAAAGAAAACATGTTGAATAAATTTGTGAGTTTTTAATAAAAATAGAAAAATCTGATGTTTAGATAATTAGTGTGTTATTTGATGTTTTCAACAACTAAAGAGGAGCCCTGCTGGGGAGTAGAATGGGCCCCTCAGAAGCCAGAAGGAAGAGAGGCAGGATTGGGGTAATATATCTGTTTTTGCCTTGACTGTGTCTGAACCCCCTTGCTAATGCCAGCCAAGCTTCTCTCCATGGCTTCCTGCTGTTATTAACTACAGATTTGCATTCTGTGGATTTAACTGATACAGCTGAAGAGATGTTTGCTGATAAGTTAATACAGAATTTGAAATAGAAATCAAATCCATGGCTAAAAAGAAGTGGTCCCAGTCTGTGAGTAGGCATGAATTCCAAAGACGCTTTCTCTCCCCATCTTGCATGTGCAAAACCAGGCTTGTGAATATCAGATACTTGTAAATATACAGTTAGAGGTGGTCCTTTTCAGTTTCAATTCATTCCCCATAGATAATCCTGCTTTCTAATTTGGTGGTTTGAAAGATAATGTAAAATGAATGTCAGTACAGTTAGAAATGAAATACTTTAATCCCTTTCACAGAACTGATATGAAATTTTTTTTTATAGTATTTGTTACTTTTGAAGTTCCCTAGAGGGAAAACTATTTTGTCTAGCACGAGATACATATTAAAGTTTCTCTGAAAGATGAACAAAAATAACTAATATAGAAATCAAATTTCAATTGGGAGTTGCCAATAGGTTCTGAAAAGTAGTTCAGTCTCTTCCAAGCCTTCATTAGACTTGGCAAAATGTGACTATTTTATCTACTATGAAATACTCATATGTGGGTGTATGTGTGTGTTAATATGAGATACTATTTGAGCTCCAGGATTTTTTTCCATAGCACCTAGATTTTGGTCTAGATTATTTATTTCCTTATTTAAAAAATCAAAGGTTTTACATTAAATGGTATGTAATTTCCAGTGCTGTTTTTATATTTTGTTAAGATACAGCCAAGTTTATCTTCCCTGCAGAGAAGGCTTTAAAAATAAGCAATATTTCACTGCATCCATATGATGGCTTATCTAATGGGGGGCGAACTATCAGGGAGGAATCTGGCAGTGTTCTTTCAGAAATAAAAATTTATGAAATACAAGGGAGACTTTTGAAACTCCTAGCCTCTGCATGCAGCACATTTCTTTATCTGCTTTATATGCAATAACTGTATTGGCTAGTTTTTGCCCCTTTAGCATTTATAAACATTAAATCATAGCTAACTTATTCATCATAGCCACTATCCTCTACCCTCCTTTGAAGACATTCATTTAACTGAACTATACTCATTGGGAAGCTGCATTTTCCCATCAAGGCTGCTCAATTATTTAGCAGCTTTACTGTGGAATGGGTGTTTGATAAAGAAGTGTTTTAGAGTTGGGCACACATCTTTCCCCTCCTCACGGTATTCTGAATCCTAGCGAACGCACAAACAGGTGGCAAAGCACTACTGTCAAATTTGGAGCTGAAGGCCAGGGAGAAGGAGGTCTGGGAAAGTCAGGGACAGTTGTTCTCCCCATCAAAGCCGTTTTTGCCCTGAGGTGCGGGGAAGCGTGGTACCGTCCCTATAAGGAGCTCCCGAGAGAGACGCGCGGGCTGGAGGACAGCGCCACAGCGGACTCCTCTTGCTGGCCAGGAGGGCAGCCTCCTTTCGGGCTGGCTTGCAGCCTGGCTTCTTTCTCCCTGCGGCCATCTTAAAGCTGCCACCTCTGAGTCTCCCTCCACTTGCCCTCAGGGTTCCAGCAGTGGGGAGCCACCATCTGCTCTGGCGAAGGAGCCCAAGCTCACCCATCCAACTTCCCTGGACTGGCCAAAGCAGAGAGGCTGCTTTGGGGCAAAACATGGAGGGGAAATAAAAATGCATGGAAAGCCAGGACAGGCACTGCCAGGCGTCTGGGACCTAGGGGTTGATGATGTCAGAGAAGAGAGGCAGATCAAAGCTGGTTTTCTTAAACTGTTGAAACTCCTGGTCAAGTGAACAGACAGTTGCCTGGAACAACCCAGGAGGGGAGGCCTAAAGTCACTCCTCCCCATCCACTGGTATTCCTATAGCTGCCTGTCTGCCACCTTGGAGCCCGAAGGTGGCAGGCAGATAGTTGTGAACTCAGAGCTTCTCTATCCTTCCCTGGATAGAGGACCATTCTGTTGGGGGACTGCTCACTTTTATCCTCATCTCCCTGCTCATCTCATCTGCTCTCATCTCTAAAGCAGTTGCAGGTTGAGATTTCTTCTAGATAGCTATAGTCTTTGAAATGTCCCCTCCCAGAGTCCATCCTCCATCTCCGTCCCTAACCCCATCAAGAACTCCCTCCCTTACCACCTTAAGAAACTAGAAGGGCAGGTGGCAGAGAGCATTTGAGAGTTTGCTCTCCTCTCCTGTACCTAAACTTCTCTCAGTTGCATCTTAAGTCTTAGAATTCTTTCTTCTTTCTCCCATTTCTGTAGTCTTCTTCTTACTTCCAGTATAGGATAAGAAAACAGGGGGAATTATTTTGGGGGCCCTGGGATTTATGAGAACAGTAGGGTTGCTACTGCAATTCCTTGCTAAAATAACCTCCCGATTCAGCAGGGAACAGGACAAGGAGGGAGAATAGGTAAACAGGTCTACTGCCATTTTCTGCTGTTTGCCAGGCATAGCCTCCAAATTGGCCAGCAGTGTCCTGTTTGCATGACAGCTTAGAGGTAGTCTCTGCACCTCCCTTTTCTTTTCTTTTTTTTTTTGTAGAGACAGAGTTTCACTTTATCACCCTCCGTAGAGTGCCGTGGCGTCACACAGCTCACAGCAACCTCCAACTCCTGGGCCTAGGCGATTCTCCTGCCTCAGCCTCCCGAGTAGCTGGGACTACAGGCGCCCGCCACAATGCCCAGCTATTTTTTGGTTGCAGTTCAGCCGGGGCCGGGTTTGAACCCACCACCCTTGGTATATGGGGCCAGCGCCCTGCTCACTGAGCCACAGGCCCCGCCCATGCACCTCCTTTTCTTAGAGGTAGTCTCCCTTTCCCTTTTCTCTCTTCTTTACCTGGAAGACCAGGTTTCTAAGGTAGTACCCAAATAGCAGGGGAAGAGGATTGGAGGAGGCAGTTTCCTATATGTGGGGTGGGAGAAAAATTTCATCCTTTGGAGCCAAGGGCAATGGCACCTTGCCTAGGCCTAAGGAGTGAACTTTTGCATTGGATGCCTAGATGCAGGTACAAAACTGCAATTATAGAGGACATGTTCAAAAACAAAAACAAAAACCTGTTCTCCTAACCTGAGTTCTCTTACTGATGATAAAAAGTAGTTTTCCTCACCTGAGTCCCTTAGCTAGCCAAGCATTTTTATCCTTCCACATCTGAGAGGGTTTGCCCTAAGAGAGATTCTGCTTTCCCTCTGCAACCCTTGTTGTTATTCTTCAAGAGCCACATGGAACAAAGGACAGGCCACACTAAAGTGGTGTCCTCTCATTGCTCTTGCCCTGGGGGGCATATAAAGATTGTGAAAGTCAGGGATCTTCTCTTCCCTTGGCTTCCTGGGAGACACTGGGAAGCTGATGGTTCCCTAGTTGTTCAGCTGTGGGGGTCCAACTGGTTTGAGCTATGTACAAGAAGGGGCACTGCCACATTGAACCACTAATGTCTTTTCTCTAAATTCGTTCGAAGCAGTTTCAGTTTAGGGGGTTCTGGGTCTCTACAGGTGACCTCTAGTAGATACTGGAAGGATAGACACGTTGTACTCTCACTTACCATCCTCTATTGTAGTTTCTGTTTACTTGTTTGTCAGCCCCTCTCCCCCATGGGGACAGAGTCTAACTAACCTTGTATTTTATTTAGTAGTGCCTGCCACGTAGTGGGCAGTCAGGGAATGCTTGATGAAGGAAAAAGAATGTGAAGGGATTGTGTCTTTCCATGTGCTTGTGTGCAATTAAATTCATCCTATTAAGTCTTTTACAGTAGACCGTAGTTTTTCTGCACTTGTGTACCAGTTTCAGATGTCTCTGAGTATGCCTTCATCTCTGAACAGCAAAGATATCAATGCAGTAGAGTAATCCCCACCCCACCTCCTTTTCCCTGCTCAGGCAAGGCTACTTGGAGAAGCTACAGAAATGGTCTTTATTTATGCACAGCCATAGCGATTCCTAAGTATTCGTATCAATAAAGACGCCAGCAGTCCGTCGCCACTTACATATGCATATCCCTGTCCTGGGTTTCCTAAATCCTGGCGGCAGAAGAGCGAGGGATGGCGGGGGAGGAGTAGTAAGGGGCACGTGTCCGGCCCCAGATCCTTCTAATTTGTGAAATTCAAAACCTGTTTTGAGTCCCAGTTCCCGAGTGTGCACCTGCACTTCGGAAAGCTTCCTCTTTATTCCTTCTTTCCCAAACTAGCCATCATGGGCCACGGCTATATTCCGCTGTATTCCTAAAAGAATCTCGCACAAATCTTGTGGCATAGTTTGTGCAAAGGCACACCGGCCGAGCGCATCGCAATCACCTCCCTGCGCCAGAGGCGATCACGTGCTCCCGCGCGCTCCCGCACATCCCAGAACGCCCCTCCACTCCCGCGCACGCGCACACTCAACTTGTCGTCCCTTACGCTTTCTGCGCGCTTCCGCCTTCATCCTAGCAACGCCCGTGGTGACGCGCAGGCCCCGCCTCCGCCGGCGCGCGCCTCCCGGAAGTTGCCGGCCCGGAGCTGAACGCCGGTCTCCGCCAGGTCCCCGGCTGTGTGGAGGATTAGAGTCTGGGGGCTAGTGGACCCGGAAGGGCGCCAGCGTGTGGGCTGTGGTTTAAGTAGCACATTGACGTACGCCGCCTGGACTGAGACCTGGCGACGATGGCGGGGCCGCAGCCCCTGGCTCTGCAGTTGGAACAGTTGTTGAACCCACGACCGCGCGAGGCGGATCCTGAGGCGGACCCGGAGGAGGGTAAGGCCTGACTGGGGCCGGCCACGTGCGGAAGTGTGGGCCAGGTCTGGTGGGTCCCGGGGGCGGCGTGTGAAGGGCCGGCTGCCCGGCCAGGCGGCTTAGTCTGCTGTGTTTCCCCTTGCGCAGAGAAAAATTGCCTACCGCGAGGGTTGACCCTGGGCTTGGAAAAGGGCTTCGGCGTCTTTTTGACGGGCATTCCAACTTTGGTGCTCGGGTAGGTGGGTGGAACACTTGGCGGAGTTGGTCTTCGTGTTAACTTGGTCGAGGGCTGTTCGAGGGAGCTAAAGAGTCTGGTAGCAAGTTGGAAGTTGTCTTTCAGGATATCCTTACTGGTGTTCCCTTAGAATGGAGGAGAAAGACCTGTTAACTTTGTGTTTTTAACTTTGATTACCCCTAAGAACTAACTTGGAGAATGAAGGAAGAAGTAAGATTCTCTGGTGATTTCAGCCCTCTTTAAAGCTCAAGACACTTGCTCAGGGCTGACGACTGGGACCGCTGTTCTGTAAGCTGGTGTTTGAAGTCTAGCTGGGAGTAATCCTGCTTGAATCAGAGAAGTGTGAGGAAGGAGGGATAAATGTGAATGCTGAACTGTGTCTTAGGAATATCGGTTGAAGGAACTGTTTAACCAGGATAAGTGAGGAAAACTCCCTGAGGGTTGAGACAGAACATGATGGCGGATTTCTATTGGAGTGACTATCACATATGAAGAGGAATTAGACTAGTTTTATATGATCCAAGGCATAGGATTATATATCCTACTAGTAGATGTTGGGAGTCAGCTTTCTGTTTCAGAACAGCAATAAGACAGTGTTCTACTTTGGAAGGTAATGAGTTTCCCATTCCTGGAAGTTGGTGGGATTTGGTAGAGGGCATTCAAGTATGAGTTGAAAGGGTTGAACAGAGTTCCCATTAAAGTTCCTTCTAACTTGGAGATTTTGATTGCTTTTCCCCCTCCATACAGCCACTGCTGCCAGAGTGATTGACAGGTTTGATGAAGGGGAAGAAGAGAAAGGTGATTTCCTGGCAGTGGGTAGTATTAGAAAACTGGCCTCAGCCTCCCTCTTGGACACAGACGAAAGGTATTCTGGCAAGATCACTTCTAGAAAAGCTTGGAGGGCAGACCATTGGGAGCAAACACTGCCAGATTTGTCTGGTAAGTAGACATATTTGCATGCAACTCTTTCCTACCTAACTTTTTAGGATTAAAATCTATTTTTTTTTTTTCTGAATGTTATCTTCAAGACTAGTTTGTGTGCCCCTACCTATTAAGAGAGGCCATTGATTTGGTATTCTATACCCTATGAAGGGGCATAGAGGTTATTTCATTTCACTTCTTAAGGAATCTAAAGCCAAGAATGATTAAGTTGCTATACTTATGTGTACCATAAAATGGAGTGAAAGAGAAGGCATTGCATATTGGAAAAAGCAGTGTGTCTCGTGAGCATGCTACTCTTGAATTTTGACCCTTTTCCTTCAGTTTTTCAGGCTTTGGATTGAATTACAAATTATAATTTGTGACACTTATTTTTTGCCATTGTGAAAATAACATAATCTTTCCCTCTTCCCTGCAAGAGAGTTAGGAGGATGTGAGCTTATATTTTTAAAAAATTGTAAGTTTCTTAGGCTGGAAGATGGGGCTAAATATGGTGATTATTGCAAGGATGCCATTTATTTTCCTTTAGCGAGGTCGGAGTGTCAGGTTTAGAATCCACAGATAAAGGTGATTTAGTCCTTGATGTAGTTCTGGGAGTTCCTGATAAACCATTTCATATTCTTTGCCTGGAGACTGATAAAGGAACCAATCATGAGACAAATACAGTAATATTATTGCTCTCTTACCATGTATCAGACACTGTATTTAGTGCTATAATTTTAAGTTCTGAGAGCCTGGGATACAGTAAGTCCTCAAAAAATGTTACCACCATTGTCATTATATGTATCATCTCATTTAATCCTCCCAAAAGGTTGCTATTACTTATTCCCATTTTACAGTTAAGGAAATTGAGGGGCTTGCTCAAGGTTATATAGCTAGTAAGTGGAAGAGCCAGGATTAAAGCAATCTTGCCTCCAAGGTCTACAGTCTAATTATTATATGTGAATGTTTCTTAATCTGAAAATGGCATATATTTAGTAATTGAATGGATTATTTCTGTTAACTTTTTATATTTATATTTTGACAGTTTTATCTGTCTTAAATTTATGTATACCTCTTTAAAGAAATACTGAAGACTCATCATGTTTTCATAAAATCGTTATATTACTAAAAAAAGTTACTGGCACCTGATGCCTGTATCTAATAATCATGCTTGCAATATATGGAGCTTTTATAGTCTACTATGGAATAAGTTGAATAAATAGTAAAAACCTCTAAGTACCAAGTGATATCCTAAGCATAAGTAAAACTGGGAGCCTTAACTAGCATTCTATTATAGGGTCAAATTTAAACACCTTATGGAAGATGGAACCCTTTCTGATTTGTTCCTGAGCAACTCTCTAGAGCAGTGGTTCTCAATCTTCCTAATGCCGTGGCCCTTTAATACAGTTCCTGTGGGTCACGACCCACAGGTTGAGAACCACTGCTCTAGAGTCTAGGCTCATTTCCTTGTTCATTCTGCATTCCAGTGCTGTTTGCTGTTTTTCTTCCCCTTTGCCTGATGAGCTGTTCCTTATGTTTCATAAGTAATATTATAAATGGCTCCTCTGCATGAAGCCATCCTTCACCTTTCCCAGAGAATTAGGTGGTTCCTTCTCTCTGTATACTAAGGACAATAATATAATCTTTGGTATGTATATTTACCACTTGTACCAGACTATGGACTCCCTGTGGGCGTTAAATTCTATTATATTTGTCTTTCCTTAGTCTGGCTTATAATGAGTGCTTAATAAATATTTAGTAAATAGGGTGCATGATTGTGACAAAGATAGTGTGCTTTTATTTTTTTTTTGTAGAGACAGAGTCTCACTTTATGGCCCTCGGTAGAGTGCCCTGGCATCACACAGCTCACAGCAACCTCTAACTCCTGGGCTTAAGCGATTCTCTTGCCTCAGCCTCCCGAGTAGCTGGGACTACAGGTGCCCGCCACAACGCCCAGCTATTTTTTGGTTTGCAGTTCAGCCGGGGCCGGGTTTGAACCCGCCACCCTCGGTATATGGGGCCGGCGCCTTACCGACTGAGCCACAGGCGCCGCCGATAGTGTGCTTTTTTTAAGATGCAGGTTTGGGAGACTAGTAATTCCCAAACACCAGTTCAAATCTTAACTTTTCAAAGTCTAGACCAAATGCTGCCTTTTCCTTATATGTAGTCTTGTTTAAATTCACTTGCTCCATAGTTAAAATATTTCTCTCCTCTGGGTTATTGAAATTCAGTAACCAACAAGAGGGAGAAATTTTGTCTAAGCACTTTTAATTCTTCCTTGAATTGTAGTTTTTTTATTTTTGAGGATTCATTGAGGATACAAGAAACCAGGTTATACTGATTGCATTTGTTAAAGTCCCTCTTACAATTGTGTCTTGCCTCCAAAAGGTGTGGCACACACCAAGCCCCCCCTTCCTCTCTTTGCTCTTCCTTTCCGCACCCCTCCCTCCTCCTTTCTCTCTCTGCTCTCCCCTTCTGAATTGTAGTTTTTATGAGTCTGTCTTTCCCATTATAACCTTTCATTGTGGTAGCATCCATGTTCTATTCATCTTTGCTTCTTCCTTAGCATTTCAGAGACAGTAGATGTGCAATAAACATTTGTTGAATTGAACTGAATACAATAATACATGTTTTCCCCCTGAGAGGTGGGATAATGCTTTAGTTGAAAGATAATGGCCTGGTATTTTCCTCCAGGTGACACCCATTTTTCTCTTTCTTCCCTCCCTTTTTGTTCAGAGAAGGAAATAGCTGATGAGGAAGGGTCAGAAGATGGAGATTCAGAGGGACTGGGTTTGGAGGAATTTGATGAGGATGACCCGAGTGCTGCTGAGGAACAGGAGAGTGGTCATGATGGGGAGAGTGATCTGGCCTGGAGGAAGCAGAGCAAAAGCCACTCTGCAAAAACACCAGGCTTCAGTGTCCAGAGCATCAGTGACTTTGAGAAATTTGCTGAGGGAATGGATGACCTCGGGAGCAGTGAAGAGGAGGAAGATGAGGACGAGGAAGACAAAGAGGAGGAGAGTGGCATGGACGAAGGGGAAAGTGAGGAATATATGGAGGGTGAGAGCGAGGAAGACAAAGTCGGAGGAGACAGGAACAGTGAAGACGATGGTGTGGTGATGACCTTCTCCAGTGTCAAAGTTTCTGAGGAAGTGGAGAAAGGGAGAGCTGTGAAGAACCAGATAGGTTTGTATATGACTTTGCTGACTGTCTGTTTTTCAGAGTGTCTGCATTTGGTCTACTTTTTGTTTTTGGCTGTTCTATCTCTCCTGTGTCCTTCCAATTAGTTTGTGACATGCCCCACTTACCTACTGGCCAAAAGCCCTGTTCCTCTATGCATAGCCAGCCATTTCCGCACTGAGCTGCTTAGCTGGTTCTGCTCTAGTACCTCCTGCAACTCTGAAAGACTTAAGAGTATTTTCTCCTCTCCCTAGGTTTTAGTACTCCCACTCTCCTGTGGCAAATGTTTGCTTCAGAGATACTGAATTATTTCCTATAACAGAGTGTTTCCATGGCATACACCTGATAAAGCTGTGGTGCTTAGAGACTAGTATAGTTGCCTGTCTCTCCCCAACTCCTCACCCCTGAAAGACTATAATTGAGGGACGGGATTCTCTTTTCTTTCTCAGCACTATGGGACCAGCTCTTGGAAGGAAGGATCAAACTACAGAAAGCTCTCTTGACCATCAATCAACTTCCTCAACCAGATGTTTTCCCAGTTTTCAAGGACAGAGGTGGCCCAGAATTTGCCAGTGCCCTAAAAAATAGTAAGAATACTTATTCCCTATTGGGATACTTAGAACTACTTTTGTCAAATGAAGACAGGTTTGACTGAAATGGTTTGGGTGCTTGAGCCACATCTATTTGTCTTTTCCTTACTCCTTCTGTGTAACTTTCTAACTTCTTTTTTTTTTTTTATTTTTTCATAGAGACAGAGTCTCACTTTACTGCCCTCGGTAAAGTGCCGTGGCGTCACAGGGCTCACAGCAACCTCCAGCTCTTGGGCTTATGTGATTCTCTTGCCTCAGCCTCCCGAGCAGCTGGGACTGCAGGTGCCCGCCACAACACCCGGCTATTTTTTTTTTTTTGTTGTTGTTGTTGCAGTTTGGCCGGGGCTGGGTTTGAACCCACCACTCTTGGCATATGGGGCCGGCGCCCTACTCACTGAGCCACAGGCGCCGCCCTGAGTTAACTTCTTTAAAGCTCAGGGAACATACTTGAAAATCCACTGGTATAGACAAAGGGAAAGAATGAAGTTAGTTTTATCATGTGCTTAAAAGATGCCTGCCTTTGGGAAGTTTTTAGAACAACATGTTAAAATGATCTTTTGTATCTTTCTTGGGGTGGCATAGAAGGAGGAACAAGTTTTGGAAGAGAATTGCTGACTACAAGCCAGAGAATTCTAGAAGAGAAAAGGAATTTAGAGAGTATTTGATTTCCCAAAGCTCTCATGTTATAGGTGAGAGAAGTGAAGCCCACAGTAACTTGCCCAGAGTTACAGAGTTTGTTCATGTATGGCAGAGACAAAACTCTAGCTTTTCTTCCTTGTGATCTAGTAATGTTCCTTTTGCACCACCTCCTGTGTGCTGCTTGCCTGTATGCCCAGTTGCACTGAAGGACTGGGGCAGAGGAGGTTTGGGATGAGTGCATAGTGGTTGGAATCACTGTTTCTTATTTGCATGCTGATTTAGTGTTTTCTTTAGCTCTTTAAAACTTTATAGGGCGGCGCCTGTGGCTCAGTCGGTAAGGCGCTGGCCCCATATACCGAGGGTGGCCGGTTCAAACCCGGCCCGGCTGAACTGCAAACCAAAAAATAGCTGGGCGTTGTGGCGGGCGCCTGTAGTCCCAGCTACTCGGGAGGCTGAGGCAAGAGAATCGCTTAAGCCCAGGAGTTGGAGGTTGCTGTGAGCTGTGTGATGCCGTGGCACTCTACCGAGGGCCATAAAGTGAGACTCTGTCTCTACCAAAAAAAAAACAAAAAAAACTTTATAGTATCGTGGACTTAAGAGTTGGAAGGGACCTAAGGGAGGACATTTAATTTGGCATCTGCTTCTGGGTAGAGCCACCTTAAACCATTCAAGGTAAATGAATAGGGTTTCTAGGGTAGGGAATTCATTGAACATTTCTTGTAGGAGAATACCTCTTTTAAGTAGGAATGTGACTTCCTAGAGTCCAATTTTTTAGGTTTTGAGTCCTGCCATACTTGAAGTCTGTTTCCTGTGTAAAAAGTCTGCAGTCCTTCCAGGAACCTTGAATAATCTGTGAGGGTGTATCTTTCTTTTTTCTTCCCTCCCCCATCTTTGCCTCCTTCCTCCCTTAATAGATGATAGATTGATGGCTTTCAATTTTGTATTTTGAGATTTTTGGAGCATTTCTCTGCTATTTTTAATGCCCTAGTACCCTAATTCCTGGTATGCCTTTGGAATGAGACTTAGACTGCTTTAGATTAAATGTCTTTAATGTTTCACAATAAAGCCTTTTGTGTTTTGTTTTTATTCTTGCACCTTTTCAATTTTTTATACATCATAAAATATGGATTTTAAGGATTAGTGCCCAGTATAATAAACACGTTCTTATTCTTGGATACCACTTAATTTCTTTAGCCATTGTAGTATTTAATTTTTTTTTTTGTAGAGACAGAGTCTCACTTTACCACCTTTGGTAGAGTGCCATGATGTCACAGGACTCACAGCAACCTTTAGCTCTTGGGCTTCCGTGATTCTCCTGCCTCAGCCTCCCGAGCAGCTGGGATTACAGGTGCCCGCCACAATGCCTGGCTATTTTTAGGTTGCAGTTCAGCCGGGGCTGGGTTTGAACTCACCACCCTTGGTATATGGGGCTGGTGCCCTACTCACTGAGCCACAGGCGCCACCCGCCATTGTAGTATTTAAATTTTACTTTGTTCTGGCCAGATGAGGTGGCTCATGTCTGTAATCGTAGCACTCTGGGAGGCTGAGGCTGGTGGATTAGGTGCATTGTTTGAGCTCAAGCATTTGAGACCAGCCTGAGCAAGAGTGAGACCCTGTCTCTACTAAAAATAGAAAAATTATTCCAGTTACTGGGGAAGCGGAGACATAAAAATTGCTTGAGCCCAAGAGTTTGAGGTTGTTGTGAGCTATGATGACTCTGTGGCACTCAACCCCAGGGTGACTGAGTGAGGCTCTGTCTCAGAAAAAAATTATTTTGTTACGATCCTTTAAATCTTTTTTGTATTTAACTGATTGATTACCTCTTTGCCTCATTGGTGAACTTCAGTTAATCTGACAGGTGTCTATTAATCCGACTGTGTTTTGTGGTGAAGGAGGAAGAAGAAAGGAAGGTTTGTTAGGTATCACATATTCTAAGATGGGAGGACAATGAGTTCTCTAATAACTAGAATTTCTGTGCATATGAATTGTAGCTAATTTTAATTTGTTTCAGTTTACTTTTGGCAGCATGACACAATATGTTGTACACATACACTTCCCTGTCATGGTAAATGGAGTTTAATTAAAGTTGAATACCAATGGCAGGGGTGGGGGTGTCAGGGATGGTTAGTTTTTGCATGTTTCTTTTCCCGGTTAAACAAATTTACCAAAAACCCTGTGCCCATTGGTATGTGATTATTGAAAAATTTCTCAAGCTTCATTAATCAGGATGACTGATTTATACTGTGTTGTATGGCTGGTGTATACCAGAGGCTGAATTTGTACCAAATCCAGAACAAAGTGGGACTTACTGTCTTTAATTGAATCTCTTTTCAATTTGCCTGGTCTTATAGAGTAAAGTCAGACTGCCTGGGTTTAGATTTCATCTCAGCAATAGATTAGCAATGTGACCTTGGGCGAGTTACTTAACTTCACAGTAAAATGGGATAATATGGTTGTGAGGATTAAAGGACATAATCAATATAAACCATTAGCACAGTTTCTGGCACACCTCATACCATAAAATGTTAGGTAGCAGTATCTTTTTCTGCTGAGAGAGACCTTTGGCAACATTCAACTTTGTGGAACTGTTATTTCATTGTTACCAGTGTAACTAACCATCATCCCCACTGTTTTCTGTGTGGTTTTTATTATTGTTTTTACTTTTTATTAGTATTCAGATTCCCGGTATAAATTAACTATTTGTTCTGGAAAGTGGGTAGTGTCATAGTCTACTAATACTTATATTTTACCATAGCCTCTTAGGACACTATGGAAAGATGGCTAGAGATTTCCTTATTACCAAATCCAGCTGCTGCTTTCCTGCAGCATTTAACCTTTCCTCCACTTTCCTGGAAACACTTTTCTTTGGCTTTGGTTACACTGTATATGCTATGCTCTTTGGGCTCTCTGCCATATATATATATTTTTTCTTTGGTGGGGGTGGGAGGGAGACAGAGTCTTACTCTACTGTCTAGGCCAGAGTCCTGTGGTGTCAGCCTAACTCACTGCAACCTGTAACTCCTGGGCTCAAAATATTTCCATCTCAGCCTTCCGAGCAGCTGGGACTATGAGTGCCCACCACAGCACTTGGCAAATTTTTCCATTTTTTAGTAGAGACAGTGCTCAGTTGCTCAGGCTTGTCTCCAACTCCTGAGCTCAAGGGATCCTCCTGCCTCGGCTTCTCAGAGTGCTAGGATTACAGGTATGAGCCACTGTGCCCAGCCTCTCCTGCATTTCTGTTCTCTTCCTTTCTTAGGCTTGTTTATCCTGTCAACGTAAATTTCATTGCATTTATTTATTCATTTATTTATTTATTTATTTTTACTGAGACAGAGTCTCACTTTGTCACCTTTGGGAGAGTGTTGTGGTATCATAGCTCATAGCAACCTCAGACTCTTGGCTCAAGTGATTCTCTGGCTTCAGCCTCCCTAGTGGCTGGGACTATAGGTGCCCACCACAGCATCACTTTATTTTTGGCCGGGGCTGGGTTTGAATCTGCCACCTCCGGCATATGGGGCCGGCGCCCTATTCCTTTGAGCCACAGGTACTGCCCAACCACTATTTTTTTGTTTGTTTGTTTGTTTAGCAGGCCTGGGCTAGATTCAAACCCACCAGCCCTGGAGCATGTGGCTGGCGCCCTAACCACTGAGCTATGGCCGCCCAGCCAGTTTCATTGCATTTAGAATCCTCTTCTCAGTTGTGTTTTCTCAATATATACTCTCTTCTTGACACTGTCATTTACTTTCATAGCCCTAACTTCTGCCTCTATAATAGCAGACTTCCAGCTATGTTTTTTTTTTTTCTTCATGTCTTTTTTTTTTTTTTTTATTGTTGGGGACTTCCAGCTATGTTATAGCCACACTAAACTCCTGAGCACCATGCCTTTGGACCTTCAGCACCCTTAACTCTTACTTTTTAGAAACTAAACCTTTCCCCCAACATAAACTTAGTCCTTAATAACCGTGGTGTGACATATTGGTATGACTCTTGAGTCATGAGGTGATTTAAGAGAAATCTATTGATTATTTTAGTAGCTGCGTGAGTCATGAAGTATAACTTTAACAAAATTAAGGTTTTTTTTTTTTTTTTTGCATAAAACCATTTCTCTAAAGAGGTTAGCATCTTCCCTTTAACATTCTTCTAAAATGCTCTACAGTATTAAGAGGTGAGCCTTTTATATTGGTGTCAATAATATGTAAAGAAGAAAGCAAGTTACTTAAGAAATTTTAGCATGATTAATTTAAACCTTTTTATTATGGAATATATCAAACCTATGTAAAAGTAGCGAGACTAGTACAATGAATTCCCATAAATAGACTTTCATGAGCTTAAGCAGTGGTCAACTCATGGCAAATTTTCTCTTTTCTTTTCTCTCCTTTTCTCCTCTCCCCTCCCCTGTGTTGTTTTGAGCCAGGGTCTCTCTCTGTCTCCCAGACTAGTTCCCTGGGCTCAAGTGATCCTCCTGCCTCAGCCTGTCAATTAACTGGAACTACAGATGCACACTCTCATGCTTGGCTAATTTTTTGTAGAGATGGGGGTCTTACTCTCGCTCAGGCTGGTCTCAAACTCCTGGACTCAAGCAATCCTCCCACCTTGGCCTCCCAAAGTGCTAGGATTACAGACATGAGCCGCCATGCCTACCTGGCAATCTTATTTCATCTCTAGTTATACCAGCTCCCTACCCTCTGTTTTGAAGCAGATAACAGACATTCTTTCATTTTTATCAGTAAATCTTTTAACAGATAAGGATTTTTAAAAAAATCTTAATACCATTATCCTTTCATAAAAACACTAAGAGTTATTTCTTAATAAGCATAACTGATTTATTTGAATGGGTGGAAGAATTGGGAGAGCATTTCTGCATCAGGACCTCTCTCTTGTGTTGGAGTTTGCTCTATGGCTTTAAGTGAAGTGATTAAAAGAAAGCTAAACTTCAGCCATAATAAGTTGACCTTTTAGTAAAATACATGTTATTAATGTATTTAATGAGATGCATTACAAACTGCAGTGAGTACCATGTTTCATTATAGGTCTAAAATGCAATATCGTTAAAGACCTTTAATAGAAACAATGGTTGACATTTTGATATTTCCCATAAGCAAAACATCCAAGAACACAGTATGATCTAATATAAATACAGAGGAAGTATTAAAGTTTTTTACTTGCCTCAGAGTATAAAAACAAATTTTGCAATTATGTTTTGTTTGCTCCCCTACATTTTTCCACTAATAGTTCATATTTGCCCTCTCATGTCTTTGTGGCCCTTCCCTGAGACACCACAAATATTTTGACTTGAATGGACTAAAATTTTTAATGGTAATTTGACTTCAGCAATAATAGACACTCTAAAGCAGTGGTTCTCAACCTTCCTAATGCTGTGGCCCTTTATACGGTTCCTGTGGGTCATGACCCACAGGTTGAGAACCGCTGCTCTAAAGAATAATGTTTTAAGGTGGTGCCTGTGGCTCAAAGGAGAGGGCTCCGGCCCCATATACCGGAGGTGGCGGGTTCAAACCCAGTCCTGGCCAAAAAGTGCAAAAAAATAAAAAAAAAAAATGTTTTAAATATCCAATAAGCTATGGGCAATCATTGAGTCGTCGTCGTCTTTTTTTTTTTTTTTTTTTTTTCCTGAGAAAGAGTCTTAACTGTATCGCCCTTGGTAGAGTGCCATGGTGTCACAGCTCACAGCAACTCAAACTCTTGGGCTCAAGCGATTCTCTTGCCTCAGCCTCCCAAGTAGCTGGGACTGCAGGTGCCCACCACAATGCCCGGCTATTTTTGTGTTGCAGTTGTCATTGTTTTAGCTGGCTGGGGCTGGGTTCAAACCTTCCAGCCTTGGTGTATATGGCCAGAGCCCTACCCACTGAGCTACGGGTGCTGCCCATGGAGTCTTTTCTTGTTGTTTTTGTTTTTTTCTTTTTTGAGATATGGTCTTGCTCTATTGCCCAGGCAGGAGTGCAGTGTCATTATCATAGCTCTCTACAACTTCAAATTCCTGGGCTCAAGCAATCCTCCCACCTCAGCCTCCCGAATAGCTGGACCACCACCATGCCCAGCTAATATTTCTGTATTTTGTGGAGACTGGGTCTCACTATCTTGCCTAGGCTGGTCTGGGACACCTGGCCTCATGCAGTCCTCCTGCCTCGGCCTCCCAGAGTGTTGGAGTCTTGATAGAGAAATATTGATTGTTGCAGATTGAGATAGGGTCTTGCTCTGTTGTTTAGCTTAGAGTAGGGTCTTGCTCTGTTGTCTAGCTTAGAGATCATCATAGTTCACTGTGACCTTAACTCTCTTGGGCTCTAGTGATCCTTCTGCCTCAGCCTCCTGAGTCTGGGACTACACATATACATCCCTATGTAGTCTGGGAGTACATATATGCCTTCTGATTTTTTTATTTTTTGCAGAGATGGGGGCTTACTCTGTTGTGCAGGCTGGTCTGAAACTCCTTGCCTCAAGCATTCTTTGGCCTCCCAAAGTACTAGGATTATAGATGTGAGCCCCAGTGTGCAACCTACATTTTTTAATTTTAATTTTAATTTTTTCTTTAGCCTCGCAGGTAGCTGGGACTACAGGTGCCCGCCACAACACCCGGCTTTTTTTTTGTTGTTGTTGTTGCAGTTTGGCCAGCACCAGGCTCGAATCCACCACCCTTCGTATATGGGGCTGGCGCCTACCCACTGAGCCACAGGCATAGGCAATGAGTTCACATGGTTTCTATTAAAAAGATACTGAAGACTATCTAGCGATAATCATCATCCTCACTTCTGTCCTGCCACCCACCTTTTTAATTACTTAATTGCCTTAGGTGACAAATGCGTAAACGCCTGTTTAAGAGTTAATATGTGGGTTCTCTCAGTTAACATACAAGTTCATGGTAAAGTTCTCACAACGATCACGATTTATAGAATCCTAAAATATTCTTTTTTTTTTTTTTTTTTTGGTTTACCAGTGGTTTTTCTTTTTTATTAAAGACAGAGACTTACATTGTCACCCTTGGTAGAGTGCCATCGTGTCATAGCTCAAAGCAACCTCAAACTCTTGGACTCAAGAGATCCTCTTGCCTCAGCCTCCCTGGGACTTTATGCACCCGCCACAATGTGAGGCTGTTTTTTAGAGACAGGGTCTCACACTTGCTCAGGCTGGTCTTGAACTTCTGAGTTCAGGCAATCCACATGCCTGGGCCTCCCAGAATGCTAGGATTAAGGGCATGAGCCACCATGGTTGGCCTGTGTTTATTTTTTTGAAATTTTCTTTTTTTTTTTTGAGATAGAGTCTCCATTTGTCACCCTGGATAAAGTGCCATGACATCATAGCTTACAGCAACCTCGAACTCTTGGGTTCAAGCTATCCTCTTGCCTCGGTCTCCCAAGTAGCTGGGACTAGAGGTGCCTATCACAGTGCTCGGCTATTATGTTAGAGACGTGGTCTCGCTTTTAGTCAGGCTGGTCTTGAACCCCTCAGCTCAAGCAGTCTGTCTGCCTTGGCCTCCCAGAGTTCTAGGATTATATGCATGAGCCCCTGCGCCTGACCTTTCTTGAAATATTCTTTTTTTTTTTTTTTAATTTATCCTATTGACTTTTTTTTTTTTGTAGAGACAGAGTTTCACTTTATTGCCCTCAGTAGAGTGCCATAGCGTCACACAGCTCACAGCAACCTCCAACTGGGCTTAGGCGATTCTCCTGCCTCAGCCTCCCGAGTAGCTGGGACTACAGGTGCCCGCCACAACGCCTGGCTATTTTTTTGTTGCAGTTTGGCCGGGGCTGGGTTTGAACCTGCCACCCTTGGTATATGGGGCCGGCACCCTGCTCACTGAGCCACTGGCGCCGCCCTCTTGAAATATTCTTAATTGAGATGGGTTTAAGTATTGTTTCAGACTGAGGCACTTGCACCCTTCTCTAGGTACAGTATTGTGTGGGCTTAAGGACCTTTAATACTGTAGATTGTATCTAGCCAAGATGATATAAGATTGATCTTTTTGTTTCAGCTTATGGCAGTCATTTTTAAAAATAGTTTTAGTATTCTAATTATAAAGCATGTCATGCTTATTTCAAAAATTCAGAAAATACATAAAAGCATAAAGAAGAAAATAAGGATCAATTGTAATCCTACTGCCTGTAGGGTAACTATATAGTTGCCATTTTGATGAATACTCTTCCACTTTTTTGTGCTTGCACAGACACTTACATGCACACCTCATTTCTTTTTAAAAAGGAGTTATATAAATATGTGTGTTTTTTCTTGTTTTTTTTTTTTTTTTTTTAGAGACAGAGTCTCACTTTGTTGCCCTTGGTAGAGTGCTGTGGCATCACAGTTCACAGCAACCTCCAGCTTTTGGGCTTAGGCAATTCTCTTGCCTCAGCCTCCCAAGTAGCTGACACCACAGGCGCCT
Organism: Nycticebus coucang; assembly: GCF_027406575.1. NCBI lineage: Eukaryota > Metazoa > Chordata > Mammalia > Primates > Lorisidae > Nycticebus > Nycticebus coucang. The sequence goes on along the minus strand of NC_069797.1, from coordinate 39,754,531 downwards.
GCCAGGACGCCCGGCTATTTTTTTGTTGCAGTTTGACCAGGGCTGGATTCGAACCTGCCAACCTTGGTATATGGGGCCAGTGCCCTACTCACTGAGCCATAGGCGCCACCCTAAATATGTATTTTCAAGCTTATTTTTTCTACTTAATATTTACCATTTCTTGTCAGTGTATTTATATGTACATCAGCATTTTCAGTGGTTACAGAGTATACTTTTTAATATATTTACTATAGTTTATTCGATCTGTATTTGATGGATGCTTAGGTTTGTTCACTTTTATAAAGTATGCTATGATAAACATCCTTCTATATACATATTTGTACAATTTGTCTAAAAGTAGCAGTTTCTAATAGAAAAATAATATAAGCCACTTATAAAATTTAAATTTTTTTAGTACTCACAGTTAAGAAAACCAAAAAGAAAGATAAAAATTAATTTAGCTATATATTTTGTTTAACCTAATGTATGAAAAATACTATAATTTTAACATGTCAATATAAAAAATGTTAACGAGACATTTTGCTTTCTTTTTTACATGTTGTCTTTGAAATCCAGAATGTGTTCTATACTTAAAGCTCATCTCAGTTTGGACTGGCCACATTTTGAGGGCTCAGTAGCCACATGTAGCTAGTATACTGTATACTATATACAGTAGCTAGTACTGTATACAGATCTACATTCCCTGGGAATGTCATTCCCTGGGACAAAGGGTTTCTTTTTTTTTTTTAAATTAAGACTTTTGGGATATATTGCCAAACTAGCTCTTAGAAGAATTGTAACAAATTCTCATTTGTAACAGCTATTTTCCTATACTTCTGCCTCCACAGGGTATTATTGATCTATTTTTCCTAAACTGTAGGTGGGAAATGAAGGCAATCATTTCTTGATAACTTCTGTTTGATATTTACATAGTACCTGTTGACTTAGCATTGAAATAATCTTTGCTATGTTTTGTCTATTTATTTGAGAATGAGTTCTGTGTTGGAAGACTTTTGGTCTGTATTGAGCTACTATTAATACTTTGCCCAACCTAACTAATTAGGTGTTTCTTAATATATTATGTGGAGAGTAAATTTGGATCACAGAGCAGGTGCTTTTGCAGAGTAACCTAGTGGTAAAACCAGGAGGAGAGTGTCAGATTCTTAGTCCGTGATTCCATCTAGCCTGAAAAGATGAGCCCTACATCTGTCACAGAGCCATGGATGCTACACTTAAAAACTGCTGACACCCATCTAATTGGAAAATTCATTTTTACTGTTTGAGGATTGGGCTTCTTATGAGTGAAGGTTGTCTTCAGCACCAGAAACAATTTTTTTGTCTCACTTTGTCACTCTCAGTAAAGTGCTGTAGTATCACAGCTCACAGCAAACTCAAACTCTTGGGCTCAAGTGGTTCTCTTGCCTCAGCCTCCCAAGTAGCTGGGACTACAGGCTCCTGCTACAATGCTTGGCTGTTTTTAGAGATTGGGGTTTCCCTCTGGCTGAGGTGATTCTCCCCACTCAGCCTCCTAGAGTGCTAGGATTACAGAAACAATTCTTAATAGATGATGAGTTAGATTAAGGAAGCATCCCTGGATTGGAGTAACTAGTAGTTCCATAGTAGGATCCCTCTATCCAGTATATTGATGGTGGATTTGTACATATCATTGCGCAATGGAGCCTCTTTACACATTCCTTTAGCTAAGATGTAACTATGTGCTTGGCCAAAAGAAAAAGTGTGACAGAGAAATAGTTTATATAGTGCAATAATTCTGCCTGCCATTTTATTCAGCAAGTGAATGCCATAGAGTAAGCATGAGATGGTAGGTAGAATCTTCTATTGCCTTGGTTATTTTTTGTTCCTGGATTCCTGTCTAGTGAGCATCTCAGTAAACAGAGCATGATTTTAGTGTTTTTTAAGTTTATAGCCTACAGTCTTCATACAGGATGGTCTCTAAATGAAATCATCTGTGTTATAGTTGATGAAGTGCTATAAACTCTAATGTTTGAGAGGAAAATTGGCTGTGTGGAACTTAACTGAACACACAGTGCTATCCTGTATGGGCACTACAAGAGATTTTCAAAGTAGTTTTGTTAAAGCTTAATTTTTCTTTATGAACTTTAGCACCTAACTACCACGTAAATACTACTATATTTTTGTTTATGTCTTAAAACCTATTCTTAAGGTGTTCCATTAAAATCACCCATGAATATGATAAGTAGTACAGAAGCATTTAGGAAGACAATACTCCTTCACCTTACGTACAGACTCATTTTATTTTTACTTTTATAATTTAAGAAAATTTGTTTATAGCTCTATCTCTTGATTTATTTATTCTCTGATATGAAAGATGAGAATGCTGCCAACAGATGGGGATTGACAGGTGACTAATTTAGTAACATGGTAAACATTGTTGACCTTGGAGAATGGTTTACAGGTTTGGCTAAAATGAGTTTAGGAGAGAATAGGAAAAAAGGAATTTGAAACACTTGAGTATAGGCAGCTCTTTCAAGGGATGCTAGTTTAAAGGGCAACAGAAATGGGACATCAGCTGGTGGAGCATGTTCGTATGTTGATTAAGAATGATCTGGCAAAAAAAAAAAAAAAAAAAGAATGATCTGGCAGAGGGGGAAATTGATGATGTGGGAGAGGGAGAATTCTGTCATAGCATTGTCTGAGCAGGTAAGTGGAGGGAGGCTTAGTGCACAAGAAGGGTGGCCTTATAGCTGGGAGTTGTGGCGGACGCCTGTAGTCCCAGCTACTTGGAGGCTAAGGCAAGATAATCGCCTAAGCCCAAGAGTTTGAGGTTGCTGTGAGCTGGGACGTCACAGCACTCTACCGAGGGAGGCATAGTGAGACTCTGTCTCAAAAAAAAGAAAGAAAGAAAGAAGGGTGGCCTTAGATAGCACTGTGGAGTGTTTTTTTTTTTTTTTCTTTTTTTTGCAGTTTTTGGCTGGGGCTGGGTTTGAACCCACCACCTCTGGTATATGGGGCCAGCACCCTACTCCTTAGAGCCATAGGCGCCGCCCCAGCACTGTGGAGTGTTTAACTGTAGTGACAGGTGGGAAGATAGTATATAGACACAGATAGGTAGCATTCTGTGAAAATTCTCTTTTGGTTGTTGCCTTTTCTTTGAAAGAGAAAGCAAAATCAAAAGTTTTGAATGAGGAATAGAGAGGAAATAGAGATTTTAAGGAGAAGGTATGAAACAGTCATTCTGTCTTCTTCCCACTATAGTTTTACATTCTGCCCTGCAACTACAACCAGTATTTCAGTGCTTTATCCATATGTTGACCCTAAGAGTTGAAACCCAACAAATTTAATATATGTTTTTATTGCCATGTAAATAAGGTATAATACCAGAGCAGGGAAGAACTGTAAAGTTATGTTTTTCCTTTGTGTTTAGAGTCATGGTTCCTCGACCATGCAAAGGAGAATATTCCTGGTTTAGTTCAAGTTTCTGGTTCAGGTAGGTGTTTTATTGTCCTGCATTAGTTACTTTAAATTATGCTTATTTCAGTTTGCTTAATATTTGGACAATGAATTAATGGTATTCTTTCCTTAGATTTCTTATTTTCTTTCTTTTTCTCCCCTTGTAGCCTGGTGTTATCATTTGTCTTTTTTTCCCCCAAGCTTTAAATCATGCTGTCTTTTCTGTTAAAATTTTCCCATTTGAGGGTGGTACCTCTGGCTCAATGGAGTAGGGTGCCAGCCCCATATGCCGGAGGTGGCAGGTTCAAACCCAGCCCTGGCCAGAAACTGCAAAAAAAAAAAAAAAAAAAAAGTATATCCACATAATGGATATGGATATACTAAAAAAAAAAAAAAAAAAAAATTCCCATTCGCATTGGTTGTTCTCTGGGAGTAGCACACAGTTAAATGTTTGGAACTTCTGTCATTGTTCTTCTGGAGTGGAGCTATTGATTTCACTTTGGGGCTCTCTTGCCTTCTGTTATCTCAGTTTACTTTGTCAGTTTGTGGCCAAACATGCTTGGAGAATAAAATATCTGAGCCTTTGTAGGCTTAAAAATACTCTGCCTATATTCTTCATTGATATACTTTTTTTTTTCTTGAGACAGAGTCTCAACATGTCATCCTGGGTAGAGTGCTGTAATGTCACAGCTCACAGCAACTTTAAACTATTGGGCTTAAGTGATTCTGTTGCCTCAGCCTCCCAAGCAGCTGGGACTACAGGCACCCACCACAACAACTGGCTTTTTTTTAGAGTTGAAGTCTCCCTCTGGCTTAGGTTGGTCTTAAACTGGTGAGCTCAGGTGATCTACCCACGTTGGCCTCCCAGAATGCTAGGATTATAGATGTGAGCCACTGTGCCAGGCCTAGAGGTTGAAATTTTTGAATTTTTTGCATGCCAGCATCTGCACAGTGACTAACTGTACACCAGGTGTTAACGTACTCTCAGGAGGCAGATGTGTGAAAAATCAGACCTCAGTGATGACCTTGAGCAGTGGAATATAAATAACTCCCACGTCACTACCATTCCTATAATGGAACATGAGACATAAATGGGTTAATTTGTAGTTTACGGGTTAATATTGTAGTTTAGATCATTATTCAGTATTTACCTCATTATGTCTATGTACACACTATTCATAGCTGAGCCATGTAATTCATATTATTTTTCCTTTCCCAGGCATCATTTTTTTCTATAGTTAATAATTGTTACATTTTTGTTTGTTTGTTTGTGTCTTTCTTTCTTTTTTTTTTTTTTGGTGTTTCTTTATTTTTCTGTGTGGTAATGCAAGCCCAAACTTTTCTCTGATTACCTAAATCCTCAAGATTTCAGCTGCATCAAATACTCTGCAAGGTTAGCTTCCTGAAGAAGTCTTTCCTAGAGCTTTTTGACCTGTTTAATCTGGTCTGGCAACCTTCTCAGGTGTCCAGCTATCATGCTGGAGTCTCCCTTTACCATCATCCTGGGAAGTACCTTAGCTTCTTGCTTCTGTGTATCTTCTATTTCAGGATCTTGCTTGGTTATTTCCATGTTTGGTGAAGTGCATTCTCTCATAGCTTGGTGAGAAAAGGTACATGGGAGCTAAACTTTTTTAGACTTCAGTTGTCTGAGAATATCTTTATTCTGTTATCACAGTTGATTATTTGATTGTGTATAGAATTCTATAGAATATTCCATTGCTTTTCAGCTTCTGAAGTTGCTGTTGATAAATCAGAAGCCATTCTGGTTCTAAATCTTAGTGTTTTTTTCTTCCTTTTTGGAAAGTGGGACTTTGTTTACAGAATTTTGTGTTAATCTGTTTTCATCTATTTAAACAGAGTAGTTGAAGGGCACTTTTTTTTTTGTAGAGACAGAGTCTCACTGTACCGCCCTCGGTAGAGTGCCGTGACGTCACACAGCTCACAGCAACCTCCAGCTCTTGGGCTTATGCGATTCTCCTGCCTCAGCCTCCCGAGCAGCTGGGACTACAGGCGCCCGCCACAATGCCCGGCTATTTTTTGGTTGCAGTTTGGCCGGGGCCGGGCTTGAACCCACCACCCTCGGCATATGGGGCCGCGCCCTACTCATTGAGCCACAGGCGCCGCCCTGAAGGGCACTTTTAACTCATACCGTTCAGTCCTGGAAAATTTTCTTGAAATTATTTTGGTTTTGATTTTCTTCCCTCTATTTTCCCTCCTCTGTCATTCTGGAAAGCCTATCATTAGACTGTTTTCTGTGATTTCTCTGCTTTGTTCTGTTAAACTTTTCACTTTTCTTTTTTCTATTTTACTCAAAGACATTTCCTCAGATTTATTTTCAGTCTCTTCTATTGATTTTTTTTAAAATTCTGATTCTATTTCTCTGGGGATATACATAAAATATACTTTTTAAAGTATTCTTTCTGTGTATTCCAATCCGCTTTTTTCCCCTTTCCCTTTAACTCCTATATAACAATTTTTTTTTGAGACAGAGTCTCTCACTCTGTAGCCCTGGGTAAAGTGCTGTGGCATCATGGCTCATAGCAACCTTAAACTGCTGGTCTCAAGTGTTTCACTTGTCTCAGCCTCCTAAGTTGCTGGGACTACAGGCATCCGCCACAATGCCTAGCTCATTTTTCTGTTTTAGTAGAAACAGGGTCTTGCTCTTGCTCAGTCTGGTCTACAACTCCTGAGCTCAAGTAATCCATCTGCCTTGGTCTCCTAGAGTGCTGGGATTATAGGCATGAGGTATTGTGGCAGCCCTCTGTTAAATTTTTAAGAATAGGGCACCAAAATGTTAATTGGAAGCTTTGTATATTGGGTGGGGCTTTTTGCCTATAGTTTTTATTGTGAAGAGATCTATCTGGCCATTTAGGGGAGCCCTCATCTTGACATCTTTGCTCTTTATGGGATCAGAGTTGCTAGAGGACTTCCAGTCTCCTGCCTGGCAGCCAACATTCTAGGAGTTGAGTAGGCTCAGGATCTCAGCACTCAATCTGTAAACTTCAGCTACCCTGTTTCCCCAAAAATAAGACATCCTCCGAAAATAAGACCTACTTACAGGAAAGATAAGACGTCCCCCGAAAATAAGACCTAGCACATCTTTGGGAGCACACCTTACAATAAGACACTGTCTTATTTTTGGGGAAACAGGGTAGTTTAATCTGATGCCTTTGCCCTCAACTGTGTCTGGTATCTGCTTCTGTGTAACTTTCTTCTAGGGTAGACCTCTAAACTTCTGCCTAAATACAGGAGAGATGACATTAACTACTTTAATTGTTTATAGTTCTGCCTTCATTTCTTTTTTTTTTTTTTTTTTTGAGATAGAGTTTATGTTGCCCTCGGTAGGGGGGCGTCACAGCTCACAGTAACCTCACGAGAGGTTTTCACTTTTCTTGGGTTCAAGTGATTCTCTTGCCTCAGCCTCCTGAATGGCTGGGACCATAGGCACCCGCCACACACCCAGCCATTTTTTTTTTTTTTTGGTTGCAGTTGTCATTGTTGTTTAGCAGGCCCGGGCTGGGCTTGAACCTGCCACTTTCAGTGTATGTGGCTGGCACTCTACTACTCACTGAGCTACGGGCGCCGAGTCCTGCCTTTATTTTGTATTGGTGCCTGGAACTGTCAGTTCGTGAATCATCTGGGATTCTGTCTCTGGAACATAAGTGGGATTGTTTTTCATTCTTCTTCATTGCTAACACCAGGGTTATCTTGCTCAGGTTTGCTAAGTAAGTTATTGTTTGCCCATCTGCTTAAAAAAAAAAAGACAAAACTGGTGCATTGGGCGGCGCCTGTGGCTCAGTCGGTAAGGTGCCAGCCCCATATACCGAGGGTGGCGGGTTCAAACCCGGCCCCGGCCAAACTGCAACCAAAAAATAGCCAGGCGTTGTGGCGGGCGCCTGTAGTCCCAGCTACTCGGGAGGCTGAGGCAAGAGAATCGCTTAAGCCCGGGAGTTAGAGGTTGCTGTGAGCTGTGTGAGGCCACGGCACTCTACCGAGGGCCATAGAGTGAGACTCTGTCTCTACAAAAAAAAAAACAAAAAACAAAAAACTGGTGCATTGAGGTATAATTGACACAAAATAGATTACCCATATACATTTATGTCCAGTGTACAATTTGACATCTGTATACACCCATGGAACTATTACTCCAATTAAGATATTGAACATATTCCAAATCTGCAGAAGTTTCCTCAGCTTCTTTGTAATCTTTCCTTCCTGCCCCTCCCTGCCCATTCCTAAGCATCTGCTAATTTGCTGTTACTATAGATCAGTTGCATTTCTGTTATAGAATTTTATATAAATGGAATCATACAGTTTATATCTTTGCTGAGTAATGTACCACACTTTGTTTGTCCACCTGCCCAGTGAAGGACATTTGGGCTGTTTGCAGTTTGTGGTGAACTTTAACCTGTATCTTACATTTCATGTAAAAATTTACACAAAATGGTCAATTTACATTGGCTTAAATGTAAATCATAAAACTGTACAGTGGTGGCACCTGTGGCTCAGTGAGTAGGGTACCGGCCCCACATACCGAGGGTGGTTGGTTCAAACCCGGCCCCGGCCAAACTGCAACAACAACAACATAAAGTAAATAAATAAAAGTCTTAAAAAAAATAAATAAAAAAAAAATAAAACTGTACAGTGTTTTGAAGAACACATGGAGAAAAGTCCTCATGACCTCGTGTTAAAGGCAAAGAGTTCTCACATACAATATTGAAAGCACAATTGGACTGGGTGTGGTGGCTCACCCCTGTAATTCCAGCACTTGGGAAGGCCATGGCAAACGATTGCCTGAGCCTAGGAATTAGAGGTTAAAGTGAGCTGTGATGACACCACTGCACCCAGCCTAGGAGACAGAAAGTGAGATCCTGTCTAAAAAAAAAAGAAAACAGAAAAAGAAAAACCACAGTCCAAAAAGTAACAAATTAATAATTGGGCTAAATCACAATTAAAATCTTTTGCTCTGTGAAAGACATGTTAACAGAATGAAAAGACAAGCTACAGAACCATGAGAAAATGTTTGCAAAATCACATTTCAGACAAATTACTTGTGTATAGAATGTGGGTGAAGAAGTCCTCAAACTCAGCAGTAAAAAAATATACATTAAAAAAAAACGGGCAGCTGAAGTGGAAAGATTTTTTGAAGTCAGGAGTTTGAGATAAGCCTGAGCAAGAGTGAGACCCGCCTCTACTAAAGATAGAAAAATTAGCCAGGCATGGTGGTGTGTGCCTGTAGTCCCAGCTACAAGGTAAGGCAGGAGGATCACTTGAGCCCAGGACATTGAGGTAGTGGTGAATGATGATGATGCTACTGCATTCTAGTCTGGACAGCAGCGTGAGACCCTGTTTCGAAAACAAAAACAAAAAAATTTGAATAGACACTCTACTAGAGAAGGCCTATGATGGTAAATAAGCACTGAAAAGATGTTTAACATAATCATTAGCGTTTAGGGAGATGCGGATTAAAACCACAATGAGGTACCTCTGCAAACATATTAGAATGGCTAAAAATAAGCACACACCTGACACCACCAAGTGCTGGCAAGAAAGGAGAGCAACTAGAACTTTCATTGTATTACTAGTGGGAGTGCAGAGTAGTACATCTACGTTGGGAAAACAGTTGAGTGTTTTTTTATAAAGCTAATCCTGTTTACCATGTGATCCTGATCCAGCAGTCCCTCTCTCAGATATTTACCCCAGAGAAATGAAAACTTGTTCACACAGATTTGTACATGAATGTTCATAGCAGCTTTATTCGTAATCACCACAAACTGGAAACAGCCCAAATGTCTTTCACTGGGCAGGTGGATAAACAAAGTGTGGTACATTACTCAGCAATAAAAACGAATGAGCTGTAGATGCATTCAAAAACATGGATGACTATCAAAGGCATGCTAAATGAAAGACACTGGTCTCAAAAGGTTATACACTTTAAAATTCCATTTATACGACATTCTGGGAAAGGTAAAAACTATTGAGGAAGACAATAGATGAGTGCTGCCACCAGTTAGGGATGGGCGGAGGGTTTGAGAAGAGACAGCCTAGCTTTCCTCTTTGCTTTTTATGAGTTTCCATTTTCCTCTCCAGTAGCCTTGTTTCCTTGAAATATTTCTTACCTGTTTCCCACGGTGGCTCACTGTTGAACCCTTTGGCTTGGCTTGATTGTGTGCGTTTTGCTTGGATTGAAAGGGGGGGTATAAATCGTTGTGTGCTTATTCTCAGGTAACTCTGGGAATATTTTATGGTAATGGATACATGATACAGTACTTCGAGGGACAGAAGAATGGGCTGCATCAACCTATATTGTCATTTTTGCTTGAAATATATATCTTTGGTACTAAAACTTTACCCAGAAGAGAATAACAGATTACACAGAGCTACTGGATTTTGATGTGGGTTAGAACTGAAAAATGAGATGTCTTTAGTTTAAACTCTTTTTTCCTTCCTTCTTTGATAAGTGATATAATTTGGTTTGGACACTCAGAGATTCCTGAGATTCCAGGTTCTGGTTGATGATTTACTGCAAAATTGCTTATAAATTGAAGTAGAAAATGTTTTGCAGACCTGGCAGCTTTCTGGCTTCACACCCATTTGTCACCCAGCATTTCCCTTTGTGTATAGAACAAGAATTAATTAGGCTGCACTGCAGGAAAAGTTTATGGCTATAATTTATATAGGATGAATTTTCTTTAAAGAGACAGCATTGTTTTGTTACACCTATAAACATATAAGAATGTGTGTGTGTGTATGTAAAGTGTCCCCCTCTACACACCCCTTAAAGCAGTGTCTGTAAGCTTCTGGAATAAACATTCATTTTTCTGCTTAGTGCAAGATGGTGGTGGAATATATATTAATTGCTTTCTGATTAAACTATTGGGCTTTTTGTTTCTTTTTTAATTCATTGTATATTAGTGAGAACACTCAGTTTTAGGTTTGCATTTTAGACATTGGTCAGACTTGTCTTGTTTCCAGAGCTTTGTATTCTTTTGGTCTGTTGGAAGACTTGGGATTCTGTCTTTTTTAGGGTCTTGCTCATTCAATTAATGTTTTCATAATCAATGCAAGTCAGAACTTGCAATTTGTTCCTGATTTGCACATTAAAGAGCTCCATTAATTAAGAATCCTAGTGTTTGGCATGTTCCCGCTGGATCTGTGCATTATTTACATGGTAAAAGTGCAAGATGCAAGTTTCTTAGTTGTAGGGGCAATTGCAGTTAATCCTGCTTTTTCTTTTCTTCTTCTTTTTTTTTTTCCATTTTGCTTGTGAATAACAATTATTTCACAACTCACTGAAAGTCCTTAGGGAGACATTGTACCCAAATAGGAACAAATGATCCAAATGAGGAGGCCATGGTGAAGGAGTACAAAGTAAATCCTTTGTTTGAAGGAAAATATTTCCCTGGAAGACATATAGGATTTTTGTTTGCTTTTGTTGGTTCCCCCACTTAGTTAAATGTGAAAGGTTTAATAATGTTGGGTTGTAGTTCTGGGTATTCTGAATTTGCTAAAATTTTCCCCTAGTAATAGTAGTTGTACTGATAAATGGTCTTTTGTAACTCAAATAATCACAGAAGTGGAGACAAACAGAGCCCTGTGCTTATATCAAGTAAGCTGTTTCATAGTATTTCTGTTCAGTTGCTTTTTCATGAAATACTTTTTAGGAGTATTTTGGTTCTTTTATCGTTTCTTTTGGAAGCCTTGGTCTAAATTATTGGTAGTAATCTTCCTCTTGATATATAAGAGGTTGTAAAAAGCAGTTGGAAACGTAAGATCAGATCATTGGTTCAGTAAGGTCCTCCTTTGCAGTTTTCACCATGGCTAATGCTTACCTACTTATAATATGTTTTCTTTTTTTTTTTTGTAGAGACAGAGTCTCACTTTATGGCCCTCGGTAGAGTGCTGTGGCCTCACACAGCTCACAGCAACCTCCAACTCCTGGGCTTAAGCGATTCTCTTGCCTCAGCCTCCCAAGTAGCTGGGACTACAGGCGCCCGCCACAACGCCCAGCTATTTTGCAGTTTGGCTGGGGCTGGGTTTGAACCCGCCACCCTCGGTATATGGGGCCGGCGCCCCACCGACTGAGCCACAGGTGCCGCCCTATAATATGTTTTCTAATACTAGCTAGCCTATCTCTAAAAATACCGTGAGAAGCTACAAAGCATTTTCCAAAAGAGTGGAGATTTTTTTAATTTAATTTTTTTTTTTTTTTTTGCAGTTTTTTGGCCAGGGCTGTGTTTGAACCTGCCACCTCCGGCATACGGGGCCAGCGCCCTACTCCTTTGAGCCACAGGTGCTGCCCCAAGAGTGGAGATTTTTTCTCCCTGTATTTATGAAGCTTGCTAAGAATTTTATGGGACTCTGTTTCATTTGTTTGTTCTTGTGCTTTTCTATTATGTTAAAGTATACTATATTTGACAATACATTTTCACAATTAAAAAAAATGTAAACAGCATAGATGGAAAAGCTCTTCTACTTTTCCAAAATCTCACATTCTTAGAGAAGTACATTCTTCTGGGCATTTTAATATGTATATATTTTTCTTCCATTGTGTATATTGTTGTTAAATTATAATAGCAATCTGATAAGGAATGGAGGTTGGAGGTGGGAGAATGAGGGAAAAGACCAGATGGCTATAATGTTACTTATGAATTATCTTAGAAAATCTCTGTATGTAATGATATGATGCCTTTACGACATAATTATCTCTTGATTATTATAATTATTATATTTATAACTTGTCCCAAAATAAGCTTGCACATATGACCTGTTTTGAAAGTTTGTTATACTTAAACACACTTGACTTTAGCTTGAGTTCTTTAGTAATTTTTAATGCCTTTCATATAATAGTGATTGATTGCTTTGCTTGGTATTTAATCTCAGATATCTCTATTCCTATGTTTCTTGGGATAGTGAGTAAATTTGCCTCCAGAAAAATCCGAAATGCTTTGATTTTTTTTTGAGACAGAGTCTCATTACGTCTCCCTCAGTAGAGTACTGTGGCATCACAGCTCACAGCAACCGCAAACTCTTGGGCTTAAGCAATTCTCTTGTCTCAGCCTCCCAGGTAGCTGCCACAACACCCGGCTGTTTTTTCTGTTGTTGTAGTTGTCATTGTTGTTTAGCAGGTCAAGTCTATGTTCGAACCCTCAAGCCCCACTGGTTGGCGTCCCGCTGTATGTGGTTGGTGCCCTAACCACTGAGCTATAGGCACCGAGCCGAAAATGCTTCAACAGCATAATGGTTGTTAATAATGTTTCATACTAGAAATATTTTTACAGGTACAGAAGCTGTTCAAATAATCTTACAGATTCTTACATCCTAATGGTAGTACATAATGTATGCTACACAAACATTAACAGTGGTGAGGGTTAAAGGGGAGGGTAGAGACAAACATTCTAACTGAGGTAATTAGAAAGTATTTTTGGTGTCCTCAAGTGAGACTCATGAGATACAGGAACATGAGTAAAAAGAAATCAAATATGACATTTTGGGGATAAGGATTATCACTTTATTTCCATTTTGCTATTTTTATTGTTTAGTACAATGCTAGATGTCAGTACACTCTAAAAAGAGTAAAAATAATGCCTTCATTAATTGAGCAGTACTTCTCATGCACTGAATTATCTGTAAGATGTTTTTTTTTTTCTCACAGCTGCTGGTGAAATAGGTGCTGGTAAGGGTTGAACAAATGAGGAAATCAACAAGGATTAGAGAGGTTGGTAATTGTTTTAAGGTCACACAGTTGGTTAGAAGCAAAATACTGCACAGAAACTGAGGTCTGTTCTGCCTTGTTCTTGGCCACACTGCCCAGTCACCGTGCATATGCTTTAACTTAACTCTTTATCTCCTCCCCCTTTTCAAAGAAAGAATGAGAGAATACAGATATGAAATAAATGCCAAAGCTAAAGGAATGAAGGTAGGAGAAATACGGAGGTGCAGTACAGAAGACTTAGGACACGAATAGTAGATTTTCTCTTTAGTTTTTCTAAAAGTTGTGTTTCCTATATGCTGTTTTTAAAATTTTTTTTTTAGTAAGAGAGCTAGAAGGCCCTCAGGAGATCAGCTGATCTATCTAATCCCTCTGTTATAGTCAGGTCTGACTTTTTTTGGTCAATAGAGAAATAGGTAAATGGGTTGTTTTTTTCTTATTATAAATATAATGTGTATTTATTGTATAAAATTCAGAAAACAGCCAAGCAAAATTAAGGAAATAGTTTTCCTAGTTTTTTTTTTCCTGAGGTGTATAGTTAGAACAAAAATAAGACAATATTCTGGATATTGTTTTGCAATCTGATTTTTTTCCACTTAACAGAGATCATGAATATTTATCCATGTTGCTGGGTCTGATGGCTCACGCCTATAACCGTAGCACTCTAGGAGGCCAAAGTGGAAGGATCTCTTGAGCCCAAGAGTTCAGGAACAGCCTGAGAAAGAGAGACCCTATCTCTACTAAAAATAGATATTAGCAGGGTGTTGTGGTGGGTACTTGCAGTCTCAGCTACTCAAGAGGTTGAGGCTGGGGGATTGCTTAAGTCTAGTGGTTTGAGGTTGCCATGAGCTAGGCTGATTCCAGGGCACTCTAGCCTGGGCAACAGAGTGAGACTTTGTCTCAAAAAAAATAAAGATAAAAATTTTTTTTCATGTCATTAAATATTGTTTTGAACAGTATTATTATCATTATTGTTAATTTTTTTGCAGTTTTTTTTGTCCACCACCTCCGGCATATGGGGCCGGTGCCCCACTCCTTTGAGCCACAGGCACCGCCCCTGAACATTTTTAATGATACTGTAGACTTACTGTGATGGGGATAGTTTAAAGAGTTCTTTGTTGGACATTTGAATTGTTTTTAGATTTTCATTTTTATAAATAACACACTAAATATCATTGTAACTAAATCTTTACTCATACACGATTGCTTCGTTGAGTGAAATAAATTTCTAGATGTAGAATTAGTATATTTTCTAAGAATGTGCAAATTTTTAAGGCTTTTGATCTGTATGACCAAATTGCCCTCCAGAAAAGCTGTATCCATTTACAGTCTCACCTTTTTTATATGAATGTTGGTTTCCCCTTATCTTTGTCAGCATTGGATATTATAATTTTGTTTCATCTGTTTAAGTTACATTTAATTTACATTTCTCAATGTTTAATGAAGGTAAACATTTTTCCCTCTTACATTGACTGTCCTTTGCTGTTTTTTTGTGAACCTTACAGTGATTGTTCTTTGCTTTTTTTTTTAAGAGACAGAGTCTCACTTTGTCGCCCTCAGTAGAGTGCAGTGGCATCACAGCTCACAGCAACCTCCAGCTCTTGGGCTTAAGCAATTCTCTTGCCTCAGCCTCCCAAGTAGCTGGGTCTACAGGCGCCCGCGACAATGCCCAGATTCTTTGCTGTTTTTTTTGTGAACCCAACAGGGAATTTTTTTTTTTTTTGAGATTAGAGTCTCTGTTGCCGTAAGTCAGCTATTCTCGACCTATGGGTTGTGACCCACAGGAACTGTATTAAAGGGCCACAGCATTAGGAAGGTTGAGAACCACTGCTCTAAGTAGAGTGCTATGGCGTCATTATAACTCACAGCAACCTCAGTCTCTTGGGCTCAAGTGATCCTCTTGCCTCCTGTGTAGCTGGGACTACAGAGGCCTGCCACAGTGTCCAGCAGTTTCATCTCAGCCTCTCAGAGAGCTAGGATTACAGGCCTGAGCCACTGTGCCTGACCCAAACAGGGAAAATTCTAAACTAGTTCCAGGTGTGGAGGATCTCCTTATCAATTGATCTTATGGGCACACTAATTCTCTTGTTTTTATTTTAATCTGTTTCTTCTTGTTGGGCTTTCTGTGGACAGGGAGAATTACATCTACCCCAGGAGACCTCTTTGTATTCTTGAAAATATTTATTTAGTTTTAATGGCCTTTTTGAAAAAATTATAAAAGTAAAATTTGTTGTGAAATGTTATCTTTTTTTAAACAGTATTGGGTCCAATCTTCCCTCCCTAAATAATACTGACATATGTAACATAGATTGTGAAAGTCCCTTTTTCCCTACTCTTGCATGTTCTCTAGAGATAATCATTGTAAACAATTTATTATGTATAAATAGATATCCTTGCAGATACCTTATGCCAATATAAACTTTTTTCAAAACGAATGAGGTTATGCTTTGTATATTATTCTCTTGTCAATGCCTATGAATCTATTTTTTTTCCTTAAGTATTTTAGAGTAAATTACAATTATACCATTTTGCCTATAAATATTTTTCTTTTTTTGAGACAGTGTCTTACTCTGTCCACCCTGATAGAGTGCCATGGTGTCATAATAGCTCATAGCAACCTCAGACTCTTGGACCCAGGAGATCCTCTTGCCTTAGCCTCCCAAGTAGCTGGAACTATATACACCTGCCATCATATTTGGCTATTTTTTCTGTTTTTATTAGAGACGTGGTCTCACTCTTGCTCAGGCTGGTGTGGAACTTCTGAGCTCAAACAAGCCACCCACCTCAGCCTCCCAGAGTACTAGGATTATAGGTGTGAGCTACTGAGCCTGGCCTTGCCTATAAATATTTATGTATTGGCTCTAAAAAATGAGGATTTTTTTTAAATTTTTACATACACGTGTTTATTAGGTTTCCATTTTTTAATGATGTTTTTTACATGACACTATCATCTCACCTAACCAAATTAATATTCCAAATAATTACCTAGTATGTCCACTTCATATTCAGATTCATTTATCCTAAAACGTTTTTTATGGCTTAGTTTACTCAAACCAAGTTCCTTTTTTTTTTTTTTTTTTTGGAGACGAGGTCTTTTTCTGTTGCCTGGGCAAGAATGTATGACATCATAGTTCAAGGCAACCTCAAGCTGTGGGTTCAAGAGATCCTCCTGCTTTAGCTGTGACTATAGGCATGTGCCACTGTTACTGGCTAATCTTTTTTTTATTTTTTGTAGAGATGAAGTTTCTCTCTTGCTCAGGCCGGTCTTGAAGGTTGCATCAAGCCATCTTCCTGCCTTGGCCTCCCAAAGTGCTAGCATTATAGACATGAGCCACCATGCCTGGCCCTGGATTCCATTTTATACTTATCCTCTTCTTTCTTTCTTTCTTTTTTTTTTTTTTTTTTGCAGTTTTTGGCCGGGGCGGCATTTGAACCCACCACCTCCAGTATATAGTATATAGTCAGCGCCCTATTACTTGAGCCACAGGCACCACCCTACTTATTCTTTTTGACAGCTGCACCAAGTTATCTGATTAAACTAAAATGAATCCAAGCAATCCCCTGTAAGTGGGCATTTAGGATGTTTGCAGTTTTTACCTACAATAAACAATGCTAAAAATAATATTTTAGTACATGTACCTCCTTGCTTTAAAAAATTTTTTTTTTTTTTTTTGTAGAGACAGAGTTTCACTTTATGGCCCTAGGTAGAGTGCCATGGCATTACATAGCTCACAGCAACCTCCAACTTTTGGGCTTAAGCGATTCTTTTGCCTCAGCCTCCCAAGTAGCTGGGACTACAGGTGCCCGCCACAACACCCGGCTATTTTTTTTGTTGCAGTTTGGCCGGGGCTGGGTTTGAACCCGCCACCCTCGGTATATGGGGCCAGCACCTTACCAACTGAGCCACAGGTGCCGCCCTAAAATTTATTTTCTTAAGATTAATTTCTAGAAGTGAAAAAGCAGGGTCAGGAGATATGCATGTGTAAAACTTTGATATTTTTGCTGGAGTTTTCTGGATATGCTTATGCTAATTAAACTCTCGTCAGTTTTGTATGGAGAGTGCCTCTTTCCTGCCTCACATCCTTACCAGCATCAAGCATTATCAGAAAAATACATTGTTTTTACGTTTTTAATCTTAAAATAAATTTTTTTTATTACTGAAGCTGAGTGTCTTTTCTGATGTATTTGGAGACTATTAATGCCGTTCTTAACTTTTTTTTTTCCAAATTAAGCAAGGATTGCTTTACCTTGTTTTACTGGACTTGCTTTCCAGTCATTATTTGAGCTTATTTTAGTTTCTCCACTTGGTTTTTTCAAGACTTGGACATGACATTTTGACAGAATCTTGGTGGTCTTTTTTATAGTGTGATGGCATGGGGAGGGAAGTTTTGTCATTTTTTTAGTAATTGAAAATTTCATCACACTCTGTTTCCCACATAGTTTTGATATATAACCCTCAAGGGTACATTGATCAAGAAAATGAAGACTGTGCAACTGTTTTTAAAGCTTGTAGTAGTGTCATTTTCTTATCTGTAAAATGGTGATATAATAATAGTTATCTACTCTAAAAGATTGTTGTGGGGATTTAAATGAGTAAATACATATAAAGGTAGTGTCGGGGACTTAGTAGGTCCTTACTAGGTGTTAACTATTAGTCTTAATAGTGATAGTGCAGTTGTTTCAGGATATAGCTTTTTGGCCACAGTATTTGTGTTCCTTTTCTTGAAAGGGTTATGTGAATAAACACATAAACTTAGTTCTTAGAAGATTTACTTGTAATGCACATGTAAAATGTACATACCAAGAAAGATAGTACAATACACCCTACCATTTGCCAACACAAACATACCGAGGTGAATAGTTTACAGTTCCTGCTGTCAGGGAGCTCATTAACTATTTTTAAAGAATCATGTGAGTGTACATAAACACAACCTCTAAAAGTGTTTCATTTTGAGTTTGAAAAATAACTCTTAGTCTTACTAATATTATAATAAAATAATCTTTTGTTAAAATAATCTTTTATTGTCTGAGCCTCAGACTATCTGTTTAAGTGGTGGTAATTCCTAAATCTTCATGAGAATGCATTGTAACATGCCTGAAAAAGTTAAGTTGTTTTGTTTTTGAGATAAGGTCTTCCTCTTTTACTCCTGCTGGAGTACAGTGGTGTCATCTTAGCTCACTATAACATCAAACTCCTGGGCTCAAATGATTCTCCTGCCTCAAACTTTTGAGTAGCTGGGGCTATGTGCACGTGCCATAACAGCCAGCAAATTTTTCTGTTTTTTTGTAGAGACAGGGTCTCATTCTTGCTCAGGAACTCCTGGCCTCAAGGGATCCTCCCATCTTGACCTCCCAGAGTGCTAGAATTACAGGCATGAGCCACTGTGCCCAGCAAAAGTTTGTTTTTATGTTTTTAAATTCCTGGGCTGGGCATGGTGGCTTGCACCCATAATCCCAGGGGCTCACCTGTAATCCCAGGGATTTGTGAGACTGAAGCAGTAGGATCCCTTGAGGGTAGGCGTTTGAGACCAGCCTGAACATAGTGATACCCTGTGTCTAGAAAAAAATAAAAAGAAAAATTAGCCAGACATGTGGTGTGCATCTATAGTCCCAGCTATTTGGGAGGCTGAGGTAAGGGGATCATTTGAGCCCCAGTGTTCAAGGTTGCAATGACAGAAGAGTCACTGGGTGATAGAGTGAGGAACCTGTTCCTAAAAAAATTAAAAAAACTGTAAATTCTTAAGTCTGGTAAAATGGTTTTGAAATACTTAACAGTAGCTCATATGTCCTGTTATGGTATGTTATAATAAGGAAAATGTTAAGTTTGACTATTTTCCTTCTGTTAATTATGGGTTAGTTTCTGGGGATACATAGTTGATATTAAATGATATTAAATGATAGAAAATGGTACTTCACATTGTGTTTACTTGTTAGCATTTAGCTTTGGAAATGATAATGTAATGAGATGTTCTACCATGTGCTTCAGGGATCATCTCTGAAATGAGGAAGATATTTGTAAAATACCTTTTATGGCCCAGGTGTGTTGCCTTGGATGCTGTAGTGACAGGAAGAAGTAGGTCCCTGCCCCGAAGCAGTTAAACCTAGTAAAATCAGACTCAGTACAGTGTGGCAACTGTTATAACAATGGTGTGAGTGATCATGAGAGAGGAATGATTAATTCTGCATGGAATCCTCATTTCAGAAAGGCATTTTATGAATCCTCATTTTCCACAGTTATTTTCAGACCCATATTATGTAGTGAATTTGGGCATTTGATTAGGGACAGTTTCACCACCTCAGAGGCTGTTTCTTTAAAGATTTTATAAACAAAAGAACCAGACTTTTTTAAAAGAAACAGTGGGTTACTTGGATCATAGTTTTAATGTTATATTTAGTAAGTTTCCTTCAGTTTACATTTTAATAAAATTTTTAATTCTTAAAGTGATATATGATTATAAAATATTTGTTATTTATTTATTTTTTGAGACAGCATCTCAATTTGTCACCCTCGGTTGAGTGCTATGGCGTCACAGCTCACAGCAACCTCCAACTCCTGGGCTTAGGCAATTCTCTTGCCTCAGCCTCAACAAGTAGCTGGGACTACAGGCGCCTGCCACATTGCCCAGCTATTTTTTTGTTGCAGTTTGTATGGGGCTGGGTTCAAACTCGCTACCCTCGGTATATGGGGCTGGTGGCCTACCCACTGAGCCACAGGTGTCGCCCTTATAAAATATTTAAACAGTTCAAAAGTATATCAAATAAAAAGAAAGTGTCCCCATTCTCCCTGGGTGACTACTGTTAGACAGTTTAAACAATTATAGTACTTGTAAATAAACATTTACAAGTACCTCATATTCTGAGCATTTACTCTTTCTGTTTAAAGGGAGAAAATAAGACCAGATGTAGTGGCTTGTGCCTGTAATCCCAGCACTTTGAGAGGCTGTGTTGGGAGGCTCACTTGAGGCCAGGAGTTCCAGACCAGCCTGAGCAACATAGGGAAACTCTGTCTCTACAAAAAACAAAAATTTGCTGGGCGTGATGACACAAACCTGTAGTCCCAGCTAATCAGGAGGATGAGTCAAGAGGAGTCTGGAGTTTGAGGTTGGAGTGAGCTAGGATGAGGCCATTGCACTGCAGTGTGAGTGACAGAGTAAGACCCTGTCTCCAATAAATAAAGGATTTGCAATCTAAAGGGGGAAAATAAATTTTTCTTAGTAGCGAAAGTGCAGAGTAGCAATGGAGGTTGTCTAGAAACTGTGAAGTAGAAGGTAACGGTAGTGGATTTCAGGAAGTACATTGATCAGTTAGATTGCTGTGTCCTATAGGGCTTTTTAAGGATTTATTGACACACTTCATAAAGGTATTTGAGAGGGTATTCAGGGAAACCTAAGAAATTCTATAGTTCTTTTCCTTTCCTTATAAATTCATGCCTGGTCAGAAATTATAGCTTGAGTGGGATATCCCTCCACAGAACTCAAATGCACACTGTCTATCATGTTACTTAGTGTGGCAGTAATGTAAAATGTTAAAGATTTTTTCTTTTTGTTTTTTTCTGTGAGGAGGCTCACTCAACATATATTTCATCCTATGTCTCTTCGTCTCTCCCTTATTTCAACTTGCACTTACACCCCCAATTCCCCACATCATTCTCTTAAGAGAAAAAAAAATAAGTTTTGTCCACTGAGTACTCTTTCTTATTTGATTTAATATATCTTGAGTTGAATGTTTCTCACAAAAACACTTTGCATTTGGAATTAGCCTATCAAGCTGTTTCCTCTGTAGACTCCTCTACAGATTGTATGCCTTCTACTCTGGTGACCTCTGAGGTATAAAAACCCAAGTCTGCTTTCAGCTTAGCCTTCCATGATTTTAGAACATAAGTCCCCATGCTCTGTTTTGAAAAGTTATCCTTGTGGTTATTTGATACCATTAAAAAAATTCTACTTTTAGTCCATAGAACTAACACACCGGGACAGAACTCCTTAACAGTATTCCAGTTAAAATCAGGATCCTCATAGTAGTACACCTGTTTATCTAAATTTGTGAATACATACATATGTATGCACGTACCTGTATGTGTGTATATACATACACACGGAAATATAAAAATTCTAGTTGGACGTATATTGGAAATGATAGCAAATTAACCAAATGGTCGGTGTTGAGGAATCTGTAACCGGCAGTCCTCTCTCTTACTGGTAATGGCATTCTGCTAGGGGAATATAGAACAAGCCCAAACAGCAATACTGACAGAATTCGGAATTATGATACAGTGGAGCCTTCACGTAATTCTTTGTTGAAGAAGTTAGGGCCTAAATGTTAAGGCTTATTGTTATTCTGAGTTGATAATCTCTGCCTTGCTTTAATAATTTTTCCTCATGCCTGGGTAGCCTGCGAGTTGCACAATAATCACTCACACAGCTTTGTAATCAATGCCCAAAGTAATAGGATTCCTCTGGCCACCGGCAATTAATAAATTTGTGTCTTTTTTAAAACACTAGCAAGTCGGGCCTGAAATACGACTGACTGGCTCTCCTCATTTGCATATTTATTGCAGTGGAAAAATTCTTACCAGATGATTGATGCTGAGCCTGCCTCTTGAATTCCAAGCAGCACATTATTATGAAATGAAAAATGCCGGCCATACAGTTGATTAAAGTTGAAGACAGTGGAATCGGTGTTTTTTAAGATTGTGGGAGAATTAAAGGCATATTTTAATAGATGTTGACAAGAAGTGAACTAACAAAAGCAAAGCAAAGGATTTGCTTGAAAAGATTTAATCAAACGTCTTTCTTGGGGGATTAATTGCCAGGGATGACTAGTGCAAGTGGCAGGCTTGTGTGGATTTGAATGAAAAGTATTATTCTCAGGCCAATATATCGTGTGTCATTTTGACCTATAGTTTAGCTCTAGTTCTAGAGTTACTTTTGAAGGAAAAAAAAATGCTGTTGTAATCTATAAATTCTAGTTCAACGTATTTATCTGGGGTAATAGGAATGTAGGAGTTTGTGTGTACTTGTACATAAATAATTGTATGTTCGCATATTTATTTAAAAATGACTATATTTAAAAACTGATAAAGTAAGCTTTGTTTTACTTTATATATTCATTCTTCCTTGTTCTTCATCCCATTGTCAGAAATTTTACATATTAGTTTATAATCTAATCAATAAACTGCCTATGTCTAAACTTATTCTTTGCTTACAATTTTATGTTAGACAGCCTAGATTAATGAGGGAAAAAAATAATGCTGTTTGGTGAAAATGGTTTTTAGATTGGTGACATTTTATACATACAATGCTTGCACATGGGTAACATGTAAATGAATAACTAACACAGGAGTCTGTGAATATTGTCCAATCCTAGTACTGGAAATCAGTATGAGCAGAGTTAAAAAGATTTTCATTGTGTTAAAGAGAATTTTTTTTTTCTTTTTTTCTTTTTTTTGAGATAGGCTCTCATTCTATTGCCTGGGTAGAATTTAGTGGTGTCATCATAGCTTGCTACAACCTCAAACTTCTGGACTCAATCGATTCTCTTGCTTCACCCTCCTGAGTAGCTGGGGCTACAGGTGTGTGCTACCACACCCAGCTAATTTTTCAATGTTTCGTAGAGACAGGGTCTCACTATGTTGCTTAGGCTGGTGAAAGAGGATGATTTTTAATAGTAATATGCCTTCTATTTTTACTTTTTTAATTTCTAAAATATCTTAATATATAATAACACAGTTAATATTTTTACCTTAGTTCTGAAAATATTATACTAAGTGAAATAAGCCAGTTACAGAAGGCAACAGGCAAAATGTACATTTTATAAATGAGAAAATTGAGACTTAGATTAAATTGGTCTACTCAGTGTAACATGACTAGTTAATGATAATGTCAGTTAAAATACAGGGCTTATAAGGGCTGGGCCTGGTGACTCATGCCTGTAATCCTAGCTCTCTGGGAGGCAGAGGCAGGTAGATTGCCTGAATCCACGGTTTCAAGACCAGCCTGACCTAGAGTAGACCTCGTCTCTAAAAATAGCTAGACATTATGGTGGGTGCCTGTGGTCCCACCCAACCGGGGGGGGGCTGAAGCAAGAGAATCACTTAAGCCCAAGAGTTTGAGGTTACTGTGAACTGTGATACCATGGCACTCTACCAAAGGTAACAAAGTAAGACTCTGTCTCAAAAAAAAAAAAAAAATACAGGGCTCATAACACTCAGAATGTATTCTCTACTCAGAATTATTCCTAAAGCTAGTGACCAGGTGCTTAGGTTGAATCTCAGTAGTACCGTGAGGCGTATGTCCTTCTTAAGGGAAAGGCCCTAGAAATGTACTGTGTAGGGCAGGATAGACACGTATCCTTGATAGTTTCCATTTGTTTTATGGCCTCATCCCAAGAGGGAGAGAGAAGAAAGTATATGTGTCTTTGTTGCATTTCTTAACTTTTGACTCTGAGCAATAATTGGGAGAAAAATTAGAGGTGAGTTAGAAACTGTTGATTCCTTCTATTTATTATTCATAGGGCTGAACAAATAGAATTCCAACCTATATGAATAATAAAGAGTGTTTATGGTGTGTTTGTTTGCTTGTTGGGACTATAAGAATTTACTGTAGGATCTGAGTCTCCAGGAGGGAGTCTTTCCTCATTCTTGGCAGCTCTGGCTTTCAGGAGGCCTACTACCTTCAGCAAAGGATTGTCCCATTATCTCTTAGGTTTTACATACCATCTAGAAGGCAGTGTGGCCCTAATATTACAAAGAAACGAGAATTAGGTTGTCTTCTAAATCCCTTTATAGGAAGTTGTCCATGGGTTGGGGTACTGACTGGTGACATTTGCTTCTGGTGAATCACAGAATTGCAGATTTTATCTCTGGTAGGTCTCTTGACACTTTGATGCATGGTAGTGCTATCCCTGAATGGAGCCTAAATACTTCAGAGCTACTTTCTGACTGGGTGAAGGGGTGTATAAAATGAGAACATATGAGAGAGTATTAACAGAAAGGCACACTTTGATTTACTGATATTGGCTCTCTGCTTTCTCGTTGGATTGATATGCTGTCTAATATATCTGCAATGGATTTTTTTAAACTGACTTGAACAAAATAAAAGGGCTTGTGTAGCTACTTGAAAGTGGCCCTTAAAAGTTGTAGTCTTTGGTTGTATGTTTTCACAATTCTTGGTTATGCTACATGTTAGAGTCAAATTATGACTTGCTTGTTGGGGGCAAGCAGCTATGAACATTACAGACTGTTTTGCAGCTTATTCCCTGTGTGGTTTTTGATTTTATATTTTATATCATGGACACATAGGGGAAAGTAAGGGATAGGCACTTTATTCTTCTTACTGTTTTTACTTTTTTTATTGTGGCATAAAGTACATTAGCAAAGTTTAAAGTCTTAACCATTTTTAAGTGTACAGTTTAGTAGTGTTAAGTTCACATTGTTGTGCAACCAACTATATAACCTTTTCTTGATACAAAACTGAAACTCTATACCCATTAGGCAACACCTCCCATTTTCCTCTTTCTCCAGTTTCTAGTACCCCCCATTCTGCTTTCTGCTCTATTATTGGGACTATTGTAGGTACTTCATGTTAAGTGGAATCATACAGTATTTGTCTTTTTCTAATTAGTTTATTTTACTCAACATAATATTCTCACTTTTCATCTATGTTGTTAGAGCATGTCAGAATTACCTTCCTTTTTAAGTCTGAATAATATTCCATTGTTTTTTTCTGCTATTTTTTATTTATTTAATTTATTTTTTGAGACAGAGTCTCACTATGTTGCCCTTTTATTTAATTAATTCATTTATTTTTTGAAGCAGAGTCTCACTATGTAGAGTGCGGTAACATCATAGCTCACAGCAACCTCAAACTCTTGGGCTTAAGTGATTCTCTTGCCTCAGCCTCCCAAGTAGCTACCACAATGCCTGGCTGTTTATTCTGTTGTTGTAGTTGTCATTGTTGTTTAGCAGGCCAAGCTGGGTTCTAACCCACAAGTCCTGGTGTGTGTGGCCGGCACCCTAAGCACTGAGCTACGGACGCTGAGCCCTTGCTCTTTTTTAATACTTATTTTGAAGGATTACAGATAATAAACTGAAATTGTAGGATTTTGCCACCATAATACTGTGGTCTTGAGATTTTTTTTTTTCAGTATTTCTTTAAAATTGTGGTAAAATAGATCCTTTTGTAGTTCATAAGCGTGATGATTGGGTTTTCATGCGCATGCGTGAGATGTGCTTCTCACAAATCTTGTTACGACGTCGGCACATTACCCATCTGACGTGAAAAAAAAATTGTAAAATATACATGCCTTAACACTTATCATTTTAAGTGCCTAGTTGATTGCCATTAAGGACATTAACATTGTTGTGTAACCATCACCACCATTCACCTCCATAATTTTTTCATCATCCCAGACTCTGTAATCATTAAAAGTAATTTTCCATTCCTCTTTTTCCTAGTCTCTGGTATCTAACTGCCCTACCATTCCACTTTCTCTGTGAATTTGACTATTTTATTTCATATGTAAGTGGAATTATGTAATATTTTTCCTTCTGTAACTGGCTTATTTCACTTAGTATAATATTTTCAAGATTTGGTCTGGGGAACTTTTAAAAGTACTTTGCAAATGTAAAATGGATTTTTGGTTTTAGTTTGGAAAATACAGAATCTCTCTTTAGAATATAGCCATTGCCAGACATGGTGGCTCATGCCTAGAATCTTAGCACTCTGGGAGGCAAAGGTAGAGGGATTGCTTGAGCTTAGGAGTTCAGGACCAGCTTGAGCAAGAGCAAGACCCTGTCTTTACTAAAAATAGAAAATAAACAAACAAAAAAAGAAGCTAGGCATTGTGGCAGGCACCTATAGTCCCAGCTATGTGGTAGGCTGAGGCAGGAGAATCACTTGAGCCCAGGAGTTGAGGTAGCTGTGAGCTAGGCTGATGCTAGGGCACTCTAGCCTGGGTGACAGAGTGAGACTCTGTCTTAGAAAAAAAAAAAAAAATAGCCATTTTTAGAAAAGAAGGTAAAAACAATGGTTAATACTTAATGTAGAGTTTAAATGAGATAGGATTTCAGTGTTTTCATGGGATCCCTTCCATGTATTAGTGTCTTTCCTATTTTCTTATAGGGCTTTTGCTACAACATACACTTTCATAATCTTAGCTAATATGGGATATCTGTTTATAATTCTCAGCTCTTTTAACATAATCATTTGTGGTAACAGTATTTGTAGTTATTATCTGTAGTCTTTGTTTTCCATATTTCTTTAAAAATTTTCCATAAGTTTACATAATTTTGCATAGTTATACTTACAAACTTAGCACATTTAGACTGAATAATTCTTGCTTTTAAAATTGTCTTTATTCTTTTGTTTTTATTCATTTTTATCTTAATCCATTTCCCAAAAGTTGATAGAAGGATAATTTTGCATTACTTTTTTCTTCTCATGAGAATAAACTTTTATCTCCATATTTGGTGGGAAGTTTGAGGTGTTTTTCTTAAGATTAAGAGCAATAGATTGAGAATCTTGGTTTGGAACATAAGCCATTTTGGATTTCTGCAGGTAATCTTTATATTTATAAATCCTTCTAAGTGGCACAATATGGACTAATCGTCAAAGGATTACAGTATAGAATTCAGAAAAGATGTGATCACATATCTTATTTTAAATAAGTTGTATTTATTAATACAACTTAATAGTTGTATATAGAACTAAACTAAAACTATTAAGTTGTATTTATTAAGTTGTTAATAAATACAACTTAATAGTTTTATATAGAAATTGTTTGAAAGAATGGAGAATAGTTGTTGGATCATTGAGTTCCTTCTGATGAGTCTGCGAAGGCTCTCTCAGGTAGTTCTTAGCATTATATATGTTGAAATAGAATCTGTAGAGTATTACGTAGAGAACTTGTCTTGAAAACTCAATGTGTTGGTGTCCCATCGGTGATACATGTTGGTATGTAAAATAGCAGGCTATTCATGCTGGGTGGGTAAAAGCAGAAAAGACAGATAGAATAAGATCTGTAAAAATCATTTAACCTAAGTTTGTGTGGGCTGAAGTTTGTGTGGAATGTAAAATAAAAAGGAATATAAGTATTGCTGAATGGAAATAGGGCTGCTTGTGAGAAGATTACAGTTAGTAAGGGCAGGAGTGATAGAAGGATGGCTAAAGATAAATGGACAATTACTAGTGATACTAGAGTAGAAAATACAAGATTTAGCAACCAATTAAATGTATAGAATAAGAGCAGCAGTCTCTATGAAAATACATTAGACAAAGAGAAATTCAGACAAGGGAGAAGTATTAGGTACGAAGAAAAAAGTTCTGTTTCTGACCTGTGTGCGTGAAGGAGTAATGGAGCAGCTACGTGAAGATTGGCAGTTGCTGGAAATGTGAAAGTTTGGTTTTAAGAGAGGTGTCTTGAGTGCTCCCAACATACAAATGGTGATTATCAGTGTCTAGTTAGCCTCTTTAGTAGGGTTATTCTGATAGAGAAGGGGAGAGTTTACTTCTCAGAGGAGCTAGTTTCTTTCTTTTTTTTTTTTTTTTTTTTCTTTTTTTGTAGAGACAGAGTCTCACTTTATGGCCCTCGGTAGAGTGCCGTGGCCTCACACAGCTCACAGCAACCTCCAACTCCTGGGCTTAAGGCGATTCTCTTGCCTCAGCCTCCCGAGTAGCTGGGACTACAGGCACCCGCCACAACGCCCAGCTATTTTTTGGTTGCAGTTTGGCCGGGGCCGGGTTTGAACCCACCACCCTCAGTATATGGGGCCGGCGCCTTACCGACTGAGCCATAGGGGCTGCCCAGGAGCTAGTTTCTATTCTATAAATTTTTACTCACAGGTTAACTTAATCTTAAGTTATGCTACAAATGCGTGTTCTTGATGTACAATTTTTTTTAATTTTTTTTAAAATTTTTGTTTTAATGGTCATTCCCAAGCTGTACAGATTTTTAATATACAATTTAATGCTGCAAATAGAAGGTAATCAATGTGGGGTTTTTTAAAATTTTTTTTTTACCTTTTTTTTTTGTAGAGACAGAATCTCACTTTACCGCCCTCGGTAGAGTGCCATGACGTCACAAGGCTCACAGCAACCTCCAAGCTTTTGGGCTTACGCGATTCTCTTGCCTCAGCCTCCCGAGCAGCTGGGACTATAGGCACCCGCCACAACGCCCGGCTATTTTTTTGGTTGTAGTTTGGCCGAGGCCAGGTTTGAACCCACTACCCTCGGTATATGGGGCTGGCGCCCCACTCACTGAGCCACAGGCGCCACCCATCAATGTGGGTTTTTATACATGAACAGGAACTTTGCTTAAGAATATGTGTTGAGGGCGGCACCTGTAGCTCAGTGAGTAGGGCGCCGACCCCATATACTGAGGGTGGTGGGTTCAAACCCGGACCTGGCCAACCTGCAACAAAAAATACCCGGGTGTTGTGGCGGGCGCCTGTAGTCCCAGCTACTGGGGAGGCTGAGGCAAGAGAATCACCTAAGTCTAGGAGCTGGAGGTTGCTTTGAGCTGTGATGTCACAGCACTCTACCAAGGGCAATAAAGTGAGACTCTGTCTCCACGAAAAAAAAAAAAAGAATATGTGTTGAGAGATTGAGTGAGTGATGAATGAACTCAAACCTGGGGCAGATGAGATCTCCTGGGAGAGGAGGAGGTGTGGTAGCAGGGATCACAGGTCTTAGTTGTGTTCTTTGGGAGAAGAGGAATTGCTTAAGCAGCTGATTGATAGAGGGATAATCCATGAGGTTGGTAGGTAACCTGTAGAAAGATCCCCAAGAAACCAACAGAACAAATGAATAGTTATGATGACGGGCAGGAAGGAGTTTGCCACACTTCACACATTTGAGAACTGAATATTGAACTCTTACTATTTGCAGACACTTTTAAGCATCTTATACATATGATCTTACTTATTCCTTACAAACAATCCTATGAGGTAGGCGCTGTCGTTTTATCCATTTGGGAATTCTGTATTTCAGAGAGTTTTCACTTTTCAGTTCCTAGGTATCCTGCACCTCCCCCTCTACTTCTGTCCCTCTGTCTCTACCTCATCCCCCCAGCCAGAACTGCTCAGGGGTCATGAGTTACAGGCAACACCTACTTTGGAAAATTGTAGATAATTAATTGTCCTTTCACTGTGGTTTATTTCCCAGGTCACAAGGCACTTAAAGCATTGTTGAGATCATTGGTTGATCTTCAGGAAGAGTTGCTTTTTCAGTATCCAGATAGTAGATATCTAGTAGATGGAACAAAGCCCAAAGCAGAAAGGTAAGGGGGGAAGGGAACTGTGGAGTTGCCTATTTTTTTATCATTTCCAACAGTTTCTCATAATTTATAAAAGAGAAAGCCAAGTTCTTTTCAGGTAGATGTCAGACTTAATGTTAGTAAAAATAGAAAGAGCCACTTGTATTTACCTGGTGGTCAGGATGGCACATAAATTTGGAATTAGATTTTAGATTTTAATATTTAATTGTACCTAGTTTGCTTTGTGAGCTTAGGTAATAGATGTGGGTTCTCTTTAGATCTATTGAAAATAATGTTTATGAAATAATTGTGCCCATACCATGGAATCACTAATTGTAACCATCTCCTTTTCAGTGGAGGAAGAAGCTGTTATTTTGAAATAACTTTCTTTTCTGAAATTACTACATTTGATGAAGGTTTTTCTCCCCTTTGTGCCTGCTGCATATAGTACCTAGTTGCTCTTTTTCCTTTGCTTTATTTATTTATTTTTACCAAATTAATTAGAAGGTCAAGAAGAAAACTTGCATTTATTGAGCACCTGTTATTTGTTTGGGTCAGTAATTCAGTAAGTGCCATTGGCTATAGTTGGAAGTTGTGTTATGTTCTCGTGGCAATTACATTATACAGCATTGCAGTTTACCTACTCCTTTAAGTTTTCTTCATGTTCCACTTCTGTTTGGTTCAACTAATATTATTCATCTTTCTAGAACAATTGATTATAGAGAGACACATTTCCCTTATTGATTTGCAGATTAAAGTCAAAGAAATATGATTATATGTTTAATTTTTAATGACACTCATGTAATAGGACGAGCCTGTTTCATATGCATTTCTAATAGTATTTTACAGCTTCATTTATTTTTGTGGCTTCCTTACCTTTTTAAAAATGTTTTGAAACCAGTTATTTTTATATTTATTTGAAAAATTACATCAGTTTTTGATCTTATGAACATTGTTTTCAGACAATAAAAAAAATCTTATCTTTGGTGATATTTTAAATATAGACAGACTGAGGAGGGTGTAAACATTCTCTACTTCATGTGAATGTAATTTTTTATTTAAGTAATGTTTATTTGCCCTGGACTTAGTGCTCTTATTGGTTTTCTAGTGAGGAGATTTCTAGTGAAGATGACGAGCCAATAGAAGAGAAGCAGCAGCAGAGAAGGGGCCCACCTAAGAGGAAGCTGGAGGTGGCTGAGTACCCTAGCTTCATGGCAAAGCGCTTTGCTGATTTTACAGTCTACAGAAACCGCACACTTCAGAAGTGGCACGATAAAACCAAGCTGGCTTCTGGAAAACTGGGGAAGGCAAGTGTGTGTGTGTGCATGTGTAAGCTAGGCTGTGTAGACCTAAAGCAGTTTTAAGACATTGGAACTGCAGCTTGTTTGTTTATATGGATGTTGTTATGCTGTAATTTGTAATACTCATTTCCATAGCAAAATGTACTGAACTTCTGCCACTGGGGTTTATACCATTCAGACTTGGAATTTTAGCTTTATGGGAAGGGTATTTTATTCTTGAAATTGAGGCCTTGTAGTGTTGAAGTATTGAAAATACAAAGTACTGTAAAATGTATTTTATTAATAAAACAATTATTAAAACAGCAGAAGTTAATTTTCTGGGCATAGGAATGTGATATGACCTGCTTAAGACTAATTTTTTTTTTCTCTGAGAACAATTATAGGCATTCATAAACTTAGTCCTTAACAGAAAGTCTATTTCCTGAAACGACAATTATCTATATTTCTCTACTGACAGAGAAAGGTGAAGAAACCAATGGAGCTGCCTTCAACACAGGCTTTCAGCATTACCTGACACAGGTTCATGTTGTTGCAGGGTTTTGGTGCCTTTGAACGCTCAATCTTGACTCAGATCGATCATATTCTGTTGGACAAAGAAAGATTACTTCGAAGGACACAGACAAAACGCTCTATCTACCGAGTTCTTGGCAAACCCGAACCAGTGACTCAGCCTGTTCCAGAAAGTTTACCAGGAGAACCAGTAAGAACTCTGATGGAGGGCAATAATGGGAAAAGTTTTTTTTTTTTGCAGTTTTTGGCCAGGGCTGGGCTTGAACCTGCCACCTTTGGCATATGGGGCTGGCGCCCTACTCCTTTGAGCCACAGGCACCACCCTATGGGAAAAGTTTTTATGAGGCTGATTAACTGAAAAACTTGTAGGTATTACCTGTTTGTATAGGAAATTAGTGAAAGAAAGGAAAACAGCCATGTTGTACTGGAGTTGTTGAAAAACAGTATGTAGGAGGAGGAAGTTGTTTAAAATGGGGCTGTTCGTAATTTTTACGTGTCATCTTTGCTTAATTTTGAATCTGATATAGGAATCTGGTAATGGAAGCATTAAAAACTCCAAATTTTAAAATTTAATTTCAGAGATACTTCTATAGAAAAGGCAATATTGAAGCATAGTTCAATATTGAAGTATACTTTTTAGGCTTGATGTTTGCCATTTAGGAACTCTAGAAAAGGGCCTATAAGTGGAATAGTTGTCGTTCTTCTGTTTAAAGGAAACATTTAAGATTCTTTAATTATAGGAGAAATGTGTACTTTTATGTTTATAAGATACTAAAATGAAAAATAAAACTTACCCTACTCTAAAAATTCCACTCGTTAGATTTAACTATGTTAATAATTGTAAGGCTTGGTGACTCATACCTATAATCCCATCCCTTTGGGTGGGTAGGAGGATTGCTTGAGCCCAGGAGTTTGAGACCAGCCTCTGGGCAACGTGGCCAGACCCAGTGCACCTATAGTCCCATCTACTTGGGAGGCTGAGGTGGGAGGATTGCTTCATCCCACGAGTTCAAGGTTGCATCCCACGAGTTCAAGCCATTATTGCCTGCGCCACTACACTACAGCCTGGATAACAGAACAGGACCCTGTTCTTAAAAATAAAAAAAAAAAGATTGGCTGGGCATGGTGGCTCATGCCTGTAATACTAGCACTCTGGGAGGCTGAGGCAGGTGGATTGCCTGAGCTCATGGGTTTGAGACCAGCCTGAGCAAGAGCAAGACCCTTTCTCTCAAAATAGCTGGGTGTTGGGCGGCGCCTGTGGCTCAGTCGGTAGGGCGCCGGCCCCATATACCGAGGGTGACGGGTTCAAACCCGGCCCCGGCCAAACTGCAACTAAAAAATAGCCGGGCGTTGTGGTGGGCCTGTAGTCCCAGCTACTCGGGAGGCTGAGGCAAGAGAATCGCTTAAGCCCAGGAGTTGGAGGTTTCTGTGAGCTGTGTGAGGCCACAGCACTCCACTGAGGGCCATAAAGTGAGACTCTGTCTCTAAAAAAAAAAAAAAAAAAAATAGCTGGGTGTTGTGGTGAGTGCCTATAGTCCCAGCTTCTTGGGAGACTGAGACAAGAGAATTGCTTGAGTCCAAGAGTTTGAAGTTGCTGAGACTCTGTCTCTAAAAAGAAAAGACTCCATCTCAAAAAAAAAAAGGTTCTAATAAGCTTAAAGCTTTTGGGTCTTTTCTATTCTTATATCTTTATTTACAGATACATGCATATAATAGGCACATACAGTAGAACTCCCTAGTTGACGACCTCCCTACATTGACCACTTCTTAAGTTGACTAATTTTCATAGACTGGACCCGTACTATGTATATTTACCAGCACAGTAGGCATGGTATCTTATGTTGACCACCTTCATTTATTGACCAGTTTGTTATAACCCCTTGGGTGGTCAACTTACAGAGGTTCTACTGTATTTCAGAATATGGTTGTCTTTTTACTAAATGTATATTATAGGCTTGGCGCCCGTAGCACAGTAGTTATGGCACTAGCCACATACACTGAGGGTGGTGGGTTCGAACCTGGCCCAGGCCAGCTAAACAACTGCAACAGAAAAATTGCCAGGCATTGTGGTAGGTGCCTGTAGTACCAGCTACTCAGGAGGCTGAGTCAAGAGAATTGCTTAAGGTCAAGAGCTGGAGGTTGCTGTGAGCTATGACACCATGGCACTCTACTGAGGGCGACAAAATAAAGAGTCTTTCTTCAAAAAAATAATAATAAATATGTATTTTAACTATATGTAAAATCTCACAATTTTATTCTTTTTTGTTACTGTTGAGGCAGAGTCTTGCTCTGTTACCTGGGCTGGAGTGCCATGGTCATCATCATAGCTCACTGCGACCTTAAATTCCCGGGCTCAAGCAATTGATCCTTCTGCCTCAGCCCCCCAGTTAGCTGGGACTACAGATGTGTGTTACAGTGCCCAGCTAATTTTTCTGTAGATACGGGGCTTACTCTCATTTGGACTCATCTTAAACTCCTGATCTCAAGCAATCCTCCTGCCTCAGCCTCTCAAGAGTACTAGGATAATAGGCATGAGCCACTGTGCCTAGCCAAAATCTCACAACTTTTAAAATGTAATGTTTGCTAGACACTTTTCTATATCATTACATAGAGATCTATTTCATTTTTTTAAAATAATATGGATGTGTACTGTAATTCAAACGATATTTATGTTATCTCCGGTTTTAGAAACAGTGCTATAGGAAAGATATTTGTGTGTTTTTGTGAACATATGGATATATATATATATATTTTTTTTTTTTTTGCAGTTTTTGGCTGGGCTGGGTTCATACCCAACACCCTAGGTATATGGGGCCGGCGCCCTACTCCTTGAGCCACAGCCACTGACCGGATAGATTTCTTTTCTTTTCTTTCTTTCTTTCTTTTTTTTCCCACATATACATGTATTTATTAGGCTTCCATTTTTTGCCTTCACAAAATTAAAGAGGCTTAAACTTCAGTAATAATAACAATGTTTAAGATAAGGACTAGAAACAAAAACCTTGTAAAGAATGAACAAAACATAAATACATTCAGAAAGAAATCAGAGAATTGCTGCATCAAAATATTAAGCAATAATAATAATAATGCAAAGAAAGTAACATTCACATTGTCAGATCATGAGATTCAATATGGAGTCATCAGTTAACTTCTTATTTTAAGTCTCAAAAAATGGACAACTAATATTTATGAATAAAAGTAAAAGATAATTTGAAAAAACAGATCATGCCAAATCTTATAGACGATAGAAAAAGAAGAAATACTTCAAAATCATTTCTACTTGATCTGGGTACACCTGATATTAAAATTGGAGAGAATATTGTTATAAAGGGGAAATTACAAACATATTTCACTTATAAATGAGAATACAATATCCCTAACAACGTATTAAGTTGAATTAAAAATTAATGTTTAAGTAATGTACTTTGGTCAAAATTAAGTCCAATTTATGTGAGAATTAGTCACTATTTTCTTTTCTTGTCTTTTTTTTTTTCTTGATAGATTTCTTGATGTGGAAATGTTAAATCAAAGAAAATACGCCAAAGCCTGATAGATGTTGCCAGATTGCCTCCAAAAAGACTGCATGAATTTTCTTTCTTTCTTTCTTTTTTTCTTTGTTGCAGTTTGGCCGGGGCCGGGTCTGAACCCGCCACCCTCGGTACATGGGGCTGGCACCCCACCCATTGAGCCACAGGCGCTGTCCCTAGACTGCATGAATTTTCATTCTCTCTAGTCCTATGTTGCCAGTCTTAGAGGTGAAAAATGGTATCTTCTCATGTTAATTTGCATGTATTTTATTAGAGTGAGGTTACACATACATACATACATACATACACACACACACACACACACACACTTTTTGGGGGGTGGGGGGAGAGACAAGAGTCTGGCTCTCTTGCCCCAGGCTAGAGTACCTTGGCATTAGCCTAGCTCACAGCAACCTCAAACTCCTAGGTTCAAGCCATCATCCTACCTCAGCCTTCTGAGTAGCTGGGACTACAGGTCCCTGTCACAGTGCCTGGCTAATTTTATTTTTCTTTATATTTTTAGTAGAGACAGGGTCTTGCTCAGGCTGGTCTCACACTCTTGAACTCAAGCCTTGGCCTCCTTGAATATTAGAATTATAGGTGTGAGCCACTGCTCCCAGCCTAAACCTATTTTTATATGATTATTTGTGGGGGTTTTTTTTTGTCCATTGTCTGTTAATATCTTTGCCTGTTTTTCTGTTGGACTGTGGTGTTTTCTAATTTTGAGAGCTTTTTATATTTTAAGGAAAACAGTGCTTTGACTCTTACATATACTGTGTATAGTAGCTGTTTCTTTGATTACCTCACTGGGATTCCCTCTTTGCTTACTCTTATTGATACAGGAAATCCTTCCTCAAGTCCCTGCCAATGCTCATCTGAAGGACTTGGATGAAGAAATCTTTGATGATGATGACTTTTACCACCAGGTGTGATTTTTTTTTTTTTTTAACTCTTGTTTTAGCATTTTAAAACGGGATAGAATTCTCCGAACAACAAAAGGTAACTTATTTTGAAAGAATAGAGTCAGAAGAACTCCAGAATTATTCAGGATTTGTTGCTGTTCTTCTGTTTACCTTTTGAAATGAAAACAGATACAGCTACTTTTTTGGTGGTTGCTTGAGTGTAAATTATCTGTAACATAATTTCAGATTTCTTTGAATGAGGTGGTTTGTTCTTTCTCAGCTGTTTTTGATAATGGACGACTTTTTGTAGGTTGTTTATAAATGTTTCTTGTCCTGTTACTGTTAGAGTGTGACATGGAGCTGGGAGTCTGGGATCCCAGAGTTCTTGAATTGCACTTCTCGTTCTATGATTACTAAGCCTTTTGTTTTTAATGTCTTTTTGTGCCTCTTCAAATCAGTTAAGTATGTATTGAGAAATACTGCTCTTTTTTTTTTTTTTTTTTTTTGTAGAGACAGAGTCTCACTGTACCGCCCTGGGGTAGAGTGCCGTGGCGTCACACGGCTCACAGCAACCTCTAACTCTCGGGCTTACGCGATTCTCTTGCCTCAGCCTCCCGAGCAGCTGGGACCACAGGCACCCGCCACAACGCCCGGCTATTTTTTGTTGCAGTTTGGCCGGGGCTGGGTTTGAACCCGCCACCCTCGGCATATGGGGCCGGCGCCCTACTCACTGAGCCACAGGCGCCGCCAATACTGCTCTTTTTAATGAAAGTAGAGACTGTTAAGGTAGACTAAACATTTGGGCTATTCTTTTTTTTGTAGAAACAGAGTCTCACTTTATCACCCTCGGAGGAGTGCTGTGGTGTCACACGGCTTACAGCTACCTCCCAACTCCTGGGCTTAGGCAATTCTCTTGCCTCAGCCTTCTGAGTAGCTGGGACTACAGGTGCTTGCCACAATGCCCAGCTATTTTTTTGTTGCAGTTTGGCCGGGGCTGGGTTTGAACCCGCCACCCTTGGTATATGGGGCCAGCGCCCTGCTCACTGAGCCACAGGTGCTGCCATTTAGGCCATTCTTAAGAACTAAAATAACTTCCTGTCTTCCTGGGTCTCTTGATAAGTTCTATTTCTTAATGAAATATGCTTTAGGCTGTACCCATTCTATCTTAGTAGAGAATCAAGGATGCTGTTCACCAGTTTTTGTTGAGCCATTGTTTATCAAGATAATTTTTTTCTCTGTAGAATTTTTAGTGTGTTCACTTTTGCCAAAGAATTTGCAACTGCTTGTTGAAGGTTTGACCATGATGGCAATGCCATGCATACGAGTATGAAGGAAGGTACTACTTAGGAAAATTACATGTGAAGCCAGAATAAGTGATTCTATATTGGGTTTTGCCTTGAAAAGTGACTTTCTATTAATTTTTTATTCATTCCATAATTTTTGATAAATTTGTTGCTGTGAATCTTAAGTAATGAGAGGGTATAGGAAAGAGGATTGGTGTGGTCTCAGCTGTTCCTGCCAAAGGTCTTCATTCTTTTTTCCATTTTTTTCTCTTATTATATCCATTTGTCAGAAGAATAGGAAACTCTGTTTCGTGCTGGAGTGTCTAAGGAAGTACCTGACATGGGATATTAATGCTGTATAATTGTGTGAGATCATGGGAGACAATCCAAAATGTCCCAGTCCTCATTAATTGAAGTGTACACTGTTTGATGGAAAGTGCATCATAAATTAAATAGGTTTTAATAAAATAAACTCAAATTACCGGGGAGAAGTTATTTCTATGGGCAATCCTTAGTCTGAGTTGGTTTTTTTTGTGTGTTTGTGCCCCTCTAAGTCTGTTTAAAAAGAAATAGCCTTACTTGATTGGCTCTTCATCTCAATTAATAATTTTAACTTCGATAAATTCTGATTTCAGAGTTATGACTAGTCACATCTTAGCTTTTCCCCTTGCTGGTTAATTGGGGTGCTGGGGTTAATCTAAATTAAAACTTAAACTAATAGAGGTCAGCAAGGCAGCCGAAACACCTGAGTGAAACAAATGGGGCTGCCAGGCACAACTTTATCTTGGCCGTTTCCCAAGAGGGAAGTGGCAGCAAATTGGAGTTGTTTCAGCCTTCTGTAAAGGTGAATGATGGGTGACACTTGTTAATGCACAGCATCTCCGGAAGCATTCCAGATTGCTTTGCTGCTGTACCAACTGCTGCCATCCACGCACAGTTAGTAGGAACTGGACCAGTTGCCAACATCTGGCAGCACAGCAAGGAATGGGTGCAAGTCTTGAAACCCCGCAGATTCTAAATATGGTGCTTAGAACTGTGCAGGCTTTAATCACTTACCCCTCTTTGGCAGCAGGCTACGACAGCTTATCCTAGCCTCGTACATCACGTCCCGACATCTGCTGAGCTGCAAGGCAGCTGCACATTCATTTTCTTTGCTTGCCTTTTCTCTTTGCTTCCTATACCCTCCTCTTTCCTACTTCCCCCTCCCTTTGGCTTTCCTCCCCCTCCCCAGTATACTTCTTGGGAGAGATGATCTGTAAAGATTACCGCTTCATTGTGTGCAAGTAATTGTGGTGATGCCAGGCCCTTGACAGACATAAGGTAGCACCTGTTCTGCTGACCTGGTTAATTTCTTCTGTTGAGTGGGATTTGCCAGAGATTGGAGCTGAAGCCAATTCAATGATAAGGCTAAAGAAAATGGCTGTATGTTTTCTGTCACCTCCCAATTAAATTGGCTTCATAAAATGCTTTCCTTTATTTGTGAGGCTAGTAAGCCTGAGTTAAGTGTTGCATTCAGAAGAGGTACAGTGTATTACAATGGGCCTGTGAGTTTTCATTTATGGGTTTTTTTTTTTTTTTGATGGTCATATGGAAGAGCTAGGTGGTGAATATAATAGATTTCCCTCTTTTCTTCTTTTTTTTTTTTTTGTTAAAACTATACTTAAAGTCAGACTCTTTGGGTCCATGTTTTGTAAGGAAGAGATTATAGCCACATTGAATTTTAATGTTTGATTGTAAGTATTTAAAGGCTTAGTTGGTTAATTCAGGTGTCTTGAAGCTGTGTACATGCCCTAACTACTGAGAATAGATGTGGGGTCAGACACTGCTCCTCCCCTACCACACACACACACTCATTTTCACTCTCATTCTTTGTTTGTTAATGGGTTTTAAATTACTACCACTTTGTATTACTTAATAAAGGTGAATGTATGTGTGTATGTATACATGTGTGTATATGGGGGAGGCATTGAAGACTATCAGATATCGTAAATAATCTTAATCATTTTTAGAGCTGAAAAGAACCTTATAAGAAATTGAGTACCAGCAAGGCATGGTGGCTCACACCTGTAATCATAGCACTCTGGGAGGCTCAGGTGAGTGAATTGCCTGAGTTCAGGAGTTCAAGACCAGCCTGAGCAGGAGCAAGACCCATCTCTATTTAAAATAGGAAAACTAGCTAGGTGTTGTGGTGGGTGCCTCTAGTCCTAGCTACTTGGGAAGCTGAGGCAAGAGGATTGCTTGAGCTCAAGAGTTTGTGGTTGCTATGAGCTATGATGCCATGGCACTTCACCCAGGGCACAGAGTGAGACTGTCTCAAAAAAAGAAAGAAAGAAAGAAAAGAAAAAGAAAAAAAATTGAGTACCTAAGAATTTAGGTAATTTGCTGAAAGTCATAAGGTAAATGTCACCACTGGTCCTTGATCTCCAGACTTTGTTAGACAAAGCTTGTTCTTTCCATATCTTTATTTCTTTTTTATAAATATAAAAAATATTTCATTTTTTAGCCATAGAAAGATTTCATTATGCAGTTCTCAGTTTGTAAATAAATAAGCTTAATTTTCTTAGAACCAAAATAAATATATATTAGAAAGTAATTTTTTTCCTTAGAAGGCAAATGATTTATTGAACTCCTGTTACTTAACAATTCTAATGAAAAAATTAACTTTATAGTTTCGTTACTGACTTGTTTGGAAACTGGAATTGGTGAAAGCTTTAAGTATAGTCAGTGATGAAGGTTTTATGAGAGGAACTGTAAACCTGCTGCAGAGTAGCATTGCAGGGTTTACTTCCTCATGGAATTAGTTTGTATTTGGCCTATCAAAGCTCATTCCTAAATACAGTTTTCACAAAACATGACTGTTGTAAATGACCATGCAGGATGAGCCATTCGGGAATGTTTTCAGTATCGATTTTTCATTTTCATGATCCTACCTGCTACTTTATAATATTAAGTTCTTTTAAGATGTATTGTTTGTATCACCATTTAAGGTTTTTGTTTTGTTTTGCTTTAACTATCAGATAGTCATTGACTTGATAAGCTTAAGTTCTTAAAGAATTGGGGAAGGACCAACATTTATTGAATATGAGTCATGTGGCAGCTCCTAGACGAAGAGATGGGTACTTGGGTGTACATCTGTATTTAATCCTCACAAGGTCTGCAGATTGTGATATGACTAGACTTAGCAATAAATTATGTAAAGTGACTGATTGTATTCTTTTCATATCCTAGACCTCAAACTAGTTTCTTGTCACTTCATGGAGTATTTTCTTTTGAAAAGACTAATTGAGCTTAGATGTCGATGGATTGATAACCTGGATTTCTAAGAGTTCATCAGGATTTTGTATGTTGCTTCTAGCTCTGTTTAGTTTTGATCTGGTTTGTCCTGTCACTTTGAATCTAGCCTGGAGGGCGGCGCCTGTGGCTCAGCTGGTAGGGCGCCGGTCCCATATGCCGGAGGTGGCGGGTTCAAACCCAGCCCCGGCCAAAAAAAAAAACACAAAAAAAATAAATAAATGAATCTAGCCTGGAGTGTCTAGAGAAAGGCATAATAGGTTTTGCTCTTCTGATGACCACTTCGATGGGTTAAATTTCTCCTTGCATTTGCCATCAGGACGTGTCTATAACTGACCTTGCCACATGCTGGACTTTTGTATCCAAGACATTTGATAATGCCATAAACAAGTAATTACTAAATCAGTGGACTATTAAAAATCGATAGTGTTGAGAAATAGAGAAGAGGCAAGCTATCTGACAAGATGGTTTACTTTAATTAAATTGTTGAGTGATAAATATGGACAGTTGATGTGATGGCTTTAATCATATGCGTTTAGATCTTGGTGTGAATAAGAGATGTGTCTGAAGCTACCCTTATGTTAATAGCAATACAATATTTTGTCTGTTGGAATCTATCTTTCCAGTGGTTTAGTTGAGGTTAATAACGTGTTTTAAAGTTTGATTTGAACTTGCTTCTATTAATGAGTTATTGGAAAATAGATACCTTCTCTTCAGAGCAGTATTTTGCTTTAAAACGTTGCTATTATTTGATATTTGGGTAGTGTTTCTTGAAAGTTTGATGAAACTTATTACAGAAAGACCTTTATGGTGATTTTAGAGAGGACATATGTATGAAGAACATCAGTTTTAAAACTGAAATCATGATTGAAGATATAGCATGAATTACTCGGTTCGTTTTTGTGGTGATCATAGTAATGGTGATTTTTTTTTTTTTGTAGAGACAGAGTCTCACTTTATGGCCCTCGGTAGAGTGCCGTGGCCTCACACAGCTCACAGCAACCTCCAACTCCTGGGCTTAAGCGATTCTTTTGCCTCAGCCTCCCAATTAGCTGGTACTACAGGCACCCGCCACAATGCTCAGCTATTTTTTGGTTGCAGTTTGGCCGGGGCCGGGTTTGAACCCGCCACCCTCCGTATATGGGGCCGGCGCCCTACCGACTGAGCCACAGGCACCGCCCAGTAATGGTGATTTTAAAAAGCCAAAACCCAAACCAAATACCAGTGTCTGATTAAATTCCAGATTTGATAATTAAGATTATTTTGTGTACCATGTGTAAGAATTTTCTTTTGAGTCACCTGGTAGTTTTTGTGCTACTTTCTTCAGACATTCTTTACTGACATTGCTGCAGTTGTATATCTGTCAGGGTTTAGACCCAAATGTAGCATCAGTATTGGCATTTGATTGCTAGCTTGGGCTCGCTATTATGGAGGCTACGCAGGAGGCCAAAAGCTGCATTTTAAATGCAAGATCCAGAAGTTTTATCAAACAACAGTGTCAAGATAAGATGCACATGATTGACCCTCATTTCTGCTGCTTCATCGAAACAAAGGTAAAACCTCAGAACAAAGCCTGAAACGGTATATTTTGTGGGGCCTGGCCTGCTAGGAAAGAGATAAGAATTGGCTTAGAACCATTGAAGAAACTTTTTCAAATGCAAGTGGTATCTTGAGTGTTTACTGGGCAAATACATATCCACAATTGCCTCTTTTTGTGTGTGTGTGTACTAATAAGCACAATGCCAGCTGACTGGAGTGTAAACATGGGATTCCAGCAGTATTTTAGTAGCCTCAAGCGAAGAATTCACACTCCTCAAGAAATGGGGCATACTACTTCACCAAAGTTGGTGTGATATCTTGGTGTCAGATTGTATTTAATGTATTATTCCTTCAAAGTAACTTACAGAGAAAATGATTTGGCAAGGGGAGGAGAAGAAAGTTAATGGGTATCTTCAATAATGTGGGTAGGTTGGGGTGAGTAGCTCCTGCCTAAATCCTAGCACGTTGGGAGGCCGAGGTGGGAGGATCTTTTGAGCTCAGGAGTCTCAAACCAGCCTCAGTGAAGTGAGACCCCATCATTACTAAAAATAGAAAAATTAGCAGAGTGTGGTGGCAAGCACGTGTAGTCCCAGCTACTTGGGAGGCTGAGGATTGCTTGAGCCCAGGAGTTTGCGGTCACTGTGAGCTATGCTGAGGCCAAGGCACTGTATGACAGAGTGACACCTTATCTCAACAACAACAACAACAAAAATGTGTGTGTGTGTATATTGTGGATCTAGAATAAACATAATTGTTTTATATTTGGATGACATCTTTGGGACTGTCAAGTACAAATTGTCTTTTTACAAGTGAGGAAATTGGAGCCTAAGAAATACATGACTGGTATAAGATCATCCCAGTTAGTGAGTTAGGACATTGAACCTCAAGTGTTCTTGCTTCCAATTTGATTTTCTTTTTAGCATATTTTACTAAATATGGTCAGGCTTAAAAATCCATTTGAGATTGTGGCGGGCGCCTGTAGTCCCAGCTACTCGGGAGGCTGAGGCAAGAGAATCGCTTAAGCCCGGGAGCTGGAGGTTGCTGTGAGCTGTGTGAGGCCACGGCACTCTACCGAGGGCCATAAAGTGAGACTCTGTCTCTACAAAAAAAAAAAAAAAAAAAAATCCATTTGAGAATTTCCTTTTCAAATCTCTGTTTAGGAAATGGAGATCTAGTGCCTGTATCTATTTGAACTCTGATAATTCACATTTATCACTTTATGCAGTTATAAACTTTATTCAGTTAACATTTATTATGTCAGATGTTATAAAGGCTACGAAGACAAAGATTCCTGCCTGAGGAATTTTTATTATCTAACGAGTAAAGGTCTCTCTAATTCTGTGTAGTTGCAAGAGTAAGAGGTAGGACTTTACAAAAATTTTAGTAAAGAAAATAAATGGTCAAGAGAGCAATTGGGTCCTTGATATAAAAATATACATATAGGGTGACGCCTGTGGCTGAAAGGGGTAGGGTGCTGGCCCCATATGCCAGAGGTGGTGGGTTCAAACCCAGCCCCAGCCAAAAACTGCCAAAATATATATATATATATATATAAATACATATACACACGCACACATATAGTTCTTTAGTGTTGGCTTCTCACAAATGTGTCTCAAGCATTCACTAGCATATGATGTGTCCCTCAACATATACCTGCTCTAATTCCTAAAGTAATTTCTCTATAACTTAAAAAAGGCCTTAAGAGATGGTATTTGATATAAACTCTGGATAATATAAATTCCCTATTTTCCAAGAATGTAGTCATTTTTGGGAGTCAGATTAAGGTACTGGTATCCACTGAAACTTTTTTTTTTTTGCATTTTTTGGCCAGGGGTGGGTTTGAACCCACCACCTCCAGCATATGGGGCTGGTGCCCTACTCCTTTGAGGCACAGGTGGCGCCACCCTGAGACTTATTTTAGGTTAGAAGAGCCTTCAGTTTTGTGATGGGTACAATTCTGCTATTGTCTGCTTTTATGGATGTTTGAAAATTTCTGTAATAAAAAGTTCAAAAAAAGCCTTATTTTTTTCCCCTTCCATTCATTCATTTAACAAATATTTGCGTATCTACTGTGTATTTATTAACTATTGTTCTAGGCTGTGCTATCCCATTGTAGTAGCTGCATAATAGCCATTTAAGTTTATATTTTGTTTAATTTAAATAGAATGAAAAGTTTAGCTCCTCAGTCATTAGTCATATTTCAAGTGCTAAGTACGCACATGTGCTAATAAAACTGTATTGGACAGTGCAAATATAGAACATTTCCATCATCACAGA
The DNA here is from genome assembly GCF_027406575.1 of Nycticebus coucang. Lineage (NCBI taxonomy): Eukaryota > Metazoa > Chordata > Mammalia > Primates > Lorisidae > Nycticebus > Nycticebus coucang. Next base: position 39,710,527 of record NC_069797.1, on the reverse strand, counting down.
AAATTCTCTTGGAGCTGTGTTAGAGGCTAGAAAAAAGCAAAGTTTATGGCCTGTGAGCATTCATTCAAGTTCTTCACAGAAAGAATTTCAGGACTCATAGCTTACTCAAATCAAGCAAGCAAAAGCTTTATTAGAAGTGAAAGTACACTTCCAGGGAGGAGAGCAGGCAGGCTCCAGAACAGCAGCTGCTCTGAGAGGTAGGGGTTTCAGATCTTTTTTAGTCTTACTACTAATTGAGGGGAGGAATATTCAAGACCAAGAGATTGGCTTTTACTAAGAATTTATAGTGATTCCTAGAATTAGGTTCCTTTCCATGTTCATACTTTATATGATTGTCTTGGGACTATCAGGGTGATTTTAAGGGCAGAGAAATTTTAAAACCACACTGTAAATGGTGCTGTAATTATCCAAAGTTCATGTCAGGTAGCAGAGATAGCTCACAAACCAGTCAAGGCCAGTTCTTGCCTATGGTTATCAGCCCCTTAACACCTGCACCCAGTCTTCAAGTGCCTGTATCAGGTCTCAGCCTTGTCTCCTAGTCTTCTACTTAAACAATTCCAGCTTAGTTAGATAGGATGAAACAGAGAAATCTATTGTGACATGTGGTAGAGAATGATATAACTGGGTATGGTGAAAGCAAATGCTACGGCAGGTAAGTAATGTTGACTTTATTTAGGATATTCAAGAGATAAGGTGATATCTGAGCCGAGAGCTGAGGAAGTGATTGAAAGAGCTATGCAGGTGTCTGGGGAAGACAGGGTGAGGACAAAGGGGGATGGCAAATGCGAAGACTGAGGCAAAAGCACAGGCTGGCATGTTCCAGGAACATCAAGGAGGCCAATGTCCCTGGGGAGCAGTAGGCAAAAAAGAGAGTGATAGGAGGCAAGATCCTATGGGACCTTATAGGCCACTGTATGACTTTGACATGACTTAGAAGCCACCAATAGAAGAGTAACATGATCGGACTGTTATTTTAAAGGGGTCACTCATGGCTGCATGAGTGTAGCCAGTAGAGAATAAGGGGCAAGGTGGTAAAAGGGGACTAGGTAAAAGACTCTGGTGGCTTGGAATAGGGTAGTTTTGGAGAGAAATGGTTGAATTCTAGATTTATGTTAAAGATTGAGTTGATAGCATTTATAGGTGGATTATATGTGGCATGTGAAAAGAATAGTGAAGGATGAATTTTAAGGTTTTGGCAGTTAGGTGAAGTTGCTATTTACTGAAGTTGGAAAAAACTGAGAAAAGATGGTTTAGAGAAGAAATCAGGAACTCAGTTTTGGTTATATTGTCCTTGCCTACTCTATGGATCTGTGTTTGCTTTAACAGTTTTGGGATTACAACTTAGTTATTAAGTTTGTTATATAGCTGCCACATTCATGTGGAGTTGTCAAGGAGGCAGTTAGTGTCACTGTGTGTGCACGTGTATTCAGCACCACTGCTGTTCAGCATTGTACTGAATGTTCTAGCCAGGGCATTTTGTAAGAAAAACAAATAAAAGATATTTATATTGGAAAAGTTGAAGTAAAACTATCTTTTGTTTGTATCTGACATGATATAGAATGTACCAGAGAAGCCGCCAAAAATTACTAGAGCTAATAAGTGAATCCAGCAACAATGTAGGATGTAACATTAGTATACAAAAATTACTTGTGTTTCTATTTACCAGCATTGGGTGATCTGAAAAGGAAATTAGGAAAACAGTTCCATTTACAGTAGCATCTAAATGAATAAAATACCTAGTAACAAATTTAACCAAGGAGATAAAAGACTAGAACACTGAAAATTATAAGCATTGCTGAAAGAAATTAAAGACCTGAATAAATGGGAAGCTATCCCATGTTCATGGATTAGAAGACTTAATATTATGTTCTTTTGTGGTTTTTTTTGTTTGTTTGTTTGTTTTTAAGCAGTCTCACTCTGTAGCCCAGGCTAGAGTGCCATGATGTCAGCGTAGCTCACAGCAACCTCAAACTCCTGGACTCAAGCAATCCTCCTCCCTCCTTCCAAGTATCTGGTGTGCACCACCACGTCTGGCTAATTTTTCTATTTTAGGTAGAGACAGCATCTTGCCTTTTGCTTAGGCTGATCTTGAACTCTTGAGGTCAAGAGATCCTCCTGCCTCAGCCTCCCAGAGTGCTAGGATTACAGATATGAGCCACTGTACCTGGCCAGAAGAAGACTTAATATTGTTAAGGTGACAGCGTTCTTCAAAGACTCAACATAATCCCTTTGAGAATCCTTCTTGCCTTTTTTTGCAGAAATTGACAAGCTGATCTTAAAATTTGTATGGCAATGTAAGGACACAGAATAGCTACAGGAATTTTTGGGGAAAAAAACAAAAACGAAGTTGGAGGATTAAATTTCCCAATTTCAAAACTACAAGGCTACATAATCAAAATATTATGGTATTGGCTTAAGGCTAGGCATACAGATCAGTGGAATCCAACTGGGAGTCCAGAAGTTAGTTCTCACATTTATGGTGAATTGAATTTTAACAGAACTTAAGACAGTTCCATGGGGAAAAGAACAGTCTTCAACAAATGATACTGGGACAACTGGATATACACATGCAAAGGAATGAAGATAGAGCCTTCCCTCATACCTACACACAAATTAACTTGTAAATGATCGTAGACCAAAACATAAGAGCTAAAACTATTAAAATAGGAATAAAATCTTCATGACCTTTGGTAGGAAATGGTTTTTTAGATGTAACACCAAAAGCACCAGAAGTGCCGTATATGAATTGGACTTCATTGAGAATAAAAAGTTTTGTGTTGCAAATGGTACCATAAAGGAAAGTAAAAAGACAACTCACACAATGGGAAAAAGCACTTGCAAATCACATATCTGATAATGGGATGATATATAGAATCCACAAAGAACTCATACCTTTATAGTGAAGGATAACCCAGTAAAAATTGGCAAATGATCCAAATAGATATTCCTCAAAACAGACATATAAATGACCAATAAGCACAGGAAAAGATGCTAAGTATCTTTAGTTTTTAGACAATTGCAAAGTAAACTGTAGTGAGTACCATTTCACACCCACTAGGATAGCTATAACCAAAGAAATGATAGTAAGTGTTGGCAAAGATGTGGAGAATGTCGATCCCTTATAGACTGCTGGTGGGAATATAAAATGGTACAGCTTCTGTGGAAAAGTCTAACAGTTCTCCAAAATGTTAAACATGTTTAAGTCCAGGCATGGTGGCTCAGTCTTAGTACTCTAGGAGGCTGAGGCGGGTGGATTGCTTAAGCTCAGGAGTTCGAGACCAGCCTAAGCAAGAGTGATACCCTGTCTCTAAAAATAGCTGGGTGTTGGGGCGGGTGCCTGTAGTCTCCGCTACTCAGGAGGCTAAGTCAAGAGGATCGCTTGAGCCCAAGAGTTTGAGGTTGCTGTGAGCTGTGACACCATTGCACTCTTATGGGGGTGACAAAATGAAACTCTGCCTTAAAAAAAAAAAGAAAATGTTAACCATTAGAGTTACCATATGATCTAGCAATTCCACTCTTAGCTATATACCCAAGAGAAATGAAAGCATATATAACACAAGAACTTGTAAACATGGGTCTTAAAAGTCAGGGTTTTTTTTTTTGTTTTTTTTTTGAGACAGTTTCACTATGTTGCCTGGTAGAGTGCTATGGCGTTACAGTTCACAGCAACCTCAAACTCTTGGGCTTAAGCCATTCTCTTGCCTCAGCCTCGCAAGTAGCTGGGACTATAGGCACCCGCCACAATGCCTGTCTATTTTTTGGTTGTAGTTATTGTTTGGCAGGCCCGGGCTGGGTTTGAACCTGCCAGCTCTGGTGTATGTGGCTGGCACCCTAGCTGTTGATCTGCAGGTGCTGAGCCAAAAGTCAGTTGTTTTAAAAAAAACCTAAACAAAGCAAACTTGTACATGAATGTTCATGTTATTAATAATAGCCATTAAAAACTTCCCAGATGTCCTTCAGTTGATAAATGGATAAACAAAATGTTATGTATCCATGTAATTGAATTTTATTGGGCCATAACAAGGAATACTGCATACTATACTAATAATACATACTGCTGCATGATGAACCCTGGAAATCATGCTAAGTAAAAAGAAGCCAGTCACAAAAGACCATATACCATATGATTCTGTATATGTGAAATGTCTAGAATAGGTGCGTATATAGAGGCAACAATCGAATTAGTGGTTGCCTACGGTTGTGGATGTTGGAGGGATATGGAGAGTGACAGCTAATGGGTAATGGGTTTCTTTTTGGGTGATGATTATATTCTAAAATTAAATGTGATGATTGCACAATTCCGTGAATATACAAAACCATGGAATTGTACAACTTAAGTTGGTAAATTTTATGGTAATTATATCTGAATAAAGCTATTGTATCAAATACTATAGATATAGCAAGTAAAATGAGGACTGAGAGAGGGTTTACCTTTGTTTTAGTAACATGGAAATCATTTAACCAAGGACATGAAAGACTTGTATGTTGAAAATTGCAAGCATTGCTGAAAGAAATTAAAAGACCTAAATAAACGGAAAGCTATTCTGTGTTCATGGATTAGGAGACTTAATATTGTGAGTCTTTTTTCTTTTTGTTTCATCTGCCTACCCCTCCCCCCCCCCATGGAGTCTTGCTGTTGTGCCCAGGCTACTGTTTTGGTGGAGTGGGTTCAAGAGAGAATGGAAGGAGATAAATTGGAGATAGTATAGTAGACAACTCTTAAGGAGGTTTGTCATAAAGGGAATAAAGAAATGGAATAGCTGCTGGAAGGTTTGAGAAAGTTTTATTTTGTGTTAAAATGGATGTGTTTTGTATGCTCCTGGAAATGATCCATTAGAGGAGGGAAAATTGATATTGTAAGAAAGAAGTGAGAATTACTGGTGAGTCTACAAATAGAGGGGGTTGACCTGCTAGCAGAGAAGAGAGAGCATGTAAGTTCAGCTGCAAGTAGATAAGGGGTGAGAGCATGCATGTTTTTATCTGAGTGCTTCTGTTTTACTTTATTTTTTATGAGTTAAGCTGAGAGTGAGAAGATGTAGGAGGAGCTGGAGGTTTGAGAAAAGAGAAGATACGGAAAACCTACCTCATGGAGTATGAGAGTGAAGGAGAGACTAGGAACATACAGCAAAACCATTAGGTAGCACCAAAGACCCACACGAGGTTAGTTGTAATTGTTGTATTTTTTTTTGTAGAGACAAGGTCTTGCTCTTTTGCCAAAGCTGGTCTCAAACTCCTAGCCTCAAGGGATCCTCTACCTTGACCTCTCAAGGTCCTGGGATTACAAGTGTGAGCCACCATTCCTGTCTGTGATAATGATTTTAAAGGGGGTGAGACCAGTTTGCAGAGCTTGTCTTTTTCTCTAGCCACATGGGTGCAAAAATACTAAACATAGTTTGTGGCTTTGCTAAGGAAGTATAGGTACATAATCCCTTGTCTGCAATTCTGAAATAAAAAATGTTTTTGTTTTGTAAGTTTGGCAAACCATTGTGGCGGCAAACACCCGATCTGAGTGGTCATGAAGCAATTTGTAGACTTTATGAGCCCACTTAGTGGGAATATTTACTGATTTTTTTTTGTGTGCCTGGCTTTAGAGTGCTGCCCCAAATTCCTCTATGACAGCTGTCCCAACCTTTTTGGCATCAAGGGCCAGTTTTATGGAAGACAATTTTTCCATGGAGCAGGGTTGGGGGCAGGGATGATTTTGAGTCTGCAAGCAATAGATTTGTTATGGTCTCTGTGCATCAAACCTCTCTGCTAATGGTAATCTGTATTACCACTTCCACTGTTGCCACTTCCCAATGCTAGCTCACTGCCTCCGCCCCCCCTCAGATCATCAGGCATCAGATTCTCATAAGAAGCACGCAACCTAGATCCTTTGCATGCAGTTTACGATAGGGTTCAGGCTCCTGTGAGAATCTAATGCTACTGCTTATCTGATAGCAGGTAGAGCTCAGGTGGTGATGCCAGTGTTGGAGAACGCTGTAAATATAGATGTCTCTTTACTGGCTTGCCTGCCCCTCAACTTCTGTTGTGCAGCTTGGTTCCTGATAGGCAGTGGACCAGTACTTGTCAGCCACCCAGGGGTTGGGAACCCCAGCTCTAAGGCATTTATGGTATATGCATTGTATTACCTTTCTAAAGGTACAGGTTAGTACTACCCTTGCCAGTTTCTTACTTGTGAATCCTTCTCTAGTTCAGAATGACTTTCTCTTCATTCGTTTAACACAAGTAACATCTTGCCTGCTGCCATTAAAAGAAACATTGCCAAAGAATGGCAGTAATTGAGCTAGTATCCCAAGGGATATATAACTTTCTCTTCACCTTTATTATAGATGAAAAGAGAAAAAAAGGTACACATGGAGACATTGTGGTAACCAAGGGACAGAGATTTGAAATGGGGGACTATTGGAAAATCTGAATAGTAGCACTCTTGGTACGTTGTTACTTTGGTATGGATCAGAAAGAATGGCTTAATGTAGTTTCTTAGTCCTTGTAAAATCTTTTTATTTGTAGAAAAAAGAAAAGAAATGGAAATTTGTAAAAAGAAGTTCTTTACTATTCAAATTCTTACTTCGTCTTCTCACATCAGGACCTGATACTGGTAGTGATTTACTTACACTTCTAGTTAATAATTAGACACTGGGAGACACCATGTATCATGCCTAATGGAATATATGGGATCTGATGAGAAAGTTTTCTGTGTTGACTAATAAATTTTAACCCAAATGGCCAAGCTTAGTGAAATATTATGGCCTTTGGAATATTTTAGGACTTGTGCTGAGAAAACAGAACTACTTTATTCAGTGAATGAATTTATCATTCCTTCCAAATCACAGGCCTTAACTCTAGCTTTGGAATGGAGACACGATGCAATGCTGAATCAAAAAGTGGAAAAACTAATCAAATCCTTACAGACTCAGGGCAGTGAGGCAGGATTAACCTGACTTTTTCAGTGACAGTCTCCATCTACATGTTCTCTTATTTTAGTTGTAGAAGGTGGATTATTTATATTTAATTTAAGCTTCTTGGGCTTAAATTCATGCACCCCCATTTCCTTCCGTTCCTTTGTGCATTATTATAAATACTGTACTTCCCCTTGCAAATGTTGGATACTTTTCATCCTTATTCACAAGATCTAGAAGACTGTTTGCTATTTGACTCATTTTAGAAATATTATTGAATAATCATTGTATGAAAGGCATTGGTAGAGTTATGTGAGGTAAGGGCTGAGAATTTGAGTCATACCTGTCAAGAAGCTTACAGTCAAGCAGAGGAGATGATTTAAACATAAGTAACTAGAATGCCTGGTGAGGGTGTATTAAAGAATCTAGAAGAGGGAGAAATTAACAATAGTTGGGGGAATTAGAGAAGCTCCAGGGAGGAGGACATGGCATTTGATCTGGGCTTTCAAAGAAGGATTGATAGGATTTTAGATAGTCTGAGACTGGGGGGAGATCTTCTAGATAACTAGAGGGAGGTCATCTAGATCAGTGGTTCTCAACCTGTGGGTCGCAACCCATAGGAACTGTATTAAAGGGTTGTGGCATTAGGAATGTTGTGAACCACTGACCTAGATAGATCAGAGGACGGTGGGGGAAGTTGTAAGTCATGGAAAAGGAGCAACAGTTAGTTCAAACAGGATAAATGATAAGTGAGAGGATCATTTTTGCTTCAGTTTATTATGGCCTGGTTTGGAAAAATCCTATAACCAAAAGCATACTTCTTGTGTATTGATTTACATTTTCATGATTTTTCTGTGCTTTTTACATTTTTATCCTGATTTTCTCTTATTTTACATCTTATTGTCTACTTTTGAATATTGGTAGAAAGGAAAATTGAACTATTGTACTTGTTGATTATTAGCAGTTATGGTGATTTAGATGTGGAAAGTGTTGAATTTTTGCCCCAAATGGGGTTTAGGGATTATAGTGTTATCTGATGTTGACAATATTTCTTTTTATTAAATACTCACATTTTGTTCAGTGCTTTACTTGTATCACCTTTTTAGTTCTCACAGCAACTTTGAAGTGTAATTACATAGATGGGGAAACTGAGTTTCAGGTCAAGTAACTTCTTTCAAGTTACACATCTAGTAAGGAACAGAGCTGGAATTTAAAACTCAGATATGTCGAACTTTGGTACGTGTTTATAGTTACACTGAACTTTATAGGACCTTCTCTAATTCCCCCAAACTATTGTTAATTTTTCCCTCTTCTAGATTCTTTAATATACATACTTCACATAAATTAAAGGTCATCTCTAGAAGCATTAGATCTTAGAATATGGGAGATAGAAACTGAAACTGGTATTTGACAAATCTATTTCATAGATAAAAGATATTTAAATAGAAAACACTGTAACTGAAATTAATCCAGACCTGTATTTAGAAGGATATCAAGACACTATTCTTGCGGGTAAAAGGATCAACTCAGAGAGACAACAGAAAAGGTCGTAGGGGATATGGGAGAGGAAGCCCCAAAGATCTTTTTTTTTCTTAAGAAGAACCAACATTTTTTATTGGAAAATGAGACCCAAGAGGGAGAATAGAGTTATACCATTTTAATAGTACAACAATGATAAATATTTTAGTTGATTTGAATGAAATAGGTTTTTTGTTTTTTTTTTTAAGAGGCAGGGGGCTTGTTGCCCAGGTTGGAGTACAGTGGTATGATCATAGCTCACTGTAACCTCAAATTCCTGGATTCTAACCTCGGCCTCCCAAGGAACTCAGATTATAGGCAAGTGCCACCATGTAGGACTAATATTTAAAAAATTTTTTTTGTAGAGACAGATGTTGCCCGGGTGATCTTAAACTCTTCTCCTCAAGCAGTCCTCTTGCTTTGGCCTCCCAAAGTGCTGGGATTACAGGCATAAGCCACCGTGTCTGGCTTTGGATTAAATAGATTTTGTTTATTTTTTTAATTTAAGGACTCTTAGGATGATTTTTGTTTTGTTTTGTTTTGTTTTTATTATTAAATCATAGCTGTGTGCATTAGTGCAATCGCCTGTACCCATTCTAAGATGCACCATAGATGTGGCCCCACCAAAACCTCCCACCTCCCTTCCCCTTCCTTGGCCCTTTCCCCATAGTCTTGTGCTATAGTTGGGTTATAGTCTTCATGTGAAAGCTATAATTTAGCTTCATAGTAGGGCTGAGTACATTGGATACTTTTTCTTCCATTCCTGAGATACTTTGCTAAGAAGAATATGTTCCAGCTCCATCCATGTAAACATGAAAGAGGTAAAGTCTCCATCTTTCTTTAAGGCTGCATAGTATTCCATGGTATACATGTATCACAATTTGCTAGTCCATTCGTGGGTCGATGGGCACTTGGGCTTCTTCCATGACTTAGCAATTATGAATTGGGCTGCAACAAACATTCTGGTACAGATGTCTTTGTTATATTGTGACTTTTGGTCTTCTGTGTATAAACCTAGTAAAGGAATTATAGGATCAAATGGCAGGTCTATTTTTAGGTCTCTAAGTATTCTCCAAACATCCTTCCAGAAAGAACATATTAGTGGGCATTCCCACCAGCAGTGTAGAAATGTGCCCTTTCCTCCACATCCACGCCAACATTTCTGGTTTTGGGATTTTGTTATGTGGGCTACTCTTACTGGGGTTAGGTGATATCTCAGAGTAGTTTTGATTTGCATTTCTCTGACGATTAAGGATGATGGAGCTTGGGCGGCGCCTGTGGCTCAAAGGGGAAGGGCACCGGTCCCATATGCTGGAGGTGGCGGGTTCAAACCCAGCCCTGGCCAAAAACCACACACACACACACAAAATAAATAAATAAATAAATAAATAAATAATTAAAAAAAAAAAGGATGATAAGCTTTTTTTCATGTGTTTGTAGATTTTGGGTTGGTCTTCTTTAGAGAAGTTTCTCTTTAAGTCCCTTGCCCACCCTGAAATGGGGTCACGTGTTCTTTTCTTGCTAATAAATTTGAGTTCTCTGTGGATTCTGGTTATTATACCTTTATCAGAGGTATAACCTGCAAATATTTTCTCCCATTCTGAGGGCTGTCTGCTTGCTTTACTCACTATGTTCTTGGCTGTGCAGAAGCTTTTTAGTTCGATCAGGTCCCAGTAGTGTATTTTTGATACTGCTTCAATTGCCTGGGGAAGTCCTCCTCATAAAATATTCACCCAGGCCGATTCCTTCAAGAGTTTTCCCTGCACTTTCTTCAAGTATTTTTATAGTTTCATGTCTCTCATCCAGTGAGAGTCTATCTTAGTTAATGGTGAAAGGTGTGGGTCCAGTTTCAATCTTCTACAGGTTGCCAGCCAGTTTACCCAGCACCATTTGTTAAATAGGGTATCTTTTCCCCCACTGAATGTTTTTAATTGGCTTGTCAAAGATCAAATAATGGTAAGTAGCTGGATCCATCTCTTGTTTCTCTATTCTGTTCCAGTCACCTACTTCTTTTTTTTGTGCCAGTACCATGCTGGTTTGATCACTATGGATTTATAGTACAGTCTCAGGTCTGGTAGCGTGATTCCTCCTGCTTTGTTTTTATTGCTCAGTAATGTTTTGGCTATTCGAGGTTTTTTCTGATTCCATATAAAACGAAGTATTATTTTTTCAAGATCTTTAAAGTATGACAATGGAGCTTTAATAGGAATTGCATTAAAATTATATATTGCTTTGGGCAGTATGGACATTTTAACAATGTTGATTCTTCCCAGCCATGAGCATGGTATGTTTTTCCACCTGTTAACATCTTCGGCTATTTCTTTTCTTAGAGTTTCATAGTTCTCTTTGTAGAGATCGTTCACGTCCTTTGTTAGGTATACTCCCAAATATTTCATCTTCTTTGGCACTAGAGTCCTTGACTGTTTTTTCGGCTTGGTTATTGTTGGTATATATAAAGGCTACAGATTTATGGGTGTTGATTTTGTAGCCTGAGACATTGCTGTATTCCTTGATCACTTCTAAAAGTTTTGTAGTAGAATCCCTAGTGTTTTTCAGATATACGATCATATCATCTGCGAAGAGTGAAAGTTTGATCTCTTCTGACCCTATGTGGATACCCTTGATCGCCTTTTCTTCCCTAGTTGCAATGGCTAAAACTTACATTACAATGTTAAAGAGCAGTGCAGACAATGGGCAATCTTCTCTGGTTCCTGATCTAAGTGGAAATGATTTCAATTTAACTCCATTCAGTATGATACTGGCTGTGGGTTTGCTGTAGATGGCCTCTATTAATTTAAGAAATGCCCCTTCTATACCAATTTTCTTAAGTGCTCTGATCATGAAGCGATGCTGGATATTATCAAAAGCTTTTTCTGCATCAATTGAAAGAATCATATGGTCTTTATTTTTTAGTTTGTTTATGTGTTGAATTACATTTATAGATTTACGTATATTGAACCAGCCTTGAGACCCTGGGATAAATCCGACTTGGTCATGGTGTATAATTTTTTTGATGTGTTGTTGGATTCTGTTTGTTAGGATCTTATTGAGTATTTTAGCATCTATATTCATTAGTGATATTGGTCTATAATTTTCTTTTCTTGTTGGGTCTTTCCCTGGTTTGGGGATCAAGGTGATGTTTGCTTCATAGAATGTGCTGGGTAATATTCCTTCTTTTTCTATATTTTGGAAGAGGTTTAGTAGTATAGGTACTAGTTCTTCTTTAAATGTTTGGTAGAATTCTGACATAAAGCCATCTGGTCCTGGGCTTTTCTTTTTAGGGAGATTTTGTATAGTTGTTGCTATTTCAGAACTTGATATAGGCCTGTTCAACATTTCCACTTCGTTCTGGCTAAGTCTTGGTAGGTGGCGTGCTACCAGGTACTGGTTGATTTCTTTCAGATTTTCATATTTGTGAGAGTAGAGTTTCTTGTAGTATTCATTAAGGATTTTTTGAATTTCTGAGGGGTCTGTTGTTACTTCATCATTACCATTTCTGATTGATGAAGTTAGGATTTTACTCTTTTTTTCCTGGTTAGGTTGGCCAAAGGTTTATCTATTTTATTGATCTTTTCAAAAAACCAGCTTTTGGATTTATTGATCTGTTGTATAATTCTTTTGCTTTCAATTTCATTTAATTCTGCTCTGATTTTGGATATTTCTTTTCTTCTGCTGCATTTGGGGTTGAAATGTTCTTCTTTCTCCAGTTGCTTGAGATGTTCCATAAGTTATTGACTTCCTCTCTTTCCGTTTTCTTGAGGAAGGCTTACAGTGCTATAAATTTCCCTCTTAGGACTGCCTTTGCAGTATTCCAGAGGTTCTGGTAATTCATGTCTTTATTGTTGTTTTGTTCCAAAAATATGGTGATTTCCTTCTTAATCTCGTCTATAACCCATGTATCCTTCAGCATAAGGTTGTTTAGCTTCCATGTTTTTGTATGGGTATGCAGGTTCCTGTTGTTATTGAGTTCAAGTTTTATTCCATGATGGTCTGAGAAGATGCAAGGAATCATTTCTATTTTTTAAAATTTGCTGAGGTTAGATTTGTGGCCTAGGATGTGGTCGATTTTGGAGTATGTTCCGTGGGCTGATGAGAAGAATATGTATTCAGTTTTTTTGGGATGAAATGTTCTGTAGATGTCTGTTATGTCCAGATGTTGAATGGTTGAGTTTAAATCTAAAATTTCTTTGCTTAGCTTCTTTTTGGAGGATCTATCCAGGACTGCTTAAAGGGGTGTTAAAATCTCTAGCTACTATGGAAGCGGAGGAAATCGAGTTGCTCATGTCTGTTAGAGTTTCTCTTATAAATTGAGGTGCGTTGTGGTTGGGTGCATAAATATTAATAATTGAAATCTCATCATATTGAGTATTGCCTTTAACAAATATGAAGTGTCCATCCTTATCCTTAATTATTTTGGTTGGTTTAAAGCCTATTGCGTCTGCGAACAGGATTGCAACGCCTGCTTTTTTCTGCTTTCCATTTGCCTGGAATATAGATGACCATCCCTTCACCTTGAGTCTGTATCTGTATTTTAATGTAAGATGTGATTCTTGTATGCAGCAGATATCTGGCTTGAGTTTTTGTATCTAGTCCGCCAACCTGTGCCTCTTTAGAGGACAATTTAAACCATTCACATTAATTGAGAGTATTGATAAGCCTTTCGAGAGACCGGTGGACGTTTTTAGTCCTTTTGCGACTGTGGAAGTTGGAATTTGGTCAAAAATTTGGGTGGGTTTACTTTTGTGGTGGAGAATTACGCTGATCTTTATGGAGGATAGGTTTAAGAATGTCCTGGAGAGCTGGTTAGTTGTGGCAAATTTCTTCAGCATGTGAATGTCGTTGAAGTATTTAATTTCTCCGTCATAAATGAAGCTCAGTTTAGCTGGGTACAGGATCCTGGGTTGAAAGTTATTTTGTTTTAGGAGATTAAAAGTCGATGACCAGGCGGCGCCTGTGGCTTAGTCCCTAGGGTGCCAGCTCCATATGCCGAGGGTGGCGGGTTCAAACCCGGCCCCGGCCAAACTGCAACCAAAAAATAGCCGGGCGTTGTGGCGGGCGCCTGTAGTCCCAGCTACTCGGGAGGCTGAGGCAAGAGAATCGCTTAAGCCCAAGAGTTGGAGGTTGCTGTGAGCTGTGTGATGCCACGGGACTCTACCGAGGGCCATAAAGTAAGACTCTGTCTCTACAAAAAAAAAAAAAGTCGATGACCATCCTCTTCTAGCTTGAAAGGTTTTAGCAGAGAGATCTGCAGTTATTCTGATATTCTTCCCCTTGTAGGTAATGGTTTTCTTTCATCTGGCAGCTTTCAGAATTTTCTGCTTCATATTAACTTTAGTGAAATTGATTATGATGTGTCTGGGGGATGTCTTATTTGGGTTGAGTCCTGCTGGAGTTCTGAAACTGCTATCTGAATTTCGGAATCTCTTGGCATGTCTGGAAAGTTTTCCTTCATAATCTCATGGAGAAGAGACTCTGTGCCTTGTGAAGCCACTTCGTCACTTTCGGGGATCCCTATAAGACGAATATTGGTTTTCTTCAAATTATCGAAGAGCTCTCTGAGAGAGTGGTCTGTTTTTGCTGTCTGTTTCTCTTCTTCTTTGAGGGTTTGGGAGCATTCGAAAGCTTTATCTTCAATGTCAGAAATCCTTTCTTCTGCTTGCTCCATTCTGTTACTGAGGGATTCTACTGTTTCTCATATCTTTGAGGGATGCAACTTCTTGTCTCAATGTGTTGAAATCTTTGGTCATTTGGTCTTTGAATCCGTTGAATTCTTGAGATAACTTTTGGAATTCTAATTCAATCTTATTTGCTATCCAGATCCTGAATTCAATTTCTGACATCTCAGCTATTTGTTTGTGCATGGGGTCTTGTGCTGTTTCTGCCCCATTGATCCTTGGGGGAGTTGATCTACTCTGATTATTCATATTTCTAGAGTTTTTCTGTTGATTTCGCCTCATGATTGTTTTTCACGGTTGCCTCTGGCTGTCCTCAGAGTTGGGGGAGGTGTCTCTCCAAGATTAGACCCCAGCGGGATCACTCTATTGTTGCTGGATCTTTGTAGGGAGTGACCCTGTGTAGTTCCTCTGGGGCTGCTCTAGCTAGGGAGTTCTGGTTGTTGAAGCAGCTCCGGTTTGTGACACACCCGGATCCAGCAACAGGGCTGGGGGTGGTGCGCACGGTTCTGGGTGTGCCTGGCACCCAGTGACTTTGGCACAGAGAGCCCAAGGCTCCAGCAGTCTCTGGCCAGGAGAAGAGCTCTGTACAGAGGCAGGGTGGGCTCCAAAGGGCATGCAACTACCAGAGTCCCTGTCCAGATGAACTGGCTAGTGTGGAAGCTGGGAGGACACAGGAGGGAGGACGCAGGGTTGTGTGGCTCCTGCAGTTCCTGGTCAGGGAATGCGGAGGCCCTGTGGCTGCGGGTCACCGGTCGGGGGTCGCTGCACAGCTCTTATGGAGATCTGGGCGGCACCAAGCCCAGGAGTTTGAGGTTGCTATGAGCTGCGACATCACAGCACTCTACCCAGGGCAACAGCCCAAGGCTCCAGTGTGCCAAAACTGTCTCACTCTGCCCCTAAGGATTAAGGCTGTAAGGCAGCTCAGTCTCCGCCTTTAGGCTGCTCAGTCAGTATGTTACTTTGACCCGCCCAATCCTTGCTCTGAGACCCTGAGAGCGGAGCTTGCCGAGGCAGTTCTTTCACAATGGCTTCCTGCGCCCAGCTCAGTGGCTCAGTCTAGGGCCCCAGACAATGCCCAAAGTTTTCCACACTCCTGCTCAAGCTCTCCCCAAGGCAGTTCAGCTGAGTGCCAAGTCCAAGAACACCGAAACAGTTCACAGGTAAGGCCTTTCCGGTTTGCAGTCTCACTGCTGCTTGTACTTACGGTTGCCGGTGCGATTGAACACACGCAACCACTTGCCAGTTTTCCACTGTTTTTGTCCTCCTCTTGGGGTCCAGAAGTCCCTTGCTGGCTCCCTGTATCCTCAAAGGGATGATTATAGGCAGATCCCACCAGCCAGAGATGCCTGGAGTCTTGTCTCCCCAGACTTGCTGTTCCCAGTTGCAGGGAAGCTGTTACTCGGCCACCATCTTTAATTTCTCCCATCAGGATGATTTTTTTTTGAAAGGTCATTTTCACTTAAAATGAATCATCCAGGTTTGTTAAGTAGGACATCCATATGTTTGTTATTTAGGCCATCTTGGTTATGTAAGACATGTCAGAAGGAGAATATTGTTTGGGAAGGAAGTATTATTGATAAGGACAATGACTAAAACATGTCCAGAAAAACAAAAACAGGTAGATTTCTCTATTGCCTAGGTAGATAGGGGTACCTTGGATTGTGTATATTGATTCCTTTTGTTTAAAATCATTGAAAAGAAAAAAAAAAAACATTGAAAAGACATGGAGCTATAAATGATAGAGAAAAAAATTGGTATTTTTCCCCCAGAAATAGTTTTTCTGTGCATATATTTATTAGCGCTTTCAATGGGCCCATGGAAACCCGGGTAGAATGGTGAGCATATTCAGATAGAGTCTCTGTTCTGGATGAAGTATGTGTATAGACAGCTACTAGACGAAATAGATGTTAATCGCGAATAAAATGTAAGTATTACAAAGCCAGAGTGTGTATGTGTGGTTAAGAAAGACTTCCTGAAGAAGAGATGATTAAGGTGAGATTTAACCAACCGTAGGAGGTTAGGGAAGCCTGTTTGGGCAGTGCATGTGCAAAACAGGGCTCAGTTTTGGGGAGCGCCAGGCATTTCAGGTACAGAGTGAAGCCTGGTGAGGCTGGATTGCAGAGGCAGAAGAAGTTAGGTTAAGTTAGAAAGGTAGCTGAGGGCTTGACAGTGTCCTGACAAATGTCCCACACTTGCATTTTTCAAATATTACTCTTGACTACTGGGAGGGAGAAGAGTAAATGCGAGGAAATCATTACACTCCCTTAGATGAGACTTTTATTTTCATTATTTTGTCAGAGTACTCAAGTATTTATGGAATAAATGAAAATGATAATAGCATATACTAGGGTTGAGAGAATAGAGATAGAGAAAAACAGACAAATTCATGAATGTAAGACTTGGAGATAGATTAGATATTGAATATAAGAGCAGAGAATTCCAGGGATATCTCTTAGATATTGAATGTAAGAGCAGAGAATTCCAGGGATATCTCTTAGGTCCTTGAAGCCTTGAGAATGGCTGGTTAGAGGAGCAGGCGTAAAACCAGAAAGATGCCAAGAAAGGAGTGTTTCAGAAAGACGAGAATGTCCAGTATTGCTTGCTGCTTCAAGAAGTCTGAATAGTGATAGATATCCATTAGACGTAGCTATCACTCAAGACTGTGTACAGGCTATTTCTGTAGAGTAATGGAAGCAGAACTATTAAGTGGTAGAGTTGGTTGAGGAGTGAGTGGGCAATGTGGAAAGGAGACAAGTAGTTACAGGGAGTGGGCTGTTTATGCCAATTTTATACTATAGTCATATAGAGCAATTCCTTCCCAACTATTTGAAATTATAGTACATGTGGTTTATTTTTTGTGTACCTCAAATATGGCATATGTAATAAAAATTGCAAGTGACTCCTTCTGGGGATAACTTAAAAGACTGGGAAGTTGAGAACAAAAAATGTGGTAAATCAGAAGGCAGAACAGAGGTAGATATATTTTCACTATCAATTCTTGTAGGAGAGAGAGGGGAAGCAGAAGGAAGAATAAACCCAAACTGTGTTAGTCTATTTTCATATCTCTCAGTGAGGGAGTTTGAGGAATCCCAGTTCACCTAGGCCAAGTAAGTTAGATAAAGGGTTGCCGCAAACATTTTCTACTCAAGCATCTGTGGCTGTGAATCATGGAAGTCTGGAAAACAGGAAACTATTGTTGCTGTTTGACTCTAGGTCACATATTGCAAAAGCCATGGAATATGTGACCATGTAACTGAATGCTTTAAAAACTACTTGGTTTTTCAACAGGAGTATCAAGACAGTTCAGCAGAGAAAAGGAGTAAGTCTTCATGACCTTGTGTTAGTCAGTGATTTCTTAGCTACAACATCAAAAATGCAAATGACAGCCAGGGTGGCTTATGCCTGTAATCCTAGCACTCTAGGAGGTGGAGGCAGGTGGATTGCTTAAACTCAGGAGTTTTGAGAGCAGCCTCAGCAAGAGTGAGACCCTGGTCCGTCTCTAAAAATAGCCAGGCATTGTGGCGGTTGCCTGTAGTCCCAGCTACTCGGGAGGCTAAGGCAAGAGGATTGCTTGAGCCCAGGAGTTTGAGGTTGCTGTGAGCTATGACGCCGTGGCACTCCACTGAGGGTGACTCTCTTTCCCAAACACACATGCGCACGCATCTGTACACGCACGCGCGCGCACACACACACATGCAACCTGCAAATGACAAAAGAAAAAAAATTGGATTACATACATAAAGAACTCTTACAACTCAATAACAAAAAGACAAACAGCTTAATTTAAAAATGGGCAAAGGATCTGAATAGACATTTCTCCATAGAAGATATATAAGAGGACAGTAAGCATGAGTAGATGCTCTGTATCATTAGAATTGCAAATCAAAACCATAATGAGATAAAATGTCACACTAGGATGGCTAAAAGTCAATTTTACATTATTATTACCAAACAAATGTTGTTCAAAAGTGTCTTACTGCATTTTGAGTTGCTATAAAAGAATACCTGAGGCCAGGTAATTTTTAAAGAAAAGAGGCTTATTTGACTCACAGTTCTGCTGGCTGAAGCATTGGACATCTGGTGAAAGCCTCAGGCTACTCTTACTCAGGGCAGAAGGGCAGAAGACAACCGGCAAGGGCGGGTCCTAGCCTCTTTTAATCAACCAACTTTTAGGAACTAGTAAGAGTGAAAACTCCCTCCCTCCCTCCCTCCCTCCCACCCCAAGGGAGAACATTAATCTATTCATGAGTGATCTACCTCTGAGACCCAAATACCTCCCATTAGACCCCACCTCCAACATTGGGATCCCATTTCAACACGAGATTTGGGGGACAAACTTCCAAACTGTAGCAACAAGGAATAATATACCATGCTTACATTTTCTTTCAAATTGTTTTTTTCTTAGGGCTAACAATGCCTGTTTTGATATGCTTAATTTTCTATGTATCTTTTACTGTTTTTTCCATATACTCCAGATACCTTGAATATATAAAATAGCCTGTCGTTTCTCACCTCTCACCTCCCTCCGACTCTTATTTCTCTGGAGACCTCACACTCCAGCATCTCTCTGGACTCTTTAGAACGGTTGCTTCTCTGGGCCATGCTACCTCTATTCTTGGGATGTGCCTTTGCTTCTTTCTTAAGTTAGACCTGTATTCTAACATCTTAATGTCTTTTTCTTTCTTGCTTCATGCGCTCATTTACTGAAGTACATCTTCCTATAAAAGAGTGCGTAGAAAGTAAATTGTTGAGTGTTAGTGTGTGTGAATATATCGTTAAATAATGCTCTTATATTTGATATACTTGGTTAATAATTTGGCTGTGTATGGAATTTGAGTTTGGAGGTCATTTTCCTCAGAATTTTTAAGACATTACTTTGCTGTCCTAATGCTATTGAGATACTAATCCCATTTAGATTTCCATTTCTTAATATGTAGGTGACTATCTAATTTACTATTAAAACTAGGACACAAGGTGCTAGCCTGACAGATATTAGGACAAGTGTAAACCAGGACTCTTCAGTAAACTGGGACATATGGTCACCCTCTTTATATGTGACCTGTTTTTTCTCTGTTTAGGATCTTCTCTTTACTTTTGATGTTCTACATTTCATGGTGATGTGGCTTGAGAAAGGCTTTTTTTTTTTTTTTTTTTAACAGAGTCTCACTCTGTTGTTCAGGCTGGAGTGCCTGATGTCATAGCTCATAGCACTCTCCACTTTCAAACTCCTGGGTTCAAGTGATCCTTTTGCTTCAGCCTCCTGAGTAGCTGGGACTATACGCACCCACCACAACGCCTAAATGGTTTTTTATTTTAGTAGAGATGGGGTCTCACACTTGCTCATGCTGGTCTCAAACTCCTGAGCTCAGGTGATCCACATACTTCGGCCTCCCAGAGTGCTGGGATTACAGGGGTGAGCCACCATGCCCATTTGAGAAAGGCCCTTTTTAATGAATTATTCTAGGTCTTTGTAAGCTTGTTCTGTTCTTCGATTTGGGGAAATTTTCATTGTTATTTCTTTAAAATTTTTCTCCCAGCCTTCGTTAGTCAGAAGTTTGACTTTCTAGATTGTCCTCTACATTTTTTTCTGGTCTCACAAGGGGTGTTACCTTTTTCCTTTTTGTGTTATATCTGTGAGATTTTTCTACATTTATCTTCTAGTTGTTCTGTTGAATTTTTTGTGAAATTCCATTTCATGTTTAATTTCTTGTTTTAGTCTTTTCTTGTAGAATCATGTTCTTATGTAAGTGTTATCTTCTCTCACTTCTCTGGGGAGATACTTATTTTTTAAGTTTTTTTCCTTCTTTTTTGTGCGTGTTTCTTTTGTTCTTTGCATTGCTTTCTTGGGTCTCTTTTTCCATTTGTTTGGTCTATGCCTGAAGCTTTCTTCAGCCCTTGGTAATCTTTAACTGTTTAAATTTCAGAGAAAGGCATTAAAGTTTATTTGGAATCTCTGAAACATGGGTAAAGCTTTTTGGCTTCCTGAAGTACAATGATGTTATGAACTAACCTCTTGGTTAGAGTACCTGCCATGTCAGGACTTCTATTTGTTTGTTTAATTTTCTGTGCATCGAATTGTTTGTGCTGCTATAACAAAACACCACAGGCTGGGTAATTATAAAGAACGGAAATTTATTTTCTCACAGTTCAGGAGGCTGGGAAGTCCCAAGAACAAGGTGCTGGTATATTCGGTGAGAGTTGTTTTCAGCTTCCACGAGGGCACCTTGATGTTCAATTTTCCTGAGGGGAGGAACACTGTATGCTCATGCGGCTGAAAGTAGAAGAGCAAAAGGGACAAACTGTCTCTATCAAACCCTTTTAGAAGGATACCTAATCCTATTCATGAGGGTGGAGCCTACATAACTCAGTGGCCATGCAGAGGCTTATCTCTCAACACTGTTGCATTAGGGAATAAGTCTTCAACACATGGATTTAGGGGATACATTCAGGTCATAGCAATTTACAAATCTTATCTTTTTGGTGGGGGTGGGAGGAAGCCATTCAGTTTTGCCAGAAAAGACTCCTCTGCTTTCCTGCCTAGTAAATTATATAGTTCTAGAAGTAGAGTTGGGGGAGAAGACAGAACATTTCAGAGATAAGCATAGACCTCTCCCCTGTATCTCATGCCAGCCTCGGTGCCTGATATCCCCCATTCTGGAACTTCTGTGGTCCAGCTTTTCCAAAGAATACAGTTTCTTTTCTCCCCATGAAAGGAAGCAATGGAAGTGGTTAGTCACTTGGCTGTGTGGGACAGTGGGGATAATGGAGAAGGCCCACGTGGTTCTGCCCTCCTTCTCCCACCTTTCACGGTAGCTGCCACTCAGAGCTGATCCTCACAGGAATTCTGTGGGCCTGGTCCACTCCACCTTCACCTTTATTGGCACATGGCTGATAACTTCCATATACTCCTTCATTTCCTTTCTGTCTCGGAAGAGTTGATGAAAATATGCCCTAGCTAGCTCTCCCTTTCTTTTTCTTCTTATGGGTTAATACATTTATTTTATTCCTTTACTGTTTAGAAGTAATTCTTTAGAAAGATTGAGAAGGGAGAAGAGATAAACTAATGTGGCATGCCTTTCCCTAGTCAAAGTATTATAAATGTTAATTGTGTGCTGAACAGTCCTGTCATTGCTGCTCCTCATGTATGTTGTTAGGGGTTAAGTAGGTTTTTGTGGGCTGACATGAAAACCTAGCTACATCAATGATTTCCCCCTAGAATTAGAGGTACAATCAAGCCTTTCTGAATTGATTATCTGGGGGAATTATAACAGACTAGAACAAAAATATTTTATACATCTCTCCATTTTCTGAGTCACAAAGAAAATCAGTACAAATACTGTATCATCATTGTTGAAATAAAAAGCTCCTATAACTATACAGAAACTTGAATATTATTGGAAAAGTTTGTTCATAAAGTTAAAGCTATAAAAATTGAACTCAGAACCAGAATTAAATTTTGAACCAATGTCTCTAAAGCTTCATTTTTTAAAAAAAATCAGTTTTCCTGATTAAATTTAAACCCAGTGATAGTGGTAGCTGTGGGAAATACTACTAGTCATGGGGATAGTTTTAATTGTTTCATTTATTTATTTTTGTGTGTGTTATTACCTTGGGCAGAACAGAATTTTCTGAAATACTAGACTGAATAAACTAGATTTAGCCAGATTGACTAATAAAATAATCTTCCTATCATGAAAGCCTATGGGTAGTAAAAATGTAGCCCAGAAGATATATAGTACACAGAGTTCTGGAAAGGAAATGCACCAACTTGGTTTTTGAATTGCCGAGCCCACTGTAAGTGGAATAGATCCATTACAGCCTGCAGCTGCAGTCTCCAGCCTTCAGCAAGGACATAGGGGTTCTCTTTCAGAGGATCGTCCCTGTTGTGCTGCGGCAGCCCTCCATGAACACTTGTTCCCCAGTGGCCATGACTGCCCCACTCTCAAAGGATCTCAGCTGGTTAGGAAAACTAGGAATGATGGTTGTAATCTCCCGTGTGGCTTGAACAAGGTAAGGGTACTGAAATGCTGTCATTCCATTATTTTCCTTCCTTTTTAATTTTCTCTTTTTATTTTTCTTCTTGTTTATTATTATTAATCTCTCCTCCCAACTCCTCGCCCCGGCTTGCTTTTGACAGAATATTGACTAGGAACCGATTTTCACTTAGCTAAGGGCAGGTGTTTACACGGTAGCAGTGGTACATAGGTTTACTGTGTTGTATGTCTGTGTAACACTGGATTTGGATCTTGTATTTGGCTGCCAGAAGTGACTGTGATAAAGTAGGAAAGATAAACTGATAGATTGGCTGCCAGAAAGATGTTGAGAATCAATCAGATAAACAGGGTAGAGAAATAGCTTGCTGTTTTCTGGTGATAATAGACCAGTGGCTTCTGGTCTCTGCATTTTTAAACATAATTGCTGTGGTAATAATGTCCAAAGTAAGCAAATGAAAAAACAGCACAGGAGGTTTTTTAATTGCGATTGAGAGATCCTTTTCCCTTTTGCAATAAAGATTCATCTCTTGGAAGTGAGTATTTTTGTAAATTTGTTTTACTTCTTCCAGTGCCTACTTAAATAAACAAATGAAAATTAGAAAGTGAACTATTTTCAGAGGAATTTATTCCTCCTCCTCTGTCTCCCACAGGCTTTAGCTATTTGACTTGGTGATATATCTGTATTGCTACCATGCCTCACCTACAAAATAATTGCTAATTTTTGTGAAGAAACAAGTTTTAAAGTACAGCCTGTATTATTGACAGATGCTTAGCAGAAACTAGTTTATTCTAACCTTGTCCCTTAGATTTCTTTCAGGTTTTTAGAATTTTAATCCCTGTGGCTATTTCTGTCCATATAGCACTTGTAATTTTATTAATGTAATTTAAAATTCTCCTCCTTTAATATTTAACTTTTAAATTCGTTTTCTCCTTTTCACCTAGGACTTTAGGTCCCAGTGCAAATTCTTAAGTCTGTGTGAAAGGTATAGATATAGACTTCAACTGGATGCGCTGGAGTAAGGATTAAGAGGACAGTAGGAAAATTTTTTTGAGCAACTCCCGTGGAGTTATTTATGTTGGGTTGAGAGAGTGGCCCTCTGTGTTGCATTTGTAGTATACACAAATGACTTTCTTTAGCTTCTCTCTTAAAATTTGTGTGGTTGTGAATATGTTGGTGTCAAGCCTGGTTAAATCACTTCATAGCAAGCCTGCTACACTAGGAGCTGTGGAGAACAAGAGAATAGAGTTCACACTTCTCTTTCTTTGCTTTTCTTTTCTTTTTTTTTTTTTTTAAAGACAGTCTCACTCTGTGGCCCTGGGTAGAGTACTATAGCTTCATAGCTGATAGCAACTTCAAATTCTTGGGGCTCACGTGATATTCCTGCCTCAGCCTCTCCAGTAGCTAGGACTACAGGTGCCTGGCACAATGCCCTGCTAGATTCCCCCCCCCACCTATTTTTAGTAGAGACAGGGTCTTGATCTTGCTCAGACTGGTCTCGAACTCCTGAGCTCAAGCAATCTGCCTGCCTTGGATTTATGTTAGGATTATAGGCGTGAGCCACTGCTCCAGCCAAGATTCCATACTTTTCATCATATGCAACAGAGGCTTTTGCCTGAAGAAGACCTTCTTATCTGCTGGAGTTCAGAAGTTAACCTTGAACTATTTATCCTATTGGTGGGAAGCCGATGCATTTCCCCTTTTTGCCATGTCGTCCTTCCCACCTGACCTGTTAAAGATTCTCCATTGATATCAATGGAGCGGACAAAACTAATCATAAAAACAACAAAGGGAATGTTGCATACTCATTGATCCTTTTGAAATGAACTACAGTGCAATAAGTCTCCCAAATGGACTTCTGTTCTCAGTTATTGCTGTAGCCATCCTTTTAAAGGTATATAAATATGAAAGGGTTAATGGGAATTTAGTATGCTCTTGCCACCGGGCTATACCTTATTGATTGTAGTTTTAGAGCTGTCTCTATGTCATTCAAAATTCATTCTGTGCCCCTTTTTTTTTCTTAGAGACAGAGTCTCATTTTGTCGCTCTTGGTAGAGTGCTATGGTGTCATAACTCACAGCAACCTCTAGCTTCTGGGCTTAGGTGATTCTCTTGCCTCAGCCTCCCGTGAAACTGGGACTACAGGCGCCTGCCACAACGCCCAGCTATTTTTTTGTTGCAGTTTGGCCAGGGCCTGGTTTGAACCCGCCACCCTTGGTGTATGGGGCTGGCAACCTACTCATTGAGCCACAGGCGCCACCCCTTCCGTGCCCTTTTAAAGTCATTTGGTGTTAGGAGATGATAAATCAGTTGCTTTCCTTTTTCCTCCAGCTCCTTCGAGAACTCATAGAACGAAAGACCAGCTCTTTGGATCCCAATGATCAGGTGGCCATGGGAAGGTAATTTACAGTTTCTTTCCCTCAGTCCCCTTAATGTTGCCCCAAAGCATGATTGTCCCTATAATTATTAAAGTTAAACAAGATAATAAGAGCTTGAAAAACTGTTTACCCTCCATTGCCTTAAGTACAATTTGAAAAGAGATTATAAAATGCCTACGTGGGGTTTTTAAAAGGTTTTCAAATTCCTTTTTATGCTCTTTGCTCTCTGGTTTGGGTTGTTGGGATTGTATCCATATCAGTATGCTGACCAGTGGATTAAAAGCAGCCACCCAAATGTGTGCTCTCAGCTGTCAGAACATGGCTCTGCACACAACAGGTTCTTTCCTCCTGGTCAAGTCTGCTTTGTTAGAGGCTACCCTAATTTAGACCTCCACCCCTTCAGTAAAAGCTTCAACACAATTAGAAATGGAACGTGGCAGCATTACCCAGATGTCAGGGGAGAATGTAAAGTAGTAAAGGAAGGCTCTTGTGTGTATGCTTCATCCTGTAGTGGGAAAATAAAAAGGGTATTTAGAGTGCTACCTAATGAATAGTGTACATTTAAATAGCCATGAGCCATAATTTGCAAAAGCATGAAAGGAAACAAAAGCTTCAAGCGCCAGAATGGGATTCTGGGCAGAGCAGCATTTTGAGGAAGCAATGAAAAATTTGTGTTGATGAAATAATTTTATTTGAATAAAATATTATTTGAATTTTAGGGTTGGATGTTGTTGATAGGTTGTTTATCTCAGGAATGTTACAGAGAGTTGTTCACTATAAATTTAATGTGATAGAGCAAATTGCATTTAAGTGGTGATTATATTGTACATTTATCTGACTTTACAATAAAATAGATTATGGTAATTAAGATTATATTAAGATTACAGTAATTGGATTTTCCTAGTTTTTTTTTTCCTGATGTTGACTTTTTGTTGTATAAATCAGGTAAGATGACTAGATGGTGCTGTTGCTGTTTCTTCTTTCTTTTTTTCACATTTGTTCATATGAGCAATTTATGAAGATTTTCTTAGCCTAAGGCTCCTTATTGAAAAATTAACACCTCTTTATGTAGAATGACTGCAGATTATGTGAGTCTTGTTTGGATCCCAATCCAAACTAACTATAAAATTGAGACATTCGGGGAAATTTGAAGACTGATTGAATATTTGATAGTGAAGAATTTATTGATTTTTTTTTTTAAGGTGTAATAAGGGTGTTCAGATTGTATTGGAGGGGAAAGTCCTTACCTTTTATCAACATACTGAAATATTTATAGATGAAATGAAGCTTAAGTGACTGTAAAACTAGTATCAGTAGTGGATAATTATCAAAAATTAACAAAAATTGGAAAGCACAAGAAAAGGCACTTGGGTATTTAGCAGAGGGAAAGTTAGAGTTAAAGACTTTCATGTATTGCAATCAACCAGCATTTGCAACATTAGTAATAGAAATGCTGCATAGCTAAAACATTAAAGGAAAACCCAAGCAGCTGTACTCAGTTTGGTGGGTTTTCCTGCAGACTGGTGAATTTGTCACAGCAACTCCAAATACTAAGAAGCATTGTTAACCAAATTTGCTGTAGAATTTCCCAGCTGCCATTTGTTTTTTTACCATTGTACAGATCCTCTCTAATTGATTAGTCGCTTTGGCCCTAACTAGCTTGAAGAACTTAATGTAGGTTGATGATTTCTTTCTGCAGGGTTGTTAGTAAGAAAAATTCCAATTTGTCAATATGTATAACTCTGTTTGTGATGATGTATAACATTGCTTGTGAATTTCCCAGGCAGTGGCTTGCAATCCAGAAGTTACGAAGCAAAATCCATAAGAAAGTAGATAGGAAAGCCAGCAAAGGAAGGAAACTTCGGTGAGTTACTTTTTGGAAAAAAATTTAACATGATAGTCTATCTCTCTTCTTTTGCATTTTGGCTATTATGTCATTTTTCTTTTTCTTCTGATGGCTCTTTTTAAGGATTAGGAAAATAAACAGTATTTGAAGGTTTAAGTTTTTTTTACTCTGAAATGAAAATACAGTTTCATTGACTTTTTGCTCTATTGTTGTGAATGCATGGGTGAAATAATATCTGCACTTCTTATAGAATAATATAAAATTTTTATTCTGTCTTATTTAGAATAGGGTGACATTGGTCCATTTTTATGATGACATACATATACACATTATGATTAAAAGACAGAAATGAAGGACTTCTGAGAATGTTAATGGGGTGCTTAAATAAGATGAGAAATACAGTTTTTATGAGGAAATAGAGAAATTTCTGACTTTAGAAAAACCTTCCATTCTCTGAGATCTTTAAGTAATTTTAGAAGGTTATAGAAGAAGAAGTAGCAAGAGTAGGAATTGACATTACTCTTACTTTTAGACATGGGAACTGTGTGTGTGTATGAAACACTGTCATTACAGAAAGTCTCAGTGTTAAAGAACCAACTTATAACTTAGGTGCAAAGAAAATCTTAAACTCTTTGTGTTAGTACAGTTTTAGGCAGATAGCTAATCCCACCTCCTGAGTAGAACCTGCTTGTCATTAAATTCCCTTTAGACAGATGTCGGCCTATCTCATTGTTAAAGATCTTCAGAGAAGAAGATTTCACAATTATTTTAATTAACTTATTTTAGTATTTAACAAAATTCGTCAGGAAGTGCTTTATTTTTCTTGAACTTTACAGACATATAGCTTTTCGTGATCTTTTTAATTTAAAGTTGCATTTCTGGCTTGGCGCCTGTAGCACAGTGTAGCACAGTGGTTACAGTGCTGGCCACATACACCCCAAGCTGGCGGGTTTGAACCTGGCCTGGGCCTGCTAAACAACAATGACAACTGCAACAAAAAAATAGCTGGGTGTTGTGGCGGGTGCCTGTAGTCCCAGCTACTTGGGAGGCTGAGGCAAGAGAATCACTTAAGCCCTGTAAGGTTTGAGGTTGCTGTGAGCTGTGATGCTGCAGCACTCTACAGAGGGTGACAGACTGTCTCAAAAATAAATAAATAAATAAAGTTACATTTCTTCAATCTCAGGTTAAACTATAATAATTGAACTTTTTTCCTGTGTTGAAATTTCCAAATCTTAGTGCTTCTCTGGGTTCATTTTTAGTGTAATGGTTAAGAGCGTGGACTTAAGAGCCAGACTGCTTGAGTTTGAACCCCAGCTTTGACATTGATTAGTGGTTACTTTGGGTAAGAACCTTAAACACTCTGTGCTAATTTCTTCATCTGTAAAATGGAGATGATAATAGTACCAGCCTTGTGGTTGCTATGAGGATTAAATGAGTGCTGTGTGTGCAGCTCTTAGATAGTGCCAGGTCCACAGTAAGGACTGTGTAAGTATTTGTTGCCATTATTGCTGTTAGCATTGCTATCAGTATTCCAGGGCTGAGTCAGTCTGCCTAGTGTTCATTTCCTTGCTCACTCACATGTCCCTTCTGTACCTATTTCCCCCATTCCTCCTCCAAGGATTTAAAGAAGAATGTTTCTAATAGTACTTTATAAATGACATGGATGAATGATTGCCTTCTTTCTAATTTTGGGATCAGATTTTTCTCCAGTAGTGTACTTTTAAAGCAATAGCTTTATGAAGTCATGCATGTTCTCTAGAGAGAGAAGCTAGGATTTCAGTTCTCAAATCAGGAGAGTTGGGTTCAAATCCTAGCTCTGTCTGGCTGTTAGGATTTTTGTTCTTTTATTCTCTCACTTTTCTCATTTACTAAATCATGATAATAATTTCTGCTTTATAGGAATAGGAATTAAACATTAATGTTTAATTAACATTTGGTATAGGAATTAAATGAAATAATCTGTAAATGTCTGGTACATAATAAGCATTCAGAAACATCAGTTTCTTTGGTTGCTCTTGTGTTTATTAACACTGCTTTTGTAAATGTGTGTTCTTCAAAAGAATTGAGAGAGAGAAAAATGCCTTTTCTACATTACTGAATTTGTAAAAATTTTTAAATATTGAGGCAGATAGCTATATTATGAGCCCCGTAAGGCCAAGATTGCGTTGCTTTATCCTTTAAGACAATTCCAATCTACTATGGTACGTAGTTGACATTAGTCTGTCAGAAAATGTTTTTGGATGATTATGATAGAAAAATTAAAATGCTTATCAGGTGATAAGAAATGGCTATAACTGTGAGCATAACACAGATTAAGAAATCTGGATGAGTGTCAGAGGAGTAAGCTTTTCTGGTGTGGCAGATAACTGAAGGGTGCGTGAGTCTGACGTTTTCCCAAATAAAAGAAATTTATCAGGTTGAAAGAAAAAGGGATTTTGTTTTAATAGCAACTGCTTTTGTTATATTAACATATTAAACTGTCCTCATTAAACTATTCATTAGAGGTATGCACCTGTGTAAATATATCTTTGTCTATTAGCATTGTAATAGTGGTTGAGATCCCCATAACTCCCTGTATGTCCAGAGGCATTTAAAATCTTACTCAGGGTCAGTCCGGTGACTCACACCTATAATCCCAGCACTTTGGGAGGCCTAAGCTGGAGGATCACTTGAGGCCAGGAGTTCAAGACCAGTCTGAGCAACATAGGGAGACCCTCTCTCTACAAAAAAAAAAAAAAAAGCATTAGCCAGTTGTAGTGTCACATGCCTATAATCCTTGCTACTCAGGAGGCTAATGTGGTAGGATTGCTTGAGCTCAGGTGTTTGAGGTTACAATGAGCTATGATCATGCCACTGCACTCCAATCTGGGTGACATAGCAAGATTCCCATAAATAAGATAAAAAAATAAAATTAAGTCTGTGCGTGGATTAAGGCCTGTAATCCTATTTCTCTGGGAGGCTGTGTGGGAGAATCTCTTGAGGTCAAATGTTCAAGACTAGTCTGAGCAAGAGTGAGACCCTGCCTCTACTAAAAATAGAAAAATTAGCTGGGCATTGTGGTAGGTACCTATAGTCCCAGCTATTTGGGAGGCTGAAGCAAGAGGATTGCCTCAGCCCAGGAGTTTGATGTTGCTGTAAGCTAGCCTGAGGCCATGGCACTGTAGTCCAGGCAACAGAGCAAGACTCTGTCTCAAAAAAAAAAAAACAAACAAAAAAAACCTTAAAAGATTAAATTAAAATCTTATTCTGGCAACAAATAAGCAAGATACATTCTATTGAAACAAAGCTAAACATTAAAATGTAAGAAGTGGTATGAGCTAGATGTGGTATCATGTGCCTATAGTCCCAGCAACTTGGGAGGCTGGAGTAGGGGGATCACTTGAGTTCGAGGCCACCATGAGCTATGATCATGCCATTATACTCCAGCCTGGGTGACAGAGGGAGACCCTGTCTCTTATAAAAAAGATGGTATTGGTGTCCTTCACCTTCTAAGTTGGTACTAGTTAGGTGCTAGGTAAAATCCAACCTGCCTTTGGTATTTGTGGTAGATTGGTTCCAGGATACCCCCTCCCCCATTCTACCCTGCCAGATACCGCATTCCACGAATGGCTCAAGTCTGTGATAGAAAATGGCGTAGTATTTGCATATAACCTATGTACATTCTCCCATATACTTTAAATCATCTCTGGGTTACTTATAATGCCTAATACTAAGTAAATGGTTGTTATACTGTATTGTGTAGGGAATAAAGAAAGTCTATAAATGTTCAGTACAGATTTGTTGATCCATTTTTTTTCCTGAATATTTTATTCATGGTTGAATCCGTGGATACAGAGACTAGTCTGAAGCAGATGGCAGGCATTAGCAGACAGTTACACTATGGGGTAGATGCTAGAGTAGGGATAGTCCTGCCCCCCGCTCTTGAGAGAGGGCAGACTGCTCAGGAAGACTTCCTGGAAGATGGGACATCCACACTGAGCTTTGAGAGATTAGTAAGCATCAGCCGAGTAAAAGGCAAAAAGAATCATGTTTGCAAAAATGTTGGCAGACTTAAGAGTGTAGAGCAAATTTTGGGAACTGCAATTAAATTTTTTAGCAGAGGCTTAAGTGAATATGGGGGAATAGCAGATGAGGCTGCATGCATAGGTGAGTGCTAGATCATGTCCATGCTACGGGCCTTATAGATTGGAGTGAGTTACTGAAAGATTTCAGGCAGAGGAATGTTGTCATCACATTCCTATTTTAGAAAGATAATTCTAGGGCTTTTATAGAAAAAGACTAGAAATTCATGAGAGCAAGGGCTGGAAGGAATAGGAGATAGTGGATTGAGAGACATTTATACAGGTGAGTAGTTCTTAGAAGTGACTGGAAATGAAAAGGTAAAGAAAAGGGAGAAGGTTAGAATGACTCCCTGAGTTTCAGAGGGAACTATGTAGGTTTTGATATTATTCATTGATATGTGTGTAAGAGAGAGGCTGCAAGGAGAAAATGAATCTTTTATTCTTTTTAGGGATAGAGAGTGGATTCAGTTTCTGAATATGTTGGAATTTGACACAACCTTGAGAAATCAAGGATTTTTTTGTCAAGCTAAGGTTATAGATATTCTACTAGTTGATAGTTTGGAAACAATTTAATTACCATTTTCCAAGGAGGGTATGGTGTGGCAAGAATACGGTGACAAGGCTGGGCATGGTGGTTTACACCTGTAATCCCAGAGCTTTGGAGGCTGAGAATGAAGGAGCCCAGGAGTTCAAGGTTGCATTGAGCTATGGGGAAACCACTATACTTACTCCTGACAGAGTGAGACCTGGTCTCTTAAAAAATAAAAAGTAAAAAATAGTATGTAGAGTGAGAAGAACAGAACCCTGAGGAATGTTAACATCCATGAGACAGAAGAGCAGTCATTGATGGGGCTGGACAGGAAAGAGTGAGGAAAAGCAGTGAGTATCGGGGAGTGCTTCATTGGGGTGGATGTGGTATCATGTGCCTATAGTCCCAGCAACTTGGGAGGCTAGGGCGGGTGCCTCAGGGAAATGCTTCACAGCAGAAGCATTTGTGATCACATTTTTCCACATGGTGGAATTTCAGAAACCACAAACCAGAGAACTTTCCATACTTGAAAGGTGTCCTGTAGAATTTCTGCATAAACTTTAGCCTCTTTTGGACTCCCATCATACGCCATCAAAAGGTCATGCACAATTCTAGTTATTAAATGTAGAGAACATGAGAGAAATAGAAGATCAGCCCTAGGTAAATACCACAGTAAAATTGTTTTGCAGGGAAGATCCACCAATAGTTGCTAATATCAATGGACAAAAGTTTGAGGAGAAACAGTATATTTGCATGGTCTCAAATTCTCTCTCCCAAGGTGTTTATCAGTCATAAAGGAAAACATACTTTATAGTGGAAAAATCCAGCAAATAGTACCTAAACCAAAAGTTTGAGATTAATAGCACCAGTAAGCAAGACATATCTACATCCCTTTGTCTTCAGTAGAAGGACACAGCATCATTTTTGTGGTATTCTTGCCCAAAATACCTAACCTCAATCTCATAAAACATCATACAAATCCAAATTGTGAGATGCTGTGCAGAATAATTGACCAGAATTTGTCAAGTATCGTGGTAACAGGGAAACAAGGAAGACGGAAGAGCTGTCATAGATTAGAGGAGAGACTAAGGAGATAGCACAACTCAATGCCATATGGGGTTTTAGAAGTCTAAAATTATTGCAGAGTAAAAAGGAAAGTCATAAATAAAATCGTGTATGTTAAATTGCTTTGGTTTTGTCATCAGTACTCACCCAGCTCTCTGTCGTCATAAATGTGGGAGATGTGGTCAGAATCAGAGAGTAATCATTACTCATAGCAGTAGTGATAGCAACTAACATTTCTAGAACTTGTACATTCACATGCAGAAAGAGCACAGGCTCTGGAGCCAAACTATCTAGAACTGAAATCTAATTTTTTCGTTTATTCTTCTTGAGAGCTTGGGCAATTTACTCTACATATCTGTGCTTCCATTTCCTCATCTGTGAAAGGGGTATAACAATGGAAGCAACATCTCATAGGATTGTTATGCAGAATAAATGAGCTAATATAAAGGTAAACGACATACCTAGCGTTACAAAGCTAGTCAGTAACAAACTATGATTCGAACTAACTGGTCCAATTCCAGAGCCCATGTGTCTAACCTCTGGTGGTTTGCTGGCAGGACCATCAGGCCTACCTAGCCACCAAAGTGACATCTTTGCTACATCAGCATCCTGTCCTAAAGGATTAAACCAAATGGCCCTAGCTGGATGAGAGCATTATAAATAACTTTCTTAAAATTAGACTTTAAGAAGAACAAGTGGGTTGTGCTAGCTGTCATTACTGATACTATGTCTCACCATTGAGCAATTTTTGCTCTTTGCGATAGGGTTGTAAAGGTAAGACTTGCAGAAATGTTATAGCAGAGATTGACATTACCTTGTAGTAATAGTTTAAATAACAACACGTCATTAGTTTAAATGATAGCCTAGTCAGACTGGGCAGGGTAATTTGCTAATTGGGTGTTAGAGAGTAATTTATAGCCTGGATCTGGTTTGGTGTCTTAAAAAAAAAAAAGGAAGTATTAAAAAATGTTTTTACTTTTTGAAATATAGTAATTATGGGCTGGGGAAGATGCAGCTTACTAGGCCACCGCAATGATGGCCAAACTTTAGTTCTCACCAAAGCCCTGGAACAGCTGCCAAAAGCCCTTGGGTTGCCCTGAATGGAGGATGGGTCGGGTTCTCTTTTTATAGAGCACAGCGTTCAACTGAGGAAGAGCCATGGGGTTCAGGGCAGAGATTACAGCTCTTCATTTGCCACACACACACCCTGAGGCTGACCTCTGAACAAGTAGCATCATTCTGGGCACCCCTCATCCAGGAATGTGTTCTGCTGGCTGTCTCAACCCAAATTAACTGGGCTGACTCCCTTGACTCAAAGTGGCAGCCAGCTAATCTGATCCATTTATCCCTGCTAACCAATTAATGTTAATTAGCAAGGTCCAGGCTCCTGGTTCTCAAAGCTTCGTGCACACTGGAATCACCTGCGGCCCTTGTTGAGCCATATTGGTGGGCTCCACCCCCAGAATTTCTGATTCAGCAGGTCTGGCAGAAGCCTGAAAATGTGCATTTCTACAAGTTCTCAGAAGATAATGCTGATGCCATCAGTTGAGCTCTCTCTGCTTCTCAAGCTTTGTTGGGTAGTAGAGAGCTTTTAAAAACATTGATGAGCAAGCCCACCCCACCCCAATTCATTTAGGATATCTGGAGACTGACTGGACTAAGACATCAGAATAACAGCAAGTTTGTTCAAATCCATATGCAACCTTCACAAAACAGCTCCAGTTGTAAGGTAGCTCCTGGTTAAAATGGAGATGTGACTCAAGATTGTTCCAGAGGACCCACTTCCTGAAATGAAGCCTCCTTTTTTTACCATTGGTTTACTGGGTGAACACACAACTTTGAACTCTGCACAGAGTCCTTGGAAAAGCTACTTTGCCTTCATTTCTCCTCCATTCTTGAGTACGTGTGTTTCCCCTGAGTTGTGGTGGTCTTTGGCTTGGATTGAGTAAAGGCAAAATCTTCAAACCTTGAAAAAAAAATGTTTTTACTTTTTGAAATATAGTAATTATAATTATTGATAATCAGTATTTCAGCAGTGAGTTTAATTATAATTTAATCAGAAATCATAATATAAGTAGATTGAACTTTCGGATCTTTTAATAGTGAGATGTCTTACTGTGTTGGTCTGTTCTTCCTCAACAAAATTACATTTATCTTTTCTTAGAATAGTCGGTAAAGGTTTTTTTTTTTTTTTTTTTTTTTTGTAGAGACAGAGTCTCACTTTATGGCCCTCGGTAGAGTGCCGTGGCATCACACAGCTCACAGCAACCTCCAACTCCTGGGCTTAAGCGATTCTCTTGCCTCAGCCTCCCGAGTAGCTGGGACTACAGGCGCCCGCCACAACGCCCGGCTATTTTTTGGTTGCAGTTTGGCCGGGGCCGGGTTTGAACCCGCCACCCTCGGTATATGGGGCCGGCGCCTTACCGACTGAGCCACAGGCACCGCCCCGGTAAAGGTTTTAATACTAAAACATGTACCCGTTTTCACCAGCATGGAGATTAGATGAATGCATTACATTAAGTACATATTACTAAATTGTCTTCCGTCTGATTACTTTTTTTTTTTGAGACAAGAGTTTCATTATGTCGCACTCGGTAGAGTGCTGTGGCATCACAGCTCACAGCAACCTTGAACTCTTGGGCTTAAGCAATTCTCTTGCCTCAGCCTCCCGAGTAGTTGGGACTACAGGCTCCCACTACAATTCCCGGCTATTTTTGTTTTTTTTGTTGCAGTTGTTTAGCTGGCCCGGGCCAGGTTCAAACCCGCCATCCTCAGTGTATGTGTCTGGCGCTGTAAACACTGTGCTTCAGGCACTGAGCCCTGATTACTTTTTTTTTTTGCAGATTTTGGCTGGGGCTGGGTTTGAACCCAGCATATAGGGCCGGTGCCCTACTCCTTTGAGCCACAGGTGCTGCCCCTGATTACTTCTTAAAGCCTTCTTTCACCATGTAGTTAATAGTCATTTAATATATTAAAGTGTAAAGATATCCTAGGGAGCAGTGCCATCTTATAAAAATATGTATAATGTATGTAATTTTAAATTTTCTAGTAGCCACATTAAAAAGTAAAAAGAGGCTTGGCGCCTGTAGCTCAAGCAGCTAAGGTGCCAGCCACATACACCAGAGCTGGTGGGTTCGAATCCAGCCTGGGCCCGCCAAACAACAATGACAACTATAACCAAAAAATACCTGGGCATTGTGGTGGGCGCCTGTAGTCCCAGCTACTTGGGAGGCTGAGTCAAGAGAATCACTTAAGCCCAGGAGTTGGAGGTTGCTGTGAGCTGTGACGCCACAGCACTCTACCCAGGGTGACAGCTTGAGGCTCTGTTTCAAAAAAAAAAAAAAAAAAGTAAAAAGAAACAGGTGAACTTAATTTTAATAATATACAATAAAACCTGTAAGTCGACTACCAAGGGACTGTAACAAACTGGTCAACATAAGGAACTTCCATTGAGTGTGTGCGGTACATGTCTGGTGTAAGAAAAGTGGGTCAACTTAAGGAGGTGGTCAACTATGGAGTCTACTGCAGGGGTCCTCGAACTATTGCCCACGGGCCATATGCAGCATGCCGAGGACATTTATCCGGCCTGCTGTGTTTTTGCCACCGCTGCCTGTCCTGCTTAGCAGTAAACTATTCCCGGGCCCGCAGTGCACATGTGTGGAATGTGCACTGCACTTTCCGACTCCCCTCCTTGTCTGTCTCTCAACTCCTCCTCTCAGTCTTGGGACTAACTGATGCACACTTGCATCACTTGTTACGACTAGCACTGACAAATATGGAACCAGACATTGACCATCTCATTAGCCAAAAGCAGGCCCATAGTTCCCATGGAAATACTGATAAGTTTGTTGATTTAACTTTACTTGTTCTTCATTTTAAATATTGTATTTGTTCCTGTTTTTTTACTTCAAGATAATATATGTGTAGTGTGCATAGGAATTTGTTCGTAGTTTTTTTTTTTTTTAAACTATAGTCCAGCCCTCCCAACGGTCTGAGGGACAGTGAACTGGCCCCCTATTTAAAAAGTTTGAGGACCCCTGGTCTACTGTGTTTCATTTAACCTAATAGTATATCAAAAATGTTGTGTCAGTGGTTTTATTATTTTAAAAATTATTAATGACATATATTACATTCTGTTCTTGTTTCAGGCCTACAAAATCTGGTATGTATCTTACAATTCCAGCACATCTCAATTGAGACTAGCCATATTTCAAATGTTCAGTAGCCTCGCGTAGCTACTGGACAACACACGTAGAGTATAATTTGTGGTCTTTGTCCAGAAAGTA
Organism: Nycticebus coucang; assembly: GCF_027406575.1. Classification (NCBI taxonomy): domain Eukaryota; kingdom Metazoa; phylum Chordata; class Mammalia; order Primates; family Lorisidae; genus Nycticebus; species Nycticebus coucang. The sequence goes on along the minus strand of NC_069797.1, from coordinate 39,674,275 downwards.
AATTAAACCTGTCTTTGTACACAGCCAAGAATAGTGTTCAGGGAAGTTTGGTGAAACCTAAAAAACATTAAAATTTGTTTAGTTAACAGTACTTAAGCTTTATATTTAAAAGGTCAAGTAAATATTGATGCTCCCATAAATTGACACAACTTTCAGGAGGGTATTTTGGCTCAGGCTTTCAGTTTTACATTTGGATACCTATCAATTCAGCAGTTTCACATCTCAAAATTTATCCCATAGAAATACATAAGTAAACATTCAACAAGCCATTGTTTAATATATTTTTAAAAGTGAGGCTATATAAATGCTCACCAATAGGAAATTAAATAAATTATGTGTAATATAATGACACACGGGGGTACTCTGAAACTGAAAAAGAATATATATAATCCAATGGAAAAAAGCATATGCCAGAGGTGGCGGGTTCAAACCTAGCCCCGGCCAAAAACCACAAAAAAAAAAAAAAAAATCATCATATTTCTATTTGTAGATAGTGTTTTGTTGAAATATAATTTTTTATTTTTTATATATACACACATATGCATATGGGGGGGAGAGTGACTCATACAAGTCTCTTCTGTTATAATGAAAGAGATGTTCCTTTGAATTTGTAATTTGGTCTGTATAAGGTCATATACTTGTTCTGAATGTGGTTGTCCCTTTTTGCTAGGCAATCTCAAGCCCTAGCAAAAAGTAGACAAAAAATTATACAAAAATTCTTTTTTTCTGTTGGTGTGAATTGTAGGCAATGTAACTTAAATTTCCATAGTACCTTGCCAAAGATCTAGGAATCAAGCTTGTTACAAACTCACTTAAAGATGGAGAAGGGAAAGACCCAGTGGAGCTAGTTGGTGGAGATGATGTGGAATTAGAGAAGCCTTTTCTGACTCCGGGAACTAGTGCTAGTGAGTGAGGGTGTTGGGAAGTTTTGCATTCAGGTGTCATACTACTACGTGTGCTGCTGCCAGAAGGTAGCTTTGATGACACTGAAATATGATTAAGATATATAGACAGGAGGAAAATGAGATAGTCAAGTCCTCATTGTCTTTAGCCTGGAATAATTTAAGGGTTTGTGTATTGCTTAAAGGCACAAGTGTATCTATTTGGGGAGGCTGTGATATAAATGGATCTGTGCTGAACTGTCATTTCCACTGTGCTATGAAGAGACTTTTCTTGGGTTGGCGCCAGTAGCACAATGGTTATGTATGTAGACACATACACCAAGGGTAGTGGGTTCAAACCCATCTCGAGCCAGCTAAACAAGTTCAACAAAAAAATAGCTGGGCGTTGGGTGGCACTTGTGGCTCAGTGAATAGGGTGCTTATCCTATATACCGAGGGTTGTGGGTTTGAACCTGGTGCCAGCCAACATGTAATGAAGGAAAAAAAAAAACAAACGACTGGACGTTTGTAGTCCCAGCTATTTGGGAAGCTGAGGCAAGAGAATTGCTTAAGCCTAAAAGTTTGAGGTTGCTGTGAGCTGTAACGCCACGGCACTCTACCAAGGGCAACATAGTGAGACTCTGTCTTTAAAAAAAAAAAGAGAGAGACTTTTCTTTTGTAACATTAAGGAAAAAGGTACAGTCACCCTTGTTATCCCGGGGTTCTAAATGCATGGATTCAACTAACTTGAGATTGAAAATACTCAGGGGTTAAAAAAAGAAAGGACAGTTGTGTTTGTACTATACAAGTACAGCCTTTTCTCTTGTTATTATTCTTATAACAATACAGTATAACAATTGTATTTCCATGGCAGTTACTCTTTTTTATTTTATTTTAAAATAGTAGAGCCTCACTGTGTCTTTCAGGCTGGAGTGCAATAGTCAAAGATCACTGCAGCCTCACACTTCTGGCTTCAAGTGATCCTCCCATCTCACCCTCCTGAGTAGTTAGGACTATAGGCACATACTGCCACACTCAGCTAATTTTTTAATTTTATTTTTTGTAGAGACATGATCTCTCTGTGTTATCCAAGCTGATCTCAAACTCCATAGCCTCAAGCAATCTTCCTGCCTTGGCCTCTCAAAGTGCTAAGATTACAAGTGTGAACCACTGAGCTTGGCCTACATAGCAGTTAAATTGTATTATGTATTATAAGTAATCTAGAGATGATTTAAAGTATAAGAGGATGTGTGTAGGTTATATGCAAATGCTGTGCCGTCTTACATGCAGAACTTGAGCATCCATAGATTTTGATATCTGTGGGGAGTCCTGGAATCCTTCTGCCAAGGAGCTACCTTGGTTTTGAGTGGTAAATGCCAATGTTTTTCTCTATTGTATGCTGGAGCAAATTGTTGCTGCAATCAGTTCTGGAGTTTGTGAACATATAAAATGTGTTTCTTCTTGTGAGTTAAGAGTTACTAATGCTGCTGCCTATTTACTTCCTGCTTTATTTAGGTTTCATGTCCTTAGCAAGCTACTGAGCTTCATGGCACCTATTGACCATACTACAATGAATGATGACGCCAGGTGAGTAACAGATTAATTATATGTCTCAAATGGCCTCATGACAGCCTGATATTGACCTGTTCTACAGCCTGCCACCTCTCCATTTCTTATCAGTTAACCATTTATCACTGGCATCACAGCAAAGGGTCACATCTCTTCACTTCCATAATTATTGTAAAACCAAATCAAAAAATTTTACAAATCTTAGTGCTGACTGGTGGTTTGATTTTGCTGGTTAGTTTAGTTTTATTTCTAACTTCAGCCCATCTGCCTCGGGCATCTGAGCTCCTCTCTAGAACGGAGTATGTGTTTGGGCGCTTTTGTGAATATGCTTTTCAAAGTGCCTTTAGGGATGTGTATATGTTATGTTTGTTGAGGATTATGAGGTTTTTTTTTTTTTTTTTTTTTTGTAGAGACAGAGTCTCACTTTATGGCCTTCGGTAGAGTGCCATGGCATCACACAGCTCACAGCAACTTCCAACTCCTGGGCTTAAGGGATTCTCCTGCCTCAGCCTCCCGAGTAGCTGGGACTACAGGCGCCCGCCACAACGCCCAGCTATTTTTTGGTTGCAGTTCAGCCGGGGCCGGGTTTGAACCCGCCACCCTCGGTATATGGGGCCGGTGCTTTACCGACTGAGCTACAGGCACCGCCCAGATTATGAGTTTTTTTAAATAAAAGAAGTATATACTCATTTTATAAAACTGAAATAAGATAGAAATATGTACAGAAAAAAATCTATGCTCATTATATTACAATTTAAAGATAACCTATTTTCCAAATAATTTATGCTTATTAATTGGCATTCTACTGTAATAAGGAACTTCCCCTTCTCCCTCATTTATTTACCATCTTCTTATGTATTATCAATATAGACTCATGCTTTGCTATTTTATTCAATAAGTTACATTTATGTTGATATTAAAATTGTCCTCTGTAGTGGAAGTGCCTTCAAACTAGTGGGCATCCTTTTGAGTTGTCACTAGTCATTCTTTGTGCACTTTTTTGCTGGCACAAGGTTTTTGAGGCTCATCTTAACACCTTTCATGTTCCAGCCCTGGCATCAGTCTTTCTTGAAGGAGGGCTGGTTCTTTTAGTGCAGGCATCCTCAAACTGTGGCCCGCAGGCCACATGAAGCGGTCTGAATTGTATTTGTTCCCATTTTGTTTTTTACTTCAAAATAAGATATGTGCAGTGTGCATAGGAATTTGTTTATGTTTTTTTTTGTTTTTTTTTTAACTATAGTCTGGCCCTCCAGCGGTCTGAGGGACAGTGAATTGGCCCCCTGTTTAAAAAGTTTGAGGACGCCTGTTTTAGTGGATCATGGTCTTTAGAAACCAAGATCTGGGTATTAGGGTGCTCATTGTTACCTTGTGTTGTTGTTTCGAGGCCCTCTTGGCTAATGGAGCTAGAAAATATGTGTGTGTGTATCGCTTCTCGGCCTTTTGGCTAAGATCAAGTGTAGAAAATATGTGTGTGTATATATACAACACATGACAACCTCTTTTAATATTTTAGTATATTTCATTTCAGTTTTTATGAATTCCTTTTCAATATGTTCTTGTTTTTCTTTTATTATTATTTTTTTTTGTTACGGAGACAGAGTCTCACTTTGCCGCTCTCGGTAGAGTGCCGTGGCATCATAGCTTACAGCAACCTCAAACTCTTGGGCTCAAGCGATTCTTTAGCTTCAGCCTCCCTCATAGCTTGGACTATAGGTGCCTGCCACAACGCCTGGCTATTTGTTTGTTTGTTTTGTTTTAGCAGGCCTGGGCCGGGTTTGAACCCACCAGCCCTTGTGCATGTGGCCGGCACCCTAACACCTGAGCTATGGATGCCCAGACTTGTTTTTCTTTTATATATGATTGAAATTATATCCTGTAAATATGTTATGTATTGTTATGTAACAGTTAAATACGGTTATATACTGTATTTTCATGTTGTTAAAGTAATTCAAAATTTTTAAATGACTGTAATATTTTTGTGATGTTATTTCTTTAGCCATTTGCTGATTGTCATTGTCATTAATAAAGCTGTGGTGGGCATTTTTAAATATAAATATTTACCAAACAAAATTATTGGTTATAATAATTTTGGCACAGGTGGTTTTTGCCATGTTTATACCACAACTACACAGAACCTTTAAATTATTATTTAAAATAATTTTTAAATTATTTTATTTTGAACCAATTTTAGACTTAGGAAAAAGGTACAAATTGTACTACATATAAAGTTTCCATACACTCTTCACACAGCTTCCTCTCAAGTTAACATCTTATCTAAGCATAGTACAATCATCAAAATTGGGGCCAGACATGGTAGTTCACATCTCTAATCTCAACACTTTGGGAGACTGAGGCAGGTGGATTCCTTGAGACCAGGAGCTTGAGACCAGCCTGGATAACATAATAAGACCCTCTCTATATAAAAATTTTAAAAAGTTAACCAAGATACACAGAACCTTTTTATTTGAGAATATTTAGTTTGCTGCCAAGCCCCATCCAAAAAGTAAAAGCATCGCAGAATTCCCATCATCAAACTTTTTCTTGTATTTCTTTGGCCTTAACTGTGTTACATTGATACCTCAGGTAGAGCAGGTTAGGGAGGAAGGATAGGGAATGTGTTTGTTGAGTAATAATCCTTGTGGCATTTATGGGGAAAAAAGGCTGTCCCTTTTGGACTGATAGTTAATTATCAGCATTGTTCTCCAGCTGGTTTAGGAACTTAACAAGGAATTTAATAATAGTTTTATAGCTGGAGAACTGAGCATTTGTTTTTTACCAAAGTAGATCCCAGTTCTTTCGTGTTTACTAAAGAGAGAGGCATACATTCTTGTTATTGTTCATGCTTTATAGTTTGAATGGGCCAAATTAACTATGGGTATAGTAACTGGGTATTAGCTCTCTTAATAGTATCAAAATTTCCAAGGCCACTAGGTATTGTTACTTTATCTTAAGAGGGAGGCAGTAGTAGTTTGTCCTGTTTTTCTTTAGTGGAAAAATGAAAGTAGAAGTAAACTAGTACTGTGGAAATAATCTAGTACCATTCTATTCTGTGTCCCATTTGTACAGTGTAAATGGAAACTTTCAAAATTGTTAGAATATCAGTATCACTTGCATATTATTTTGCCTCAAGTGAATAGTTTTGGTCTTGCTAAGTTATGTGTATGTCATTCTTGGTGTATGTGTGTGAATGGAGTTTATAAAATGATTTTGAGGTAGAGAAGCACTTTATAAGCATGACAACAGGGCCAGAAACCATAGGGTATTAATAGACCTGAATACATAAAAATCACATTTAAAAAGACATCAAAACCAAAGTTAATAAGTAAATGAGAAACTGTAACAAAAAAAAAACAGTAGATGACTGTTTCACTACTATGTAAAGAGTTTTTACAAACCGCTTAGAATATTTCAATAAGAGTAGTGGGCAAAGCATGTCAACATGTCAACTAGCAGACTTAAAAACAATAAAAGGAAAATCTCAAATGGGCAGAAAACATAAAGACATTCAACTTCATAAATCAAAGAAATAAAAATGAGATTTCAACCAGGAATGTTTGCTCAAGCCCGTATCCCAGCACTTTGGGGAGGCTGAGGCAGGACAATCACTTGATGCCAGGAATTCAAGATCAGTCTGAGCAATAGCCCCATGTCTACAAAAAAAAAAAAAAAAAAAATGGGCATGATGGTGCACACTTGTAATCCTAGCTACCTCGGAGGCTGAGGCAGGAGGATCACTTGAGCCCAAAAGTTCAAGATTGCAGTGAGCTGTGATCATTCCACTGCACTGTGGAATGGGTGACAGAGGGAGACCCTATCTCTAAAAATATAGAAAAGGAGATTTCACTTTTTCCTTATTCAATTAGAAAACATTAAAAGGATTGGTAGCCACCAGTGTTGATGGTATAAGGAAACAAGCACTTGTATTTGTTTGTTGGGAATGTAATTGGCAGAATCTTGTTGGGAGGCTAATGAATTTCCAAATGTGTGTGTATCTGTTAACCCAAAAATCTGCTAGGAGTTGATCTAAGGGAATACCTAATTGTCAAATATGTTTGTAACAAGGATCTTTATTACAACATTATTTATAATGGAGAAAAAGAAGAAACCAATGATTATCAGTAGGGAACTAGTTAAGTAAATTTACTAGTTAAGTCATTCAGTGCAATTATAAGCAGCTGTTAAAGGATGAAGTAGAGCTGTATATATTAACAATGTTAAGTGGGAAAAGTAAGCTACAAAATCCTATTTCTATGATAATTCCATTTTTGAGTAAAAAAAATGTATATATGCACATATATGATTTTTTTTTTTAAGTGGCACCTTAAAAAAAATACTATATTGTCATGGAAAGAGCTCCAGGTTATTTTGTTACCTGGAAAAAACCCCAAAAACATTGTTTGTAATATGATTTATTTATTTTTTTTTTTTATTAAATCATAGCTGTGTACATTAAATGATCATGGGACATTTATTTTTTTAAATAAAAACCAGATATATATGTATGTGTAGTATATTAGAATGCTTAGGAAAATATCTGGAAAGTCCATACATAATAATATTAAGAGTATTTGCTTGTGAGAAGGGGAATGGGATGATGAAGGGGGTTAAGGGAGACTTTCAGTTTTATTTATTTATTTATTTATTTTTTGCAGTTTTGGGCGGGGCTGGGTTTGAACCCACCACCTCCGGCATATGGGGCCGGTGCCCTACTCCTTTGAGCCACAGGCGCTGCCATCACTTTTATTTTTTATACTTCTGTTTGGCTCTAATCTTTTGCCATGAAGATGCATTCGTGTTAGTTGGCATTAAAAAATAAGCTTTGGAACAGTGTACACCAAACTTCATGTTTATTGCTAAGTTAGGTGACATAGAAGACACATTTTACTTTCCATTATATGTATTTCTGTATCTTTGAATTTTTTTTTTACAGTAAGCTTGCATTGCTTTATATCAACAGGAAAAAAAGATGTTTTCATTTTGAAAATGAAATATATGCAACAGACAGATAGTGGGAAGGTCCTGATTATTTCTCTATTGAAGTATATAAACGAAAGATCTTCTCCCTCATGGTTTTTGTCCTACACTACCTTTTTAATACCTCGCTAGCTTCTTTTCCAGCACCCCTCCCTCCCTCCCTTTTCTTTTTCTAAACGGAGTACTTCTCTACTAGGATGTTTTAATACTCTATGTTGGCTGGGTGCAGCGGCTCACACTTGTAATCCTAGCACTCCAGGAGGCATGAGTGGGTGGATTGCCTCAGCTCAGGAGTTCAAGACCAGCCCAAGCAAGAGCCAGACCCCATCTCTACTAAAAATAGAAAAATTAGCCTCATGTGGTGGCACGTGCCTGTAGTCCCAGCAACTCAGTAGTCTGAGGGAAGAGAATCGCCTGGGCCTTTTAAATTGTGGTAAAGTACACATAACATAAAATTTCCTGCCCTTTTGATTTCTTATTCCAAGAGGCAGCTCCACTTATGGTTCTTAGCTTACCCAGGTCTGAAGAGAGAACCCTCCTCTTTTCCTTAGTTGTTTCTTGATTCTAGTTTATTCTTCCACCACATACCTAAACTAGGTTAATGCTCAGTGGTTGGGGTGGTGGTGTGGTCCATTGCTTATCTTGATTCTCCCCATATCTCTTGTCCAGTTTGAGCTCAGTAAATTTGCACCTGGTTAAACTGAACTGAAACTGGAATATAGCTTCTCAGAAGGGGAGACAGAGAGAGAGAGATAGATCTTTAAAACAGGTTTTTTTTCTTTTTTTTCTTTTTTTGAGACAGTCTCTCACTCTGTAGCCCTGGGTGGAGTGCCGCTGTGTCTTAACTCACAGCAACCTCAAACTCTTGGGCCCAGGCGATTCTTTTCCCTCAGACTACTGAGTTGCTGGGACTATAGGCACATGCCACCACATGAGGCTAATTTTTCTATTTTTAGTAGAGATGGGGTCTGGCTCTTGCTTGGGCTGGTCTTGAACTCCTGAGCTGAGGCAATCCACCCACTCATGCCTCCTGGAGTGCTAGGATTACAAGTGTGAGCCGCTGCACCCAGCCAACATAGAGTATTAAAACATCCTAGTAGAGAAGTACTCCGTTTAGAAAAAGAGTAGTGGCATCATCATTTTGTTCCTTTTATTGTGTGGTCTGTGTAGTGCTGTCTATTTAGTTAATTACTGCTAATACAGATTCTTTTCTCATGTTAGGAATTTTTCTTTTGAAGGATCTATGTTTTAAAAAAAACCTTTTGTTTTTTTAAATGCAAAATAGCCCATTTATGTCCCTGTGTTACCAAATTTCCCTTTGGGGGCATTTCTTTCTAGGTATGTTTTGGATACTGATTTAAATGCTTTCAGGTCTCCTTTGCTACTAAAAGTCCCATGTAATGCCTGGTACTTTATATGTGCTGGTTCAGTAGATCTTTACTCTTCTGCGTTATGAAGTAGACAGGGGGTTTATATCACATGTTTGATGAACATTGCCGAGTATCAAGACAAAAGAAATCCCACTTTCCTATGAATTATGTATTTGCATGCAAGAGAGGTTATCCTGAGCCCAAAAATGATCACTGGTTTTGCTAAACCTTTGATACTCTTTGTCATGGGATAGCTAAGTTCCCAAGACAACATTGGTTGTCCTTCAGTCATCTTGCTAAGAGGCAAAGGATGGTGTGATTCGGTAGAGGCAGAGTTGTCAGTAGGCTAGGGAAAGGCTAGATGTCAAGGACAGGCTTGACAACTCAGTAGTAGAGAATCCTAAGCCTATTGTCATCACCAAGAGCAAGCCAGTACTTTACTTCCATGATTTGCAGGGTGATTGTTCACTTCTCTTTTGAGGTTATTCTATGCTAATTAAGGATCTTTTAGAAACAGCTTAAGTTACAGGCTGTGAAATCCCCACCACCACCCAATTCTCTTAAACCAGGAAGTGTGACATGATTATTACACATCTGTGCATGCCTTAAAATATGACATGTACCCCATAAACATGTACAAATACGTATCAATATGAAAAAGGAAAACCAATGTTGGATGTGTCCCGTAAGTAAAAAAATAAAAATTGCATTAGAAGTGGAGGTTATTATATTTTTATCAGTAGGGTTTTTTTTTCCTTGTCCCTAACATGGTAGAAATATTAACATTTCCTCCATTCCTTTGCAAAGAACTTAAGCAGGTAATAGGAACAGCAATAATTTCAATTTTAGTTCCCTATCTTATCCCCCCAAATTAAAAAAAAACAAAAAACCACCTTTCCCACTCCTTTTATAAAGCTGCTGGCATTTAAAAAAGAACAAGGATAGGATCCTCTAATGATAAGTACTAAGCATGAAATACATTATTGTTTTACATCTGGAGTTTTAGAAAAGAAATGTACAAATGTAATCCAGCCTTGTAAAGTGCTTTGTCAACATCACTGCCATGTTGTTCTTGAGGTGCTTTGGTATAATAGAATTTGTACAGGCAATTTATCTTCAGCTTGCCATTTTTGTGTATGGGTCTGCACCCTAAATATGGCCATGTTCTGCCACTCTACTGATGCTACTCTTTCCCCCCAGTTAGTAACTCAGAGGTTACTTAAACCATTTTTTACTCCCCCTTTCCTTCTTTACCCCTTTATTTAATAAGAATATGTGCTAAATTATGGTGAAATAGTCTGGTGTAGCTTGCTGAGCATTGGAGAACACATCAGCTAATAACCCCAGAAATACCCTCCATAGAGCATTTTCTGTTGGTTAAAAACTTGCAAGCAAGAATGGCTAAGATACAGATGTTTTCTCTGAGGCTTCTTATCTCCTAAAAAGACACAGGTTATTCTGACAGGTGAAACAAGTCTGGGCAAATATGCAACATTGATCTAATCAGCAGGAACAGGAGCAATATTTTAACTGGTGCTACCTTTTACCAGCATCATTAAAGGCTCCCATTATTCTTTTATTAGAGGTTCCCTCTCGTTCTTATCAGATTACAGAATGAACATAACTCATGGCAGTGATTTGATCTCTTGTTAAAGAGGATTACAGCTTTGCATTAACTCGGATTGACACAGTTTATAATTCTCTTGTTGATACTCAGGCGGGTGGCATCACTTGTTTGACCCCCAGCAGTGCTGAGGGGAAAGGACCCGCATATATCATCATTAAAGATGGTGTCCAGCACAGAGATAGGAGGCATGGGGCCTTCCTCCTCCAGTAAGGTCAGAAAGGACAAAGGGAACATTCTCAAGTTCAAACCTGAGACTTGGGCCAGAGTTTTAAAACTGGATTGAAAAGAAAGCATTGCTGTTGTTGCTGTTGTTTCTTCTGTTTTTCCTGATTTGCCACTATTCAGTCTCTTATTCTAGAGTATTTGCATTGTCAAATTGAAGCTTTGGTTCCAAAGAAGAGGCAGAGTGCTAAAAGCACATCTTCTAAAGATTTGTAGATGCTGCACAGAAAATCCTTCCTCAAAATGGGGCTTTTTGACTATAGTTCTTATTTCTGCAATTACATTCACATCATTTCGTCAAAGGAATGTAAATCCTCTTTTTCCCAAAGGGATATTTCACATTTTTTAAAGTGTGTCTAAATGTTTCTCTTAATGACTTGTTGTTTGAAAATTCTTTTATTGTTATTGGCTTTCTAAATATATTACAATATAGATAATTGTACTGATCACAACTCACAACTGAGTAACTTTCAAGTTTCTTGCAAGTGGATAGTCAATAGCTAAGTTTAATTTAGTAGTCATTCTTATTCATAAATATTATTAATCTGTTTTCCACCATAATCACTGAGCTGACATTAGATGGCTAAGATAGGTGGACCATTTCTGTTTCTAAGTGCAGTCATCCTTTGCTCTGATTTATCCATCCTGTCTGCTACCCTGTGTCTGATTGGCAATGAAATGGCATAAATGATATCATATTGTACTTAGCATTTACTACATACCAGATACTGCACGAAGACGTACGTTTTCATTTAATCCTTATAGGAAAACAGGGGAAGGGTTGACTTTATCTGCATTTTATGGTAAGAAAAGGCATACAGAACTTAAGTAAGTTGCCCAAGTTAACCAGCAGGTAAGTAGTGAAACTGCTACATGCATTTGAGAGTGTGGCTCATAACCCTGCTGCTGAATCTAAGAAATAAGCAAGCTTTTAGGATTATGTGCCAAAGGGAAGCTCCTTCCTCCCTACACACACACACACACACATTCTCACTCTTTCGCTCTCTCTTTTCTCTCTTACTCTCTCAATTAAAAACTTTTCTTTGGCTGGGTGCAGGGGCGCATGCCTGTAATCCTAGCCTTCTGGAAGGCTGAGGCAGGTAGACAACTTGAGCTGTCAGGTTCCAGACCAGCCTGAACAAGAGTGAGACCTTGTTTCTAAATATAGCCGGGCATTGTGACGGGTGCCACAGCTACTCGGGAGGCTGAGGCAAGAGAATTACTTGAGCCTAAGAGTTTGAGGTTGCTATTTTCTGTGACATCCTTTGACGTCACAGCACTGTCCTGAGGGTGACAAAGTGAAACTTTGTCTCAAAAAAATAAATAAATAAAAACTTCTCTTTGGAAAAAGAAATTTTTGAAGCTTATTATTGGATTAAAATGTTTTTTTCTCTCTGATGTAAAAGAGATTGTATATTGAAAGATTTCACCTATCAGTCATTCACATTTTAGTGTGAATCACTGAATTCCCCAAAACTGCTTTTGTGGTTGTACTATTCTTCTGGTTACAAAAATTGTAGATCTCATAATAAACTTCGAATCATGATCCAGTGTATTTAGTCAGTGTATTTAGATATTGTCCCCCCTTTTCTTGGGGACAATATCTTTTTTATTTTTAATTTTATAGGTACTTACTAGTTGTATGTATTTATCTGGTTTGTGTGATATTTTGTCACAGGCATACAATGTGAATTAATTAAATCAGGGTAATTGAAGTATCCATTACTTTAGTCATTTACAATTTCTTTGTGTTAGGTACATTCCAGTTCCACTCCTTTAGTTACTTTAAAGTGTACCCTAACACACTGAAGAAATTTTAAAAACACAGAAAGGACAAAAAAAAAAAATCATCTGTCCTCCAGCTATTGAAAGTTAAACATTATTAATACTTTCATGTTTTCTTGCAGAATTTTTTGTGTATGTATTTAATGCTGATTCATACTTGTATGCTTCAATCTTTTTTCCAGTTAACTTTTATTATAAGTGTTTTAATAACAATCTGTTATGGAAAAACTTTTTTTTTTTTTAAAGTTAGAGTCTTGTTCTGTTGCCCAGGCTAGAGTGCCATGGCCTCAGCCTCCCGAGTAGTTGAGAAGACGCCTGTGCACCCTGCCAGGCTAATTTTTCCATTTTTAGTAGAGATGGGGTTTCACTTTTGCTCAGGTTGGTCTCAAATTCTTGAACTCCTGAGCTCAAGCAATCCTCCCACCTTGGCCTTCCAGAGTGCTAGGATTACAGGCCTGAGTCCCCTCACCCAGCCAATTATGATACATCTATTTGTTGAACATTAGGTTGCTTGAGGTTGTTTTTTTTCTCTGTAAGTAATGCTGTAGTGAACATATTTATATAGAAATCTGTGTTCTAGGTTTTACTTGTGTCTTTAAAATAGATTTTTTTTTTTTTTTGCAGTTTTGGCCAGTGCCAGGCTTAAACCTGCTACCTACAGTATATGGGGCTAGCGCCCTACTCCTTGAGTCACAAGCATCGCCCTAAAATAAATTCTTAGAAGAGTCACTCCTGGGTCAAACGTACAAACTTTCTAATGATTCTTGAAAGGTTGTAATTTACATGTCCCCTTTCTCCCTAGCTGAGACTTATGTCATTGTACCCTTGTTAATAGAGTTATCTTTTAAAAATATTTTCTATTCAAGTGTGCTAAACATTATTTATTCTTGTTTATAAGTGGATATCCAAGTGACACCTTATTGAGGACCTGCAGTGTGCTAAGCACTGGGCTATTTTCTAATGTTTATCTTCATCTTTATTAGTAAGCTTGAAGAGTATACATTTATTAATCATTTATTTGTATCATTTATAGTTACTTTTTTTTTTTTTGGCCGAGGCTGGGTTTGAACCCGCCACCTCTGGCATATGGGACCGGCGCCCTACTCACTGAGCCACAGGCGCCGCCCTATAGTTACATTTTCATTCTTTGTTGATTTTTCTTTTTGAGTTTTTCTTCATGGTTTATGTGAATTCTATATACTATGGTTATGTAACATATCATGTTTTTTGTAGATTTTTCCTGTTTTGCTTGCGTGTTAATTTTTTATTTGTCACATATAAGTGTTACGTTTTAATCTAATTAAATGTTTGAAAACCTTTTCTTTTGGAGATTTCTCAATGCTTTTATGCTTAGACAATCCCTCTTATATCCCAGGGTCACTTTTATTTTTTCCTGGTTCCATCAGGTTTGTTTTCTTACTTTTAATATACTTGGAGCTTTAATATATTGTTCAGTGATCTCCACTTTTCATTTCATTGCTTTTTTGAGTCCAGGTCTCCCCCAACCCCACCCCCCTTCTCATATAGACTATGCACTAACAGCCTGTTAGCCACTGGTCTCTGATCATCAGCTCTGCGTATTGTTGTCAGATTAACCTTTCTAAAATCTCCCTTGCTCTTCTTTATAGAATAAAGCCCATACTCTGGAGCCTACCATTCAAGGCTGTCAGTGATTTGTTGCCTTGCCACCTTTCTCTCCTCATCACCAGTTTTTTGCCCTTCGTGCTATTCAGAATAGACCCCTGTGTACTCAACATTCCACATTCCTCAACATACTCCACATTCCTCCCACTGTGCCGCTTTATTTTAGTCACTTAACCTGAAACATCTCTTACCTCCATCCCACTATGTTGCTTCTTGTTGAAATGTTTCTTTTCCAGGGAGATATGTGATTTTCCACCCCCAACTGAGTAGGTAGCTTTTTCTCCTATGAATCCCTATTTTATTCACTCTTTTCTAACAGTATTTATTACAGTTCACAAAAGCACTTGTTAGGGTTTTTTTTTTTCCTTGCTGAGAATGTTAACTTACAAGTCAAGGAAGTGTGCATATGTCTACTAATAATCTTGTATTTGGTATTATTAATATTTTATTCTCATATTTGGAATTACATTTTCATTTCATTTGTAGCTTGCCATTAGGCAGCATTTTTGTAGCTCCAGTATTATTTGCAGAACAACTTATTTAAGGTCTTTTTCCAGTTGATGTCACCCTTCTCTAAGCTAGAAAACTGCTTCAGGAGTCTTTTTTTTTTTTTTTTTGAGACAGAGTCTAACTACGTCACCCTGGGTAGAGTGCCATGGCGTCACAACTCACAGCAACCTCAAACTCTTGGGCTTAAGTGATTCTCTTGCCTTAGCCTCCCAAGTAGCTGGGACTACAGGTGCCTACCACAATGCCCGGCTGTTTTTTGATTGATGTTTGGCAGGCCTGGGCTGGATTTGAACCCACCAGCTCTGGTGTATGTGGCAGCACCCCCGCCGGTGAGCTACAGGTGCCGAGCCTGCTTCAGGATTCTTGAGCACATTGTGCCCTGAGAAGTCTTCTCTGTGTGCCTTCGTTTTTTTTTCCTTCCTCTCCCTCTGCCCCTCTCTGATAGGGTCTCACTCTGTCACCCCTGCTCAAATGCAGTGGCATAATTTCAGCTCATTCCAACCTCTTGTCTCCTGGACTACAGTGATTTTCCCATGTCTCAGCCTCCTCAGTAGCTGGGAGTACAGGTGAATGCCACCATGCTTGACTAATTTTTTGTAGAGATTGAGTGTTGCTGTGTTGCCCAGGCTGGTTTTGAACTCCTTTGCTCAAGCAATCCTCTTGCTTAGGCCTCCCAGAGGGCTAGGATTATAGGCATGAGCCACCATCCTGGGAGTTTCTTTTCTTTTTTCTTTTTGTAGAGACAGAGTCTCACTTTATGGCCCTCGGTAGAGTGCCGTGGCCTCACACAGCTCACAGCAACCTCCAACTCCTGGGCTTAAGTGATTCTCTTGCCTCAGCCTCCCGAGTAGCTGGGACTACAGGCGCCCGCCACAACGCCCAGCTATTTTTTGGTTGCAGTTTGGCCGGGGCCGGGTTTGAACCCGCCACCCTCGGTATATGGGGCTGGCGCCTTACTGACTGAGCCACAGGCGCCACCTGGGAGTTTCTTTATAAAGTAAAAATAGTACTCTCATTCACTAGGTTCCTGATAATGAAATGTTCTTTTTAATTTTTTGTTTCTGAAAACGGGTATTTTAAATATAATCTGTACAGATAATCACATGTCTGTATATTATGCTATTGTTCATTTGCCTGTAACTGAGATATACCCATTTCTGTGCAAATCTAAGAAAAGTTGGTTATAGGCCTCCTATCTGAAATGCTTTTAAAGTCTGTTTATAATTTGCTAGCATAATAATTGTTGCAGAAAGCCCTGTAAGATGGACAAAGGAGTTTCTTGTGTCTTTTAGTGAAATCTGCCCAAATCATCTTAAGACAGCCTAAGTCCTTTAATGTACTTTCCTCTGGGGCAGCGCCTGTGGCTCAGAGGGTAGGGCGCCGGCACCACATGCCGAAGGTGGCGGGTTCCTACCCGACCCTGGCCAACTTACAACAAAACATAGCCAGGCGTTGTGACGCCAGGTTGCTGTGAGCTGTGATGCTACGGCACTCTATTGAGGGCGACAAAGTGAGCCTCTGTGTCTAAAAAAAAATAATAATAATAATAAATGTACTTTCCTCTGCTCCCATGGTACTCTGTCCCTGCCTATACTATATATGCATTTATTGCTGGGTGTTTCCTAATCAAGCATGGGTTATGTTTTTATTCTAAAACATTGCCCAGCTTGAGGTCAGCTCCTTATTTTGCTCTTAGCTCATAGCCATGTTGGGACAGCCCCAAAAGTGAAAGGTTTAGCACTGAGACTTCTTATTCCCAACCTTTTGCTTAGAGGGTTTTTGAGTTCAGATTTACTTAGGATGAATCTTGGGGGAAAATCTTTTGAGAATATTATTGTACTTCCATCACTTTTAAGATTATATACCCTAAATTTTGTATATACGTAGGTTTTCTCATATCCATCTTGGCTGTGATATTTAAACCAGTTTTGGTTTCTTACAAATTATTGCAGGTCAAGTATCCCTTACAAATTATTGCAGGTCAAGTATCCCTTATCCAAAATGCTTGGGCCCAGAAGTATTTCAAATTTTAGTTTTTTTTTTTTTTTTTTTAATTTTGGAATATTTTCATTATACCAGTTCAGCTTGTTTAATCTGAGAACCCCAAATCTGAAATGCTCCAGTGAGCATTTCCTTGTCGTATCATGTTGATGCTCAACAAGCTTCAGGTTTTAGATTTTTGGAATTAGGGACACTCAACATACAGTTACTTTGGAAACATGGAGATTACCAATAAGGCTCTGTGATGACCAGTAAGAGCATTAGGCCAGTTTTTTGGACTGCCTTCCAGAATTTGTTTTATTTAATTAAAAAAAAAAAAAAAAAGTTCTGGAATGGATTGTTTAAGTGCATTAAGAAAATATGAAGGCCTGGTTACCTTTCATTATTTTTAGTGTTGGCATTAAGGGTCAAACCAAAAAAGGATATTTAGAAAAAGGGCATTGAGTTCTAGTTGCTTAGAAGCACCTCATAATGGGAAGCTATTACTAACCACCCTGGGAAATGAGGTCTTGAATGAGCCATACCCACTCCTTGTGTTTTATCCATTGTCTCCCTCTGGGGAGCAGAGCACTTTATAAACATTAACTCCTTTACCCTCTGGGCACCTCCACTTAAAAGGTAAATAAGACTGCAGGCTCTTTCTTCTCCAATATAGATGAAGAAACATCAGCCCAGAGAGGGAAATTACTTGATCCCAGACAGGTGTGCATTAGTGGGCCCTGGGGTGTTTGGAGTCCCAGTGGCAGACCTGCAACTGTGGCGGTGGTCGCTGACACCCAGGAGACATAATCCTGTTCCATCCCCCTTTTACTTCTCAGTGGGTCGTGGGGGTTGGGCCTTTTGTCTCGTGTGCAGTGTGAAATACTGAAAGACAAGCAATTGTTCCTCAATGCTTTGTGCTCCTTTATAAGAAAGAAGAAATCAATACACATTTTCTCATACACACACTCGGCAGCACGGAGGCACAACTGTGCAGCAAAGCAGATTCACCAGCTTTCAGAGGAAGAAATGCAAACGTCTCTTTTTGCATTTAGCAGTCAAGCTTTTTAAAGCCAGTGGAATAACTGGCTAAGGTCAGCAAGCTCTGACTTTCAGAGACTAGTTGGTGGAACTGGAATTAGGGAGATGGCCCTGCTGCAGACTTCCAGAAGTGGAGGGGTCCAGCTCAGTACTGCTGGTGAAGGTTTACCTGGCAGGTGTCTGGGACAAACCTTCCTTTTTTCCAGGTTTTTCTCTCATTTACAGAGAATGGGAGGAAGTTCTTTGAAGGATACTATTAAAAAAAAAAAAAAAGATGGAAACTTTGTCTTACAGCTTACTGCCATTAAACAGTTAAATGTGGGACATGAATAACAAAGAATTTGCTGCCATCGTTAATAGAAATGTAGTTTAGGTGCCAAAATAGCCTTGCAGGTTGTGGAGTGAATTCAGTGGCTCAGTGCTGGGGGAGGAGAGCTCTTCGGAGAAGGCAGATGAAAACAAGGAAGGGTGGAGGAGATTGAGGGGAACAGACCCAAGTTCCCTGACCCTCTGGAGGAGAGTTTCAGGACAGAGCTCTGGCAGCAGTTAGAAGTGCTGCTCCTGGGCGGCGCCTGTGGCTCAGTGGGTAGGGTGCTGGCCCCATATGCCGAGGGTGACGGGTTCAAACCCGGCCCCGGCTGAACTGCAACCAAAAAATAGCCAGGCGTTGTGGCAGGCATCTGTAGTCCCAGCTACTCGGGAGGCTGAGGCAAGAGAATCGCTTAAGCCCAGGAGTTGGAGGTTGCTGTGAGCTGTGTGACGCCACGGCACTCTACCGAGGGCCATAAAGTGAGACTCTGTCTCTACAAAAAAAAAAAAAAAGTGCTGCTCCTGAGGGTACAGAAGCGGATGACTCAGGATTGTGGACCTAGGGCTCAGTGTGTTACTCAGGACTTGTTTGCATTGGTACTGCGTTTCTAAGCAAAATAGTCCTCCAACTTGTTCCTGGAGGTAAAAGCAGAGTGCCTTGCTGAAACTTTGTGGGCTGACGACAGGAATACCCTCACTAATTTCTGCGTGTTTGCCCCCCTGAAAGTTGACGTTAAAACTGGAGCTGAGAGATGTGCCCTGTGCTGCCCTCCAGGCGCTAGGTCGTTGGGCAGCAGTCCTGATAGGGACACAAATGTAACTGGAGTGTCAGTCTCACCTTCTGTACGGTTGGGGGAAGTGATTCACGTCTACGCAGTGAAGCATCGCCTGGCTTTTAACAGGAGCTGTTAGAGGGGCTGCTGTTTGAACAAGGAGCTTCATCTTCCTGAAGCCAGCAGTCACAAAACCGTAAACACAACACCGGCCAACTCTATTGCCAGGATCATGGTGGCCCGACATTAATATTAAACATCTCCAGCAAGGCAGAGAGCTCTGCAACCGGCTCCAGAATAAAAATAAATAAAAATAAAGAGAAAACCCTGCTAAAAGCAGTGAGATGATTTGTCGTGTTGCCTGTGTGAGGCCATTTGTCTTCTCTCATATCAAATCTGTTCTAAAACAGTCAAACTGTGAAAGTGGAAATCATCCCAGGAATATGGAATATTAATGCACAGGAAAGGAGTGACGTCCCTTTTGTCTGAAGAGTGGTTCCTGCACCCTCTTTTTGCAAGTTCGCTAAGGTAGATTATTTTTCTTTAAGTGAATACGAAAGACTTGAAGCTAATCGTAGGCATGGTAGAAGTTTCAAGTATTTTTCTTCTTGTTAAAGTGGATTTGTAACTGACTTGAAACCAGGAGATATAAAAGCTTTACAAATGTAACCCTAGTTCCCTTCTCACCCTGCCATTTCTCTTCCCTCTTCTCTTTTCCCCATCTTTTCAGTTCCTTTGTTTGGGGCTTGAGCCTGCTTCTTTGAACATTTATCAGTCTTGAGTCTGTCTCATCTTTAGGAGACAGGCCAGAGGCCACATGTCACCATCTGTAATTTAAAGAGGTAGGGTTAAAAGCATTTGCAGAGGTTTGAAGGACCTAGTTCTGACCTGACCAAAAGAGTGAATTGGAACGGACCTTCTAGAGTCTCCTTCAAGCACTGTGGAGGATGGTGATGAGAGCAGATAACGCCGGGTAATTTATGGGCTTGGTCTGCTCCGGCCTTGCTGTTCTGGTCCAGGTAGAAATGAAGCGTGCATTGCCACCTTGTGGCAGATTCAGGCAGCTACAGTTTGGTTGTTTTGGGGCATTCTGAAGAGTTCAGCCAGTGTCTGATTGGAGAGCGTTTGCCTTGTATCTAGATTTAGGTAATTAGTGATAGATGAGACGATCTGAGTTGTAGGTGAGAGAAAGTCACTTTCTTTTCGTTTTATCGCCTTTCTTTGCTGTGTGTGTGTGGTTTGGCTTTGGTTTTGGTTTGGGGATTTTTGGTGTAGAGTTGATTGTGATGAGATTTTGAGAAAGAAGCCTGTGATCCACTTTTTGTTGTTGGAGGATGTTGAGAAGAGAGTGAGGGAGAGTCACGTATGGACTTCTGGCTGCATTCAGGAATCTACGTTTCCTGCTTTCATGGTTGTCACTCTGTCCTCAGAAGAGCCGCATCTGTCTTGTCCCTGGGATTGCTGTCCCAGTAGTCCAGGGCTCTTGAGTTCTCATGTGTGTCACCTGCCTCTGTTCCTATTCCGGGGACACACATAGCATTCCCCTGCCACACAGCCCCAAAGAGCACGGGGCAATTGCTTGCCTTTTGGATGGATATAGTTCCCCTTTTAGGTCGCAGACATTGCTTAAACATCTTTCTCTCACTTATACACTCACTCATACAGAGTAGAATGGATTGGGGTCAAGGGAAGCAGAAGTATGAAAGATTAGAGGAAGGTGCCATTTTGTCTCTAGGGTGAGGTGGGAGCCGACCGGAACACGTTCACATGGGTCCTTTGCACATCCCTGGCTCTGGCATTTGGCTGCCATGTCTCAGTCTGCTTTTCATGATCATAGACAACAGGGGCTTTGCTTAATGTTCTAAGAAGAGTATGTTTAAGGAAGATGTGGTTATCATCTTGCTAATGAGGTCCAAGTAATTTACCTGAGATCATAGACCCAGTAAGGATCAGAGCCAGCTCTGACATCAAATTGCCACCCCTCTACATTTATTATGCCATGCTATATGCCATATAAAAATGATTTGCTTTATTTTAGGTAACTGTTACTACTTTGAGATTTCTATTAAACTTGCTTTTCTCTATGATTACACATATAAAAAAAGAAGCTATTGTCCTGTGATGTTCAGGCATCTTTCAGAGAAAGATGGAGCGGAGAGTAGCCTCTGCTCTCTGGCCCACTTTGGTTTCTGATGGAATGGAGAAGTGTGCTGTATTGGAGGAGGACCCATCCCTTTGGTGCCATTAGCCCATGCCAATAGTGATTGGCAAGACATCTTTTTCAGTAGATAGACTATACCGGAAATGTTGGGATTGGCTGAGAGGTTCTCAGGGCCTTTCTGTCTGAGCTAAACCGAAGGCCTCAGAGGAGTGCAGGCAGGGTGGTAAGAAGGCTGCCCCAGGAGGAAGGGAGAAAACTGGGCCCAGTTAACCCAGAGAAGCATAGATTTAGTTAGAGGAAGACATCACATCGTTGAAGTGCTGCCACGGGGAATAGCAGTCAGCCTTCTTCCTCTCCTGGCTTTGGAGGGAGCAAATCACAGACAGCAGAGCTGGGACCCGTGTGAGGACGCGCGTTCCTGTGTCTCCCCTGTGGAGTGAGTTGTCCTAGACAGATTTGCTGCATATACTCCCCTTCCCAGTCTAGCTTCTGCTGTGCCTTTCATATCTTTGTAATCCTCCGCAAAATCTAACTTAAGTTCAAGTAAGTATTTAAATATCTTTTATTTACTTATTAAGCCTGTATGTTATATTTTGAGGCCAAGGACCATATACATCTAGTATATGTTTATAACCCTCCACAGCACGACATAAATTGTTTTCAAAACAGATGTGGGAGAAAGGCAGTGTCAGTAACATCACCAGAAATCTTTATCTTTTTTTTTTTTTTTTTTTTTGTAGAGACAGAGTCTCACTTTATCGCCCTCGGTAGAGTGCCATGGCATCACACAGCTCACAGCAACCTCCAACTCCTGGGCTGAAGCGATTCTCTTGCCTCAGCCTCCCGAGTAGCTGGGACTACAGGCACCAGAAATCTTTAAAAGCATGCGTCTGCCTTCAGCAACTGCTGCTGGTGGGTGTGGGGCAAGAGCTTGTGTGAACTCCTGCACTGACACTGTCTATACAGGGCTTTGGATTTGGTCCAGACTCTGCCAGACATGAGCTTTATTGAATCGGAAGCCTTAGTCCGACTTTCTTTCCTGTGTTTTCTCGCTTTCCCTGGGTTTTTAAATACATACTCTGTGTATGTGGTGCTGTGTTTTGGCAGAAACACACGCAGTACCACTTCAGTGTGTAGTGCAGAGTCCTTGATGTGCAGGGAGATGGAGGACTAGAAAGGAAGGAGGGCCTGAATGCTTTCTGGGAGGTGTCTTTTATATTTGGGGAGACCCCTCATATACCTCCATGAAGCAACAAATGAACTATTTCAAATTAATCAAGGGTAATTTATGTGTGTAACTGTAATCTGGAAAGCAGCAGTATTGTCCCCACTGGCACATTTGGAAGACTAACATGTAATACTTGCTTAGAGACCCTGGTATACTTTTGCAGGCCTTGTAGGCTTCTTTAGGGAGCAGTAGAATGGCTACTTGCTTTCCACTGGCCACCTGCCTTTGGCCACATGAGTGGGTAGGTGCAGCTCAGGGGGTTGGCTCAGAGGCCTGAGGTTTCTAGACCAGAGTGGAGGAGGATGGTCTTCTGAAGAGCGGACGATGTGATTCCTTCCGAGTCCCTGGTGCACAAGCTACTGACCTAGCAAATTGAAAGCCCCACACAGATCATTTGCAGGTTTAATATGCTCCTCTGTACTGTTTGCCCAAATAATATCGTGAGAGACAATGATCTGTGTTGCAGGCCAATGAGGAGTACACATGTGGAACTGGAGGGAACGTGTTTGGGTCCACAGGGTGGGCTGGAGGCTGCATTATTATCCACACGCAGCCCCACCCCACTGAGAGCTGTTTAGAACCTCACCTGCCACTGAAGTGATTGCATTTCACAGCTAGCTAGGCTGTGCATACTTTGCTTTTCAGAAGAATCACATAATAAATAAGCCGAATCTTACACACACATATGCACTCACACTCACACACACTGTCTCTCTCTATCTTTATGGAAAATGGCTGCTAATCCATGATCATTTTTTTTTCCAGAAACAGGTTTTATGATAATATAGTAAAAATATTAAATTAGAAAATGCCTCACTAAGGGTTGTAAAACCTTACTACACTAGAGATAGGTAATTATCCCCTCTACAGCCTAAATGACAGTTTAAAAGAAATAAAAATGTTAGTGCTCATTACTTGCTTTTGTAGGTTGCAATAAAGGGTTAGTTAAATTTTAATTCAAGGAAGAGCCCCTGCTATCGACCTTCTACCTCAGGTCCAAGTCCTGTTAATTACTCTGTAGGTTATTCTCCTGCATGATACCAACATTAATACGTTTCTACAGTGGACATTCCCACTGGCCACTGAGACCAAAAGTGTGAAGTAGTGGGTGGGGAGGTGTTTCAGATCAGTGATTCAAATCTTGATTCTTAATGTGATAGGGAGCAGGAATTATGTTTTTTTTTTTTTTTAAACCCGAGTTCATTATGCATAGCCTTAAGGGGACCTCAAGTATTAAACTCTATACTTACCCTGGAGAATCAGATGGAGACAAGGTTAACCTGAAGGATTGATAGTTCAGCTTCTCTGCGTGGCTAAATCTCGGCTAGCAGAGACGCTGTGGGGGAAACGTTCACGCGTAGAAGGCAGGCTGACCCTAGTCCCGTGCAGCTGTTTGCTGCCTGGTTTTTAGTTTGGTTTGGTTTTCTTGGGACTGTATAAAGGACATGGGTTATTTCTTTGCAGGGGCTTTGGCCTTTCCCTAAGCACTGGCACACATCTAGCCCCTGTCTGGGTGTGGGGACAAGCTCGGTGTTCCCTGCAACCTCAGTCTTCGCACCAGGGTGAGAGACTTCCCAAGGAGAACATGGACACGGTTTTAAGGAGTAGTATCCAGACCTAGCTCTTTACTAGAATTGGCTGTCCGAGGCTGGGCCTGTGCGAAAGGGGTGGGTTCTCCTTTTGCCTCACTTTTTGCCCTAGTTCTCCTCCCACTTGGCGAAAAGCCCATCCTTAATACCACAGGGACCTCAGGCTGGGGTAGGGAAACCTCTAGAGCACCACACGCAAGGGAGGGTGGGAGCACTACATGTTGCAGGGACTGAGGAAGGAGAGACCTGAGCACTGCCTGACAGGTCCCCCGCAGGTCAGTTTCCAGGTCTTTATTTTTAACAATATTGCGAAAGAATATGAGCTTTCCATTTATAAATAATTAGAATCAATTCTGGGTGGGAGATTACTTTGAGTTTTTTTCCCCCATACAATTGAGAAAGAATTAAAAGAATTGAGTGACATTGCTGTGATGAAACTCTGTCATTCCTAGCTCCTTGTATATGTGACAGGTTTCTCAGTGCTTACACTAAAAGATTTCCAAGTAAAGAAAACAATTGTATTAGGACAGGAATTGATAGGGAAAAGTCAAATGGAAATATACAAGTTTAAGAAGAAAAGGATATTTTAAAATTTCCAAGTTTTAAGAGTGTTTATAAAAGTGTTGTTTAAATGTATGATGATGGTCTCAAATCATTATGACAAAGATTCTATTAGGCACCTTTACAAAAGAGATGTTAAGGGCTTTATTTTAAAGGTTAATATTCACACATTCTGGTAATTCTACCTTTTGTGACTATTTAAACTTAAGAAAAACATTACATATCAATGTAAAATGGTGAGAGGGATGTATGGTATTGTACGCACCAAAGAGGCGGAAAGAGCAGCCAAGGCTGGGAAGGGCTGGGTGGGCCTCTGGAAGCCTCATCTGGGGGTGCTCCCAGGCCTGGGGCGGGTCTGCTTTGTCTGACTCAGGTGTTGAGGCTGAGGGGAATGGAGAGAGGAGAAGGAGTGGAAGAGTGGCCAGGAAGTTGTCACCACGTCCTTGTAAGAGTTGGTGAGAGCTGAAATAGCAAGGCCTGGAGAAGCAGCTGGACTTGAAGTGCTGCCAGGTGAAAGTGGCCCCTGATTGGTGGGCGGGGGAAGCAAAGTTGAAATCGCTTGGGGATTTTTTAGATTGAAATAAGCCTTATTCATATTCTCTATATAAAAATATTTTAAGAGCCTAGACCACTGAGCTCTCCAGGTTGCTTTGCCTTGCATAGCTGCACATGTTTGTCAGCTTTGCCCACCTGAGTGTGAAATGATGTTCTATCAAAACATGGGTTTCAGCATTTCACTCTCTGCTCCTGACATGTGAACCCTGCTGTGGACAGCAACTGCCGCCGTGGGCCCAGGCACCACCACTACCGCAGCGGAGTGGAAGCATCTGCTCCGTGTAATGATGGGTCTGGGGCAGGCAGGCAGGCAGGCAGGCAGGACGAGCGGAGGGCTGTGATTGTGAGGGGCTAAATAGATGTGCCTCTGAGTGTCCCTCCCGCGGACTGCGTCCTCTTAAAGTCACACGGTCCTTTTTGTCATGGCAACTCTTCCCTCTATGCCATTTGATTTTATTTTATGGAAATGGCTAAAGAGACTTGTCATTGCTGGCACATAGGCAGGCCATGCGTGAGGATGGGAAGACTGGGCAGCACCACTGTGTTTAAGGTGCTGGCACCGGTGACCTGAGGCTGCCCATGCCTGTCTGAGTGTCTGGGCTGCCTTCTACCTCTGCAGGGCCTGTCTGGGCTAGTCACACAGATGCACGTAGCGGAGGAACAAAGAGGCGAAGGAGCTCAGGGTGAGCCTGCAGCCTTTGTCTGTAGTTCAGGGTTAGGGTACCAGCAAATTCTTGCCATAAAATTCCTGCCATAAAATTGGAGGCCCGTTGTTTTCTGGCCTGCACTTTTATTGCCTGTCCATCCCAGTCCCTAAACATGATGAGGCTAGCTTACGTTTTTGGCTTCTGTGGTTTCTTCTTTAAGATGTTTTCTTTTTACCTTTTTAAAGCTTTGATCTGTTATTCCTATCGCTGGGTTTTCTAAGTATAAGTACTTTTCTTTCTGCTCACACTTCAGTAGACTGACTTCAGAAAAAAGACTGTGTTGAAGTCTTGCTGAACTGAAATGGCTGTTTGTAGGGTGGGTTTGTGTTTTTTTGTTTTTAAAGTCAGATTTGCTGACGGTGATCCTAAGGTAATGAGAGCACTTTTCAAAGCCTCTTTTCTTAACCAGGGTGGCAGGCTGCTTTTTTTGGTTCGATCTTGAAAATACCAGAGCAGATGCAGCTTTCTGCTGGAGTTGTGACTCCCCAGCTTGTAACCTTAGCCCTGTGCGAGCTGCCCTCCTCCATGAAGTTCGTGGCTACAGAGAATAGACCTGGGTCGCCTGCCTCAGGGAGCCGTGTCGTCCATGGACCCTCTCCCTGGTGACAGACATTCTGACGTGGTTCTGACCTGATTGGAACCTGTTGGCTTTTCATCTCCGCAGGGAGGATCTGCTCCGTACTCACAGGAGAGAGAGTTCTAGAGCTTCCATCACAAGGACAGGAAAGATCTTCACCCCCACCCCCGCCTTTTAGGTTTTCAGGTCTTGACAGAAGGCTTCAGCCAGATGTTTTTTGTTTGTGTTGTATTTAATAGCAGGAACAGAGGTTGGAAGCAACAATTACTTTATTTTCAGGGACCCAAGACTCTGGCATGTTATGAATTTTTTTTTACATCAAAACTCAACTCTAGAAATAAATTAGCCAATCATATTATTTATTAGACTGAAAATAGAGAAAAGGGAGTTGGGAAGTGGGGAAGAGCCTTGGTTCTACTCCTGAACAACTGCACATATGACAGTAATTGGAATCTTGTTGCTGGGTCATTTTCATTGTTTTTCAAGTACTGCCAAGTCCCAGAAAATGTATGAAAACTAAATTATATCCACCTACATCCCATGTCTGATTGAATCCTTCTCATTGTGTGGCAGTCTCATACATCCTATTAAAATATTCAATCTTGTTTTCTTACTTGAAGAGCCTGTCTGTAAAGGGCAAACTTATAGAAAACTCATTCCCCAAGGAAGGGGAAGGGAGGAGGGTAATGGGTGGGGCCACATCTACGGTGCATCTTAGAATGGGTACAGGGGAAATTTACTAAATGCAGAATACAAATGTCTACATACAGTAACTAAGAAAATGCCATGAAGGCTACGTTGAACAGTTTGATGAGAATATTTCAGATTGTATATGAAACCCGCACATTGTACCCCTTGATTGCACTAATGTACACAGCTATGATTTAACAATAAAAATAAATAAATTTAAAAAAAAAAAGAAAACTCATTCCCCAGAGACAGGGTATCCAGCCTCACTGGACTATTTACATATTTTACTATTTGATTCTCTGTTTCTGGGTCTCTTCCTTCCATTGTATTGTGAATAAGAGATGTGGGGTGTATTTTTAATTACACAACTGTGTTTTCAACTGCAAAAAAAGATTGGGGTATTTCCCAGCTTTTTAGTTTCTTTTTGACCTTGAGAAGTGAACCTGCATGTTAACCAATTTGTTCTGTTTGTCTCCTAGGACAGAGCTGTATCGCTCTCTCTTTGGCCAGCTCCACCCTCCTGGCGAAGGCCACAGGAATTGATGTTGCCTGTGTCCCTGGCTACAGGCCGGGGCGGGGCCTCCCCACACACAGCGGTGCCTTGGCCAGTCGGCTGCTCATCCAGTGGAGGAAACCAGTGCCGTTACGGGGTTGAGCTAGTAGGGAGATTCCTGGGAAGGTGCTATGCTCAAAACGTGTGCCTGATACCTGGGAGGGCACTGGCCCTCTGCGTCCTTTAACCATCACAAATAAAGAGCCTTGTCACTGTCACGCTGCTGATGTGATTTCTTAAGCATCTCAGAGTTAGAGTATCCTTACAGCTCTAGCAGGATGACATATTTATTGGGAGGGTTTTCTTTTTTTTTGCTAGTCCTATGGCTTCCTCATACAGTGTAACATTTTACATTTTTGTCATCTGTTCACCCCTGACAAACACTTGTTTCGGTATCTCAGTTACTGTCAGAAGTGCTGCAGTGAACGTGGGCGTGCAGATATCCTTTCAGCGTAGTGGTTTCACTGTCTTTGGATCTGTGTCCAGAAGTGGGATTGCTGCAGCACATGGTAATTGTATCTGTAGTTTTGAGTAACTCCCTACTGTTGCCCATAGTGGCTGTGCTGATTGACATTCCCACCGTGCGTGCACAGGGGCCCCCCTTTCTCAGCACCCTCACCATCACCTGTTACCTTTCATCTCCTTGGTCATAGCCATCCCATCAGGGCTGAGGGGCTATCTCACTGGCTTTAATTTGCATTTCCCTAATGATTAGTGATACTGAGCATTTTTTAAATTAATCTGTTGGCCATTTATGTGTCTTCTTTTGAGAAAATGTCTGTTCAAGTCCTTTCCCTATTTTTTTTAAATGGGTTGTTTTCTTGTTATTGAATCATTTGAGTTTCTTTTTTTTTTTTCTTTGTAGAGACGGAGTCTCACTGTACCACCCTCGGGTACAGTGTCATGACGTCACACGGCTCACAGCAACCTCTAACCCTGGGGCTTACGCGATTCTCTTGCCTCAGCCTCCCGAGTAGCTGGGACTACAGGCGCCCGCCACAACGCCCAGCTATTTTTTTATTGCAGTTTGGC
This sequence comes from Nycticebus coucang, assembly GCF_027406575.1. NCBI lineage: Eukaryota > Metazoa > Chordata > Mammalia > Primates > Lorisidae > Nycticebus > Nycticebus coucang. Next base: position 39,645,937 of record NC_069797.1, on the reverse strand, counting down.
CGGGGCTGGGCTTGAACCCGCCACCCTCGGCATATGGGGCCGGCGCCTTACTCACTGAGCCACAAGTGCCGCCCGAATCATTTGAGTTTCTTAAACAGTTGAATGGGCACAAGAAACTGGTATATGCACATGTGCAATAAAATACTATACAGCCTTTAAAAAGAAGGAAATTCTGTTTTTTGCTACACTGGTTGAACTCGGAAGACATTCACTAATTAAGGCAGGCATAGAAAGACAAATGTCACCTGATCCTAATTATATGTGAAATCTAAAACTCATAGAAGTAAGGAGAATAGAATGGTGGTTACCAAAGGTGAAGGGTTGGGAGAGTAGGGCATGGAGAAATGTTGATCAAGGGGTACAAAGTATAGTTTGGAGCTTGGAGTTTTGAGATCTGTTGTAACTAGCCAATAATAATGTATACTTCAAATGTCTCACCACCAAAGAAAATGAGGTGATGGAAATGTTGGTTTGATTTAATCATTCTACATTGAATGTGTTTATCAAAATATCACATTGTACCCATGAAATATATACAATTATGATTTGTTGATTTAAAAAGTATTAATTTTTTTTTTAAAGTCCACAGAAGGACTAATTCTAAGGGCAGGAGGCTGCTTTCTGAGTGGATGACGTTTGGTGGTTTACATATTCTGAACAACAGGGTATCCCCCAAAACCTATGAGCTATGCTGGGCCCACAGGACTTTGTAACTTGGAGGTAATTGCCTATTTGTCATTTTAAAAACAGTTGTCTGACTTTTTTTTCTTTGAAGTTTCTTGTACGGCGCTTTCCCTTCCCACCAGTGCGTATCACTGTTTGGAGATGAGCTCTGGTGTAAATCTAGCAGGAGGAGATGATTCACTTGTTTTTCATCCAAAGGTCAAAAGCTGGAAATTAAATCCCCATAAGGGGGATTTATTGGCTTGCTGTGGTCAATATGCCACACAGATTATCTTGCATAAGTAATGTGTGCACATGGGTCTGCAGTACGCAGAACCGGCCATCTCAAAGGTCCCTTGGCCAAATCTCTAGAGCTATGGAATTTAAGAAGAAATATTGAATCCAAGCAGCTGAGTACAGTTGTTAATAACTAGTCATTGTTTTTAAAGTCATATTTTGATGTTGTTTTAAAATGTTAAAATCAAGTGACAGATTTTTGTGCCCAGGAATCCTCTGTATTATTGACTTGGTGTCTGGGGACACTGCACAGCACCCAAAGGCTGGATTCCCAGTGAAGTGAGTCCTGACATAATCTGCTCCATGTTGTAATTTTAACATAAATGCGTCTGCTGAGCTGAGGATGGGGCAAAGGGGAGGGAGTAGGGTTTTTCTGTGTCATATTAATTGGACCTTTGTACGTGGTGATTTGTTTTTCTTGTCTCAGCAGTTACCTCTTGGGTTCAACTGCCAGGGAAATGTATAATTTCAGTGTTTCTCTACTTACGCAAAAGATCAATTCACCACATTCACCCTGTTCAAAATAATCACGTTTTAAAAATATAGAACACCCAGTGCTGTCTAGCCTGAGGTTCTGGAAATGCACAGTCGTGCAGCCAGGAAGGGACCTGTTCATGGGGAGCTCTCTGTGAGCCGGACACTAACCCACGCCTCCTCAACAGATAGGACCTTTGTCCTGGTCACTCCATCTGATAGAGATTTAAACAGGTACTTCAAAACTTTGGAGTCCAGCAAGTTTGATTAAAAGGAGTTAAAAACAGGAGAGATGAGAAAGAAGGAACCAATAGAATTCTCACTAAAGCGAGGCTTGCATTTTAACATTCAGAAGACCACCCTCCTTCCAGCCAAGAATAAATTGGAAACTATTTTAATTGACACGGATACTGCAATTCAACTGTTACTAGAAAGACAGATTAGTTGATTGATTTGCATTTTAATAAAACTAATACTTTACATTTTGGTAGCTAATGCTGATTTTTAAATGAGTTGAGAACAGTTATCAAGAGTTTCAATCCATAGTTCTTTTTCAGTGTTGACTGAAGCATTCCTCTCTTTTGTGTGGAGTTTGCTTATTTTTGCCCTGCTGACTGCTTCACACACAACACTCATAAACTGTAGACCTAGAGGGTCTCACAGGACAGCCAGGCAGTGAGCTGGTCACACCAAAATGTGGCAGCTTCCAGGCCCCCAGACTCTCCCTCCAGGAGAGAGAAAGTGATATGGCTGGCTTCTGATTTTATTTTTAATTTGAAAGTTAATCACAGAAAAGTAGAAGGAACAAGTAAAAACAAGACATCTGTGTCCCCTAACCCAGAAATAATCACTTCTCACATTACCACGTGGGTACTGCTTAGCCCTCTTGGTGGACAGGTGCAGGAGAGGCACCAAGGCAGAGGGGAGGCTTGCTCTTTACCTTTGTGCTGTCTGGATGTTTCAGTTACCCTTTTAAAAACAATAAAAACAAAATCCCCACACAGCTGTGTCTACCACCCCTCCAACACACAGACACTACCTGTGAGGCACCACGGGTACGATCTGCATTTTAACATTAGTACAAAGATTATGGCCATGTTTTTACAGATATATTCTAACTCCTTTTGGTACATGTCTCATCGATACTTAACCGGATCCTCTGTTTTTGGACATTTAAATTGTTTCCAGATTTTTGCTCTTAGGAACAATGATACAAGAAAATACTTGTGCATCAAGTTTATTTATTCTGTTATTTGAAGCTTTCATTTTTCTTGGCATATGTTTTTAGGAGTAACATGAACCAAGTAAAAGCATCTATGATCTAGGGTGATGGGAGCTGAAAATAAATAAGTCTAAAAATTTTTTTTTTTTGAGACAGAGTCTCATTCAGTTGCCCTGGGGTAGAGTACTGTGGCATCACAGCTCACAGCAACCTCAAACTCTTGGGCTCAAGCTATTCTCTTGCCTCAGCCTCCCAAGTAGCTGGGACTATAGACACCTGCCACAACATCTGGTTATTATTTTTTTTTTTTTTCTATTTGTAGAGACGGGGTCTTGCTTTGCTCAGGCTGGTCTCAGATTCCTGAGCTCAGGCAATCTACTTGACTCAGCCTCCCAGAGGCTAGGATTACAGGCATGAGCCATTGTGCCCAGCCTAGTCTTAAGTATTTTTAAGACTCTTGATAAATGTTATCAAGGCTTATTTTAAGTCCCTCATCCACTTTTCCTCACTTGCCCAGGCTGGGCCATCTGTAACAAAGGGTGTGGAGCAGGGAGGAGACCTGCCCTGGAGTTTCATCCGGGGGTTTATTTCTTACTCCCCAGAGACCCCTTCAGTCAGCATCCTCCTCTGGGAGGATAAAGAGCTGCTGTGTTAATGTGCTTTGAGATGCTCCAGTGAAAGGTGGTGGATAAATAGAAAGTGATACCACATCTCCCTCCCCCTCTCATATTTTTTCCTGGCTGCTGGCTCTTGTGTCATTTGCTGTCCACCCTCCCCTTTTCATGCTCTTGCCATTTCCATTGCCTTCGTCTGGGGCTCTCCCAGGAAGGTTTTCCTCACGTGGGTTTGAGTTCTCAGCTGCTCTCTACCTTGTTTCTGGGGTGTAACCATTGCTGTCCAGGGACACTACCCAAGACCCCTGGGTGTGCATCATTTAGAAACCCAGAGTGGGGGTGGCGCCTGTGGTTCAGTCGGTAGGGAGCCGGCCCCATATACCGAGGGCGGCAGGTTCAAACCCGGCCCCGGCCAAACTGCAACCAAAAAATATACGGGCGTTGTGGCGGGCGCCTGTAGTCCCAGCTACTCGGGAGGCTGAGGCAAGAGAATCGCTTAAGCCCAGGAGTTGGAGGTTGCTGTGAGCTGTGTGAGGCCACGGCACTCTACCGAGGGCCATAAAGTGAGACTCTGTCTCTACAAAAAAAAAAAAAAAAACCCAGAGTGTCGGCCGGGCACGGTGGCTCATGCCTGTAATCTTAGCACTCGGGGAGGCCAAGGTGGGTGGATTGTTTGAGCTCAGGAGTTCGAGACCAGCCTGAGCAAAAAAGTGAGACCCCATCTCTACTAAAAATAGAAAAACTGAGGCAAGAGGATGGCTTGAGCCCAAGTTAGAGGGCCTGACACAAATGACGTAGCCACAGGCCAGGCAGATGATCACAGGTTAATTGTTGGGAAGGAGCCCTGGGCTGCAGGTATTTCATGCCAGGGCACCTGCCTGCCCTTCTGGTGACCCCACAAAAGTGCCCCTCTGTACGCGTGTTCTGTCCTAGTAAGGACAGATACAACCATGACTCTTAAGCTACAGCATTTTCTGCATCTTAGATTGTGTTTTTACTTTTTAAATTTACGTGTGTGGCTATATATTTGGGCAGTCATGCTAGTAGTAAAGTTACACTCACCTTTGTGAACAGAACCACTTTTTTTTGTCTTTTCTTTCTCTTCATAACATTTCAAAAATAATTGCCAGTAATTTGGTAAGTTCATTAACTAATTCTCTCTTAAGTCCAGGGATCCATATCACACTGCTGATTTGTATATATTCAATTTGTCCAACAGCTCTATTGATGAAGTCCTCATTACCTGCTGCTTGTCTGTAGAGGAGGATTGTAAATGCAGAGTGAGCATGGCTTATCTAACTTTTGTTTTTCTTGTGTATCTATAGATTTCCTTTTATCAGGCCTTTCTTGCTCATCGTGTGGGGTCTGCCAGTAGGGTCATTTCTTCTGCAGCATTTATATTCTGAGACGTTTGCTTGGTTTATTTCCCCCGTTCAGGGTTCTCAGAGTTCATTTGTTGAGGTCAAGGTTGTTGAATTGTCAGGAAAGAAAATTTAAAAGAATAGTGTGTGGGGGGAGGGGGAGGGAATCTCACATCACTGATAGGGTAGAAAAATATAAGGTCCCTGATAGACACTGACAGTAACACGTAAAGATCCCTCCCATCCCCCTTCCGTCTTTCTTTTTATGACTGGATTGGAAATAAGCCCAGTCTGTGGTGCACGGGCAGGCCCTCCACCACGTAGTGCCCTTCCCATGTCACCATGTTCCATCAGGGACTTGGGATCATATAGTCCTGGAATGGGCTTATGTGATGTGTTGAGTACAGGACAGATTTGAGTGAAAAGCGGAGCTGTGGAGAGAATCCTGGACTAGAAATCAAATTTGCCAGGGCATGGCCTTGAGGAAGTCATTTAACCTCAGGGTCCTCATCAGTAACATGAAGGTCAGCTGAGCTGCTCTGGAAGGCTGGTTTCATTCTCAAGCGCTGTTTCTAAGTAAAAGCAGCATTGGAGACATTGGTTTAATACAGGTGCAAAAATGTTGTTTACGTTCCTTCAGATGTTCATTGCCCGGCTATGTGACAGGCACTGGTTGAGGTTTAACAAAGACCTCTTTTTGCAGATGATTGGTCTCTGGGCTGGTTTCTGTTGCCCTCCTCTCCTGTAGAATTTTGCATGCTCTAACTTGGTTCTGCTCCAAGCCCCTTGCACCCACCAGACTTGCCTCTGTTAATCCTGGCTGGGACTCCTGGAAGCCCGTGCTCTGAACCTATTTTCGGGCTTGATATCGCTTTCCCTAGGTTCCAGTTCTCCAAGGTGAGAGCTCAGCCTGACAGGAGGACAGAAGCCCTGGTGTGCAGGAGCGCTTCCCTCCTGGGGCTTTAAAGCTTGGCTCTCGGAGACCAGCCTCCGGCAATGCCAGGTGCATTAGTATGCAGGTGTCGCTGGTTCTGAGCACAAAGCAATTAGCCTGCTGCTCTGCAATTTCTGCCTTTCCACAGCAAGTGCAGCTCTAAGCTGTGGTTCCTTTGTCCTCATGGCCAGGCCCTTCCTCTCTTGTGGGGGGGCCTCTTCCAGGCTAGTCCAGAGCATCCAGAACAGAGGTGCCCGGTAGAACTTTGTTCCAGGCTGAGGGGTCCTTGTTTTTACACCCTCATGCTCCTCCCAGCCGTGGGCCAGGAGGCTGTCCCCACCAACTTCTTGGCCCTATGACCTGAGGTAAGTGGGGTGATGGGGAAGCAAGTGGTCTCCTGCCTGGGGGCCCAGGGGTCCACAGTGAGCCCAGCTGAGTCAGTGGCGTCTGTTCCTGAGGGATTAGGTTGGGAAGTGACTCCCTGGTGCCATAAAATTATTTTCCAGTTTGACTCTTGTGTCCTTTAAAGTTGTAGCACTCTGTACTTGGTTTGAAGAGCTAAATGTAAAGCTAATACGAAACACTTTAAACGTGATAACTCCAAGTTCATGTTGTTCGAGGAGATAAGCAGAACGGAGCAGGCGCTTTTGAATTCACTTATCAGCGTTTTCACAGGCTCCCGTCTCTCCGCACCCCCTCAGAGGTGCTGTGATGTTCTAGGAGGATCTTGGAATAGGAGGTACCCATGGTTTCATCTGCTCACCTTGCCAGTGAGGTCAGGGCTTTATTCCTGGGAGTGTTCAGGGCCCCAGGCAGTGCACATGGGAGGCTCCTGCAGGCAGGGCAAGGAGAGGGGCTGGCCTGGGGAGGAAGCCGCCATGCTCAAGCCTTTGGAGCCCTGGGGAGAGTGTGCATTTTAAGGTCACATCCCTGTCCTCCAGAAGCACGAGAGGGGACAGATGTAAGCCCTAGTTCTCAGGTATATAATTAAAGCAAGAATTTCCTCCTAAAGTTATTTTTATAAAAAAAGAGGCCAAGGACAGTCTAACTGAAACCAAGATTGCTTCTCTAAGAGTGGCCTGCACAAGTGGGCTGAGGTGGGCACCCACTGTGGTTAGTGGGATAGCCCCAGCAGCAGGGCCCTGGCCCGTCCACAGACAGGCGGGTCTGATTGGTAGGGCGGCCTCACTCTGCTTCTTTTCAAGGCAAGCCTTGGTGGTTCTGCCCAAACGGAGAGGCCCACAGGGGAGCTGGCAGTGACATGGCCTCATTCCTGTCACTGACCACTCCCCAGAACAGCAAGCCCACAACAACCTGTTCAGGTGGCATTAAAAGTATGCACCTATTGGGCGGCGCCTGTGGCTCAGTCGGTAAGGTGCCGGCCCCATATACCGAGGGTGGCGGGTTCAAACCCGGCCCCGGCCAAACTGCAACCAAAAAATAGCCAGGCGTTGTGGCGGGCGCCTGTAGTCCCAGCTGCTCAGGAGGCTGAGGCAAGAGAATCGCTTAAGCCCAGGAGTTGGAGGTTGCTGTGAGCTGTGTGATGCCACGGCACTCTACCGAGGGCCATAAAGTGAGACCCTGTCTCTACAAAAAAAAAAAAATAAAAGTATGCACCTATTTACTTAGGAGGCCTCAGCCAGGCTGGCTCTTCAGAGTCGTTTATTACCGAATAAGTGATGGTAAAATAGTGATGCTTTATTAATTGCAGATAAGGCTGCTAATTAGTACCCAGGCGTGTGTTCTTTGTACCTGTTTATACACTTGCTCCGGAGTGGAAGGACTTTCTCATCTCCTTTCCTCTCTCCCTCCCCCAGAAGAGAATTTCAACTTTAAGACAAACAACTTCATTTACAAGTGTGTCTCTAATTAGCTGCAGAATTAGGAAAGCTGAGTTTTCCCCCATAGATCGGCTAAACCCTCGAGGGAGACTGGTGGAATAGAGAGAATCGCATTTCCAATTATTTTGTTGAATTGCTAATTTAGTTATTGTGCCTGGTGTAATTGTGATGGGTATTGGGTGTGCAATTCAATTTGTTTTAAATATTTGTGGGAAGGCTGATCAGTAATGGAGCTGACCTATTTTGTGGCCCAAATTGAGGAAAAAAAAACCTAAAACACAACAGCCACAAAGATATAGTTTGTTTCCATTTTTATTTTGATCTCTCTCATCCCTCTTAAGACCATCGATGCAACAAAAGGATTAAATTAAAAGATGACAGTACTTTGATCTTCTCTCTTTGAAAGCTTAACTGTCCTTGGTAGTTTAATATGCAGATAATTTAGGGTAGAGTTTAGATGCATTGCTAGAATTGTAGTTTCTGCTTCCCAGAATTGCATTTCTGTGTGTGCCTAGAAGTGGTTTAGGCTATTTAACATTTTTTTTTCTTTTAAATGCAGGATCTCTTACATCATCCAGGCTGGAGTGCAGTGGGGTCCTCATAGCTCACTGCAGCCTTAAACTCCTGGGCTTGAGCATTCCTCCTAGCCCCTAGTAGCTGGGACCACAGGTGCACACCACCATGCTTGGCTAATTTTTTTCTTAGAGATGGGGTCTTGCTATGTTGCCCAGGCTGGTCTCAAACTCCTGGCCTTCAGTGATCCTCCTGCCTCAGCCTTCCAAAGTGCTGTGATTACAGGCTTAAATTTTGAGTAGTCTGTAAAGTAGTTGGAGTGTATCTGTAATACAAATAGTGCAAAGTCGTCATTGCCACAAGTTAATGACTTTTACTGGACAGAAGTCCACTGGGAACCTTCCCTCCAGGCAGTACCACACAAAGGGTTGGTGATCAGATGCTCCACCCCAAGTGGTGATTGCACAAAGCTCTTCCCATGGTAGGCCCTGTTCTTGGTTGATTTGAGCCTGTGCAGTTGTGAGGAGGGTTAAGCGGGAGGCTCCCATACTGCTGGGCAGAATTTCCCTCTTCAGTTTCTAGGCCCTGGGAGGAGCATCTGGGATGTAACTTCACTTACATTCCTGCTGGATGCTGAGGAGTCCAGTCTGGGCCCAGGGCAGAGCCATGGGTTGTAGGGGAGAACAGCTCCCTTAGGACTTGAGGTCACAGAAATAGCAGAACCTGCACTTTCTGCCCTGGTTACTGGGGACCCTCCCCCTCAGTGGCATCTGTCTGGTTAGGCTTTCTCAGACATAGGGTCTAGCTGGGCTAGATCAGAGGGTGGCAGACCAGAGCAAATTTTGAGAAAGCGATCCTAAAGGATTCATTCTGTAACTACATTAGTTTACAAAGGTGTTGGGGTCAATTCATGCTGTTGGTCTCAAACTGGTCTCAAACTCCTGGCCTTCAGTGTTGAATGGAAATTTAAGCTCTGTGATTCCTATGTGAGACTCCCCTGGGTCTACTAGAGAACTCAAACTGGGTTTTTTGTTACAAGCTTTTCTGGAGGAATTGGGTGGGAAGAGGAACAGCTGCAGCCCCTGACACCGAGGGAGAGCTGGTCCCGTGAGAGGACAGGCAGGAGGATAGGTGTACTCGCAAGGCCATTAGCTAAAGAGAAGCCCAGCCCCATGAGAGCAGCTGGGCGGGGAGACTGAGGAGGGAGGGCAGGCACTGGGCACTGATAGTTAAGGCCAGGGGCACTTACCTCTTGCTGGTTATTATTTTTCATGGCGTTGTTTTTGAGGTTTGATTTACATCCCATATAATCACCCATTATAAATGTACAATTTGGTGTTTTTTAGTAAACTTGTGGAGTGAGTTCCACTTTTAGAACTTTTTTTTTTTTTTTTTTTGCTTGCAGTTTTTAGCCGGGGCTGGGTTTGAACCTGCCACCTCCGGCATATAGGGCCGGCACCTACACCTTTGAGCCACAGGCACCGCCCCACTTTTAGAACATTTTTGTCTCCTGCTGCCTGTTTTCAGTAAATCCCCACTCCCAGCTTTGGGAAATAACTTACGTGCTTTCTGTAGCTATAAATTCCCATTTTCTGAACACTTAGCATAAGGTTCATCTTTATTATAGCATTGGAGGTTGGACAATTAAGTTTGCAAACTTATCCTAGAAAAGTGCTACATACCTCATTATTATGGTCACCATGTGGTGACCATAAGTTACTATAGTCACTTCGAAGGTGACTATAGTAACTTCAACAAGGACTAGCACTATCCCCACCACTTTTCTAGGAGTCTGCAAACTTAATTGTCTGAACTCATCTTTCAGTAGTTAATTCCTTTTTCTGCTGACTAGTATTCTGTTGTATGGATGTTCACATTTTGGTTATCCACTCACCTATCCGTAGGCATTTTAGTTTCCAGATTTTGGCTATTATGTATGATAAAGCTAATACAAACAGTCACAAGTCTTTGTTGAACGTGTTTTCATTTTCCTTGGGTAGGGGATTGCTGAGTATGTAAGTGTATGTTTCACTTAAGAAGCTGAAGTTGCTAAAATGTTTTCCAAAGTGTCTGTATCACCTCGTTCTCACCAGCAGTGTGTGAGGGTTCCAGTTTCTCCATGTCCCCGCTGATACTTGCAATTGTCTGACTTCTGGTGATAGCCGTTCTCTAAGTAGTGGACTCTGATTACAGTTTAATTTACATTTTCCTAATGACTAATGATGTTGAATCATTTTTAATGTGTTTATTAGTTGTTCAAGTATCTATATCTTCTTTGATAAAACATGTCAAAACTGTTTTGCTAATTATTTCACATCTTTTGCTTGTTTTTAATTGTCTTATTGCATTGTAAGAATTCTTTTTTTTTTTTTTTTTTTGTAGAGACAGAGTCTCACTTTATTGCCCTCGGTAGAGTGCCGTGGCATCACACAGCTCACAGCAACCACCAACTCCTGGGCTTAAGGGATTCTCTTGCCTCAGCCTCCCACGTAGCTGGGACTACTGGCGCCCGCCACAGCGCCCGGCTATTTTTTGGTTGCAGTTCAGCCGGGGCCGGGTTTGAACCTGCCACCCTCGGTATATGGGGCTGGCGCCTTACCAACTGAGCCACAGGCGCCGCCCCATTGTAAGAATTCTTTATATTTTTTCCCCCAGTCTGTGGCTTGTCTTCATTGTTTTGTTTTGTTTTTTTGAAACAGAGTTTCACTATGTTGCTCTCAGTAGAGTGCGGTGACATCACAGCTCACAGCAACCTCAAACTCCTGGGCGTAAACGATTCTTTTGCCTCAGCCTCCCAAGTAGCTGGGACTATAGGCGTCCGCCACAACACCCAGCTATTTTTTTTATTATAGTTATCATTGTTGTTTAGCAGGCCCGGGCTGGGTTTGAACCTGCCAGCCCCCGTGTTATGTGGCTGGTGCCTTAACTGCTGAGCTATGAGCACCGAGCCTTCATTTTCTTAATGGTCTTTTGAAGCACAAATTTTTATGAAATCCAATTTATTGAATTCTTTTTATGTTTTGTGCCCTAAGAAACCTTTGCCTAATCCAGGCTCACAACATTCTTCTGCTACATTTTCTTTCTAAAAAGTTCTATGGTTTTAGTTCTTACATTTAAGTCAGTAATACATTTTGAGTAAGTTTTTGTGCATGATGGCTCAATATATAACTTTGTGTATAAATAAGCCAGTTGCGTCAGCACCATTTATTGAAAAGACTGTTCTTTCCACCATTGGATTGTCTTGACTGCTTTCTTAAATCAATTGACCATAAATGTAAGGATTTATTTCTAGACTCTTATGTCAGTTTAATTTGCCTGTTTTTATACTTCAGAACATTTTGAAACCAGGTAGTTTAAGTCCTGCAAGTTTTTATCAAAACTCTTTTTGACTATTGTGGGTCCCTTACATATAAATTTTAGGATAAATTTGTTAAATTTCTATAAAAGTGCTGGAATTTTGATAGGGATTACATGGAAACTGTTAATCAACTTGGAGAGAATTACAGTCTTCACATTTGGTCTTCTAGTTTATGAACATGGAATGTCTGTTTCTATTTCTCTCAGCAGTGTTTTATAGTTTCAGTGTAAAAATCTTTGTACTTTTGGAAATTATTCCTAAGCATTGTTTTTGATGCTATTGTCAATAAAACTATTTTCTTAATTTCATTTTTTTGCTTTCTCTTTGCTAGTATACAGAAATACAATTGAGTTTTCGCATGTTTATCTTGTAACCTGTGACTTTGTTGAATCCATTTGTTAATTCTAGTTTTTAATGGATTCCTCATATAAGATCTGCTACTTGTAAATAAAGACAGTTTTAATCCTTTCTTTCAACTCTGCAAGCCTTCAGTTTTTTAGCCATCAGCACCACCAGTACAATGCTGAGAAGTAACAAGAACAAGTACTTGGGTCTTGTTCCAGCTTAGGAGAAAAGGTATTCGGTCTTTCACCATGAAGTATGAAGTTATATAAGGTTTTTCAGAGATGCCCTTTCTCAAGTTGAAATTTCTTTTTTTTTTTTTTTTTATTGTTGGGGATTCATTGAGGGTACAATAAGCCAGGTTACACTGATTGCAATTGTTAGGTAAAGTCCCTCTTGCAATCATGTCTTGCCCCCATAAAGTGTGACACACACCAAGGCCCCACCCATCAAGTTGAAATTTCTATTCATAGTTTGTTGGAAGTTTTATCTGGAATTGGTGTTATCATGTGGGTTTTGTCCTTTATTAATATAGTATATTGCCTCAATTGATTTTTTGGATGGTAAACTGTGCACTCCTGGGACAGATCCCACCCTGGGCATAGTGTATACGTTTTTGTTACATTGGATTCAGTTTCTTAATTTTTTTTTTTTTTAAGATACAGAGGCAAGTGGCTGTTCACAGGTGTGATCATGGCACACTACATCCTGGAACTGCAGGTCTCAAGAGATCCTCCTGCCTAAGCCCCCTGCGTGGCTGGGACTGTAGGCACACGCCACCATGCCCAGCTCAGTTTGCTCATATTTACTAAGGATTTTTGTGTCTACGTTCTTATGGGTTATTGGTCTATAGGGTTTTTTTCTTTTTGTGGTATCTTTGTTTGGCTTTGGTATTAGGATAATATTGGCCTCATACAATGAATTGGAAAGTGATCTTCTGTTTTCTGAAAAAGTTTGTAAAGGAGTGGTATTACTTCTTTAAATATTTGACAGAGCATTCACCAGAGAAGTTCTCTCGGACTGAGCTTTTTCTTTGTGGGAAGTGTTTAATGACTATTTCTTTACTTGTTACAGGTCTTCTCAGATTTTTTTCTTTCTGCTCAACTAAGTTTTGATAAATTTGTGTCTTTCTAGGAATTTGTTCGTTATACCTAAGTTTGACTAAGTTTACCTACGTTTGTTTCTCCTTTATTTATTTATTTTTTGAGACAGAGTTTCACTCTGTCGCCCTTCGTAGAGTGCTGTGGCATCACAGCTCACAGCAACCTCCAGCTCTTGGGCTCAGGCAATTCTCCCAATAGGCGCCCACCACAATGCCCGGCTATTTTTTGTTGCAGTTTGGCCGGGCTGGGTTTGAACCCGCCACCCTTGGTATATGGGGCTGGTGCCCTACTCACTGAGCCACAGGCGCCACCCTGTTTCTCCTTTATTGCCTTCTTTTCTGTTATACAACTTGAACGTCATAGATTTTACATAGATTTTTAAAAACTGTGGTAAAAAGAAAAAAACACACATATAAGCAGTACACACATGTAGTCCCAGCTACTTGAGTGGCCGAGGTGGAAGAACTGTCTGAGCCCAGGAGTTTGAGAATAGCCTGGGCAACATGGTGAGATTCTGTCTCTTAAAAAAAAAAAAACATGTAAACTTTATCATCTAAAGCAGCAGTTCTCAACCTGTGGGTCACGACCCCGTTAGGGGTTGAATGACCCTTTCACAGGGGTCACCTAAATACATCCTGCCTATCAGATATTTACATTATGATTCATAATAGTAGCAAAATTACAGTTATGAAGTAGCAATGAAAATAATTTTATGGTTAGGGGATCACCACAACACGAGGAACTGTATTAAAGGGCTGCAGCATTAGAAAGGTTGAGAACCACTGATGTAAAGCTTTTTTTTCTTTCCAAAGTATACTGAGACTTAGCCTTTTTTTTTGAGACAGTCTCAAGCTATCACCCTGGGTAGAGTGCTGTGGCATCACAGCTCACAGCAACCTCCAATTTAGGCTCAAGTGATCTTCTTGCCTCAGTTTTTCTATTTATAGTAGGGACCGGGGATCTTACTTTTGCTCAGGCTGATCTCAAACTCGTGAGCTCAAGCAATCCGCCCGCTTCAGCCTCCCAGAGTGCTAGGATTACAGGCGTGAGGCACCACGCCCGGCCTCTTTGCCCATTTTTTAAGTTATTTGGTTGTTGAGTTGCAGTGGAGTTGTTGATTTGTTCTGGATATTGACATTTATCAGACAGTGTTTGTGTTTACTGTATGTTTTTAAGTCATTTTTTTTAGTGGTTCTAGGGATTATATCAAATTCCTATTTAAGATTAATACTAAATTCTGACAACGTACAGAAACTTGGTTCTAATGTAACTCCATGTTTCTCCCCCCTTATTTGTGTGTCTTATAAACCCCAGATACAATGGTATAATTATTTTCTATAATCCTATGTCTTAATGAAGTTAAAGATAACTCCCAGTTTTTATACTTACCCATGTGTTTACCTTTTCCCAGCACCTTTTCATTTATGTAGACTGGAATTACCATCTGGAATAATTTCTCCTGTGCGGATGTGTGGAGAATTTGTCAAGATTCCCCTGTATCTGTCTCAGTCACCATTTCTGTTAAATTTATGGCAAGGCTGCTGGTCTATTGCTTGAACCAATGAGTAGCACAGCTTCAGGCTCTCTGAGCCATTGGTTGTCCCTTCTCCCAGGATCCCAGATTAGAATCCTTCTAGAGCTGGTAGGGGCCATAAGGATTTTCTCATTCTGCCCTTTCCTTTCCAAGACTCCAGAAAGCTTTTGAGCTATGAGGCCTCACCATGAGGGCAGCTAGACTCAGATCAGTTTCTGACTCAGCGTGCATGTCACTCCATGCCTGGGGACGGTCCTTAGACCCTGCCCTCACCAGGGGGTGGCTCTCCAGCAACCTTGTGAGGAAGGTGAGCCTGAGTGATGGCAGGTCCCCTTTTAATTTTTCAAAAGGCCCCATTGGGTCCCTGTTAATCCACATATCAGGCTTATTCCAAAGTCTCCGCTCTTTAAATGGGTATGAAAGGACGTATTAGCATGGGCAGGAATGCTGGATGGCTTTTCCTAATTCCGAGCCTGGACTTTTACAGTGCTGCTCCTCACCCCTAGTCTTTCCTGCTTTCTCTAGAAGGCTGGTCATCGAATCCCGATGTTTGGGATCAGACTGGCATTCAGCTCCCTCATATGTCCCATTTCCTCACAGTTCCTGTGGGCTGAGCCTGCTGTGTGGTGCCAGGTCCTCTAAGTGAGGTGACCCCTTATCACCCTGCCCCTCCACCAACCACAGGGCGTCCTGTTTTTTTGGAAGATTTTGCTCACCAAAATACTGCATTTACAAAGATGTCTTAGCACCATCACCTGGTTACCAACCGCCGATTAGAGCTTCTGGCCAGCATGAGTAGCCAGTGCTATGCTTCCTGGGTTTGCAAAGCTCCAGTCAGCACAAAGACTCAGCCCAGTGAGCTTTGCTGCCTGAGCCACACCCACTGTTATTTCTTGGCCTCCTGTCTTGGGTGGGCCATCCAGTTCAGAGACTCCATACATGATGGGACTGAGCGTGGACCCAGATGTCTTGGTACCTGGGACATGCTGTTTCCATTCAGTCAGGCACACTCTAAAGTGAGCCTTTCCACACAGTCTCCCCAGGCCCACAGACCATCAGCCGCGTTCCACTCAGCTTTAGGATGAGCTCTTGCTCCTTGGCCCAGCACACACGGATCTTTATGATCTGAAGCCTGCTTGCGTTAGATTCACCGCCCTTCCCTCCCCCAGATCACTACTCTGCTCCCCCTCGATATTCCCAGTGTCTCTTGAATAACTGCAGATTTTCTGTCAGTGCCCTGGCCTGGAACGCCCTCAGCCTCTCTCTGCCCGCATATGTCTGTGCCACTCACTTTGGCCCCTAGTACTTTCTGCCCCACCATGCAGATCAGGGCAGGTCCAGGTTACCCTTCGTGTACCCACGCCCTGGGAGCCAGCTGTTTGAATGAAGGCCAGCCAGCTCAGCGTCTCCCTGGGCCTCTCACTGAAGTCTGGCACTGAGCCTGTGCACCAGGACTGCAGCAAAGACCCTCTCTTGCTGGTCTGTAGGTATCTGTATTCATCACTGTGTCCTTAGTTTTCAGTAAGGGAAACAGATGTGGGCCCAGGTCTAGATCACACAACTCCCACGGTTCAGTCTTTTCTTCATCACCCTAATGTAATACCAACAGGGACTTAACATGTCCTCTCACTATAAAGGCTGGTGAAGGAAGTCTTAACACTGGATCAGACAAGTTCCAAGGCAGCAGCAGAATCTTCTCCCATTCATCTCGCGTTTTCCCAGAACCACCAACAGGTGTTGGCTCAGAGCAGGGGTGGCTGAGAGTTCACACCATGGGGTCTCATTCTCACCTGCCTGCTTGGAGGGCAGGAGGAAGAAAAGAGGGCTCAGGCTTCTGTGCCAGGGGGCAGTAGCTGGAGGCAGATTAGCCATTTTCCCACTTTGTCCTGTATTTCCCTTTTCACTCCCCTTTCTAAAACATCCAGCTTAGGGTGATTCAAACTGATATTTTCTTAACATTTTATTTCATTTTAGGAAAGCCATCCTTTGTTTTGCAACATACCCCAGAGAGAGGCAGGCACAGCCCGGAGCCTAACAGCAAGCCCAGTGAGCCCCTGCATCTTCCTTTAGTGGCGCTCAGGGAGTGCTGCTCCTGTCTCAGTTACTCGGGCTCACAGAAAGCTTTTGCAGAGAGAGAAACTGAGGCAGAAGGTCGTGGGCACATGATCCTGCATTTCCCACTCCTAGGCCTTTTAGAGTCCAGAGCTAAAAATTCAGTTACTAAGTTATTTTATTATTATTTTTTGTAGAGACAGTCTCACTTAATTGCCCTCAGTAGAGTACCTGCTCACAGCAACCGCCAACTCCTGGGCTCAGACGATACTCCTGCCTCAGCCTCCTGAGTAGCTGGGACTACAGGCGCCCACCATAACACCCGGCTATTTTTTTGTTGCAGGTTGGCCAGGGCTGGGTTTGAACTGGCCATCCTCGGTATATGGGGCCGGCGCCCTACCCACTGAGCCACAGGCGCCGCCCTCAGTTACTAAATTATTAAGAAAATCTAAAGTTGGTGCCCGTAGTTCAGTTGGCAGGGTGCTGGCCACATAACACTGAGGGTAATGGGTTTGAACCCTGCCCAGGGCCAGCTAAAACAGCAATGACAACTGCAACAAAAAATGGCCGGCCATTGTGGCAGGCACCTATAATCCCAGCTACTTGGAAGGCTGAGGCAAGAGAATCATTTAAGCCCAAGAGTTTGAGGTTGCTGCGAGCTTTGACACAATGGTACTCTACAGAGGGCAACACAGTGAGACTCTATCTCAAAAAAAAAAAAAAAAAAGAAAACTAAAACCTCCCCCTAAATCTCTGACAGCCTGTGGCCCACACTTAGATTTTATCCCAAGTGTTATCAGAACACTCTTAGCTTTCTGTTGCTGTGAAAGGGGCTCCTAAGGACTGTGAGCTCAGGGCTTCAAAAGCTTGAGAGCTGTTATTCTCACTAAACAGTTTCCCCTGGCCTTTCTTGTCCCTGCCCCAAACTCATTCTCTTGTGGGGGGGCCACCCCTATCAGCTCCGAGCAGGTGCCCCAGAGTGTGACAGCCTAGAAGACTTGACCTTGATGCAGCAGTAGACTGGGCAGGCCCTGTCCGTCCTGTGCCAGGTCAGATGAGGGGTGCTGCAGGGCCACAGATGGGCTCACCCCACACCTGAGCCCCACTCCCAGCTGAAAATGGAACGAGATGAGGTGGCCAGGCATGGATTGAAATGACAAACTATGACTCTTCTACAAATGTGGAGGTTTATTTCAACAAAATGTGAAAAGAGTGCATTTGAAGCTCCTTGCTCATCGGGGTGTGTGTCCATCGAATTCTCTCTGAGACAAGTGAAGGCTGCTTTGTGAACAAAGTGAACAGAAAATGTGGCAGTCTCAGCTCAAGCAAGACTTGGTCAATACATCACTTCTACTCCTCCTGCCTCAGTAACCTTGCATATGTAATGGGCTGTGGGCACATCAGAGCGCTCACATTCTGTGGCTCTTTCTGATTTCTCCATGTGAAGAATCCCTGCCAGGGTAAGGCCTAGTGTGCAGAGCTCCGGGGTTGGGGGAGTAGGCATCATGGGCTGTGGGGAGGTAACCCCCTCACTTCTGTCATCCTTTGGTGGGGAGAGGGGGGGCACATAACTGCCACCCACCCTGCCTCTGCAGAAATGCCAAGACAGGCCTCCTGGGAGTGCAGGACTGTATACCACCGGTAGGTATGTGGGATTTGGTTTAGTGCATAAAAGTGCAGTGAAATAATCTGGTCAGAATAAATCCAATTCTTTCTTACTAGGTAGGCAAATAACCAGCAACAGTGGATGTGTCTTCTTGGACTGAGAACTTTTTTGAAGGTGCCCAACACTACCTCTTGCCAGGGCAAACTGGCGGAGGCTCTGACCCCTGGGGGTAGCCAGCTCCGGGTCCAAACAGTTCCTGCAGAAAGGGGGGAGGTGGCGCTCACTCTCGGTGTGAACTACAGGGTTAAGGCTCAAAACTGCAGTGGGTACAAATGTCCATGCCACTGCTTCTGGAATGCCTTAGCGATTTCCTCCTTGGTCATCAGCGACAAATGCAATTAGTTGAACTGTGGGAACCGGATGCTACTCCAGCTCTGATCACCTGCCACTCTTGCTTTAGGAACACCAACGGGGGACTCAGTATGCTCTTTTCTTGAATAAACTGGTTGTTGAAAATAAGCTCTCTCCACCATGCCTGAAGAGGCCCTGCTGCTGGCCGAGAGGGACCAGGAAGCCTGGAAGACAGCAGCACCATGACTGAGTTGTAGAGAGTCTTAAGGTCACGTGGATTCTGTTTCCTGGAAGCCTCCCCACTCTGGGAAGGCCAGTTCCTGGTGCTGACAGCAGAGCCGTCACCAGGGTCCTCTCAGCAGCTGCAGGGAGACCTGTTGCAGCTACGCACGTTCTGGGAAGAAGACCCCAGAGTAGGAATGTCAGCTGCTAGGAGGGTCGCCCTGGGAAGGGAGGAGAGATGCGGTAGGCACTAGTAATTTCTTGAAACAATCAAAGCTCCAGGCTTTGTAGTAACATCCTGAGTCCTAAAAAGAGAGACCACCCTGCCCCCTCTCCATGTGGCATGAGAAACCAGTTTCTACCAGTAAAAGGAAGGGCTATTCACTCTGGCTGCTGCTCTGCCAAGTTGGGCTGCAGCACAGCCAGGGCCTCTCACACATGGGCCATGCAGGTCCCAGCAGTGCCCAGGATGCTAGAGGTAGAACAACCATCTTTCCCTCCATCCTACCCCAGGTTGAGGTCCCCTAAATCAAGAACAAGAGCTTGGTCTATTTTCTTTCTTTGCTTCTTGGATCATGGTTTTGCCCTTATCTTTTGAGTCACGGAGCTTGCAATAGATTTCATGCTCTAATTTTTCTTCATAAATAGGTAGCTTGGTATGATGAAACTGGGAATCGCTTCTCCTTTCTCTCCAGGGCCCAGTGTGCATCAGGCTGAGTGTCAGGAGAAGAGGAAGCCTCAAGTCCATTGTTCATTACCCTAAGACCTCAGACCCCTGCCCTCCCCTGCTGCCTGTGGCTGCGGCTCATGGGGCCAGGGCTGAGTGGGACTGCTGACCGCCTGGCAGCTCCTCACGTGTCCCGTACTGGGGACAGGAGGGACGGCCATACTGTGGGGCAGTAAGACCTCATGGTACGTGCTTGCACCTTTCATTGCCTTCTCAGTCTTGTGCAGGGAGAGACGATGGTAGCCACAGCCAGGGTAATAAATACTGAACGGGACAGGTGTGACCGGTGGGCTGGAGGGGGCTTTGTGATCCTGTACCCCAGGAGGTCATGCACAACCTGTAACAGTCGCGGGGAAGCAAACTGCCACGTGACTCCAGTGCTAGGTCTGCTGTGCCTTCATTATAGCGGTTTCAGTAGAAAAGGCAGGTCTAGGCCTTTTCACCAGAGCCAGGGCAGGGAGGGGCAGGAAGCTGTTCCTACGTGGAGGGGGAATCCATCGTGGAGAGGATCCGTATGACCTCTGCTCTCTGCGTGGGGGAGATGTGCTGGGTCATGTGGACGATGGAATCCATGGCAACCTCTGGATTGGCCTGGACCAAGCTGGAGAGAAAGATCAGAGATGGTAAAGAAGAGTGGCAGAAGTGTCTAAATCAGGGCTGAAGAACTGTCCACTAAAGATACTAGCACAGGCTACGGCAGACACTTAAGTCACTGCCTCACCTGATTTATTTTCCTACATTAAAAATGGCTCCAACAGCCAAAGTCATATAAGATAAACCTGAAACATTTTTCTGAGTTGGAAAGGAAGGAATTTTTAAAAACCCTGAAAACAGTGGAGGCAGGCATGTCATAGACAGCAGAGCTGCATGAAAGGAATAAATGAGGGGAAAAAATAGAAATTGGTTAGTCAGGGGTCCTCAAGCTTTTTAAACAGGGGGCCAATTCACTGTCCCTCAGACCGTTGGAGGGCTGGACTATAGTTTAAACAAAAAAACTATGAACAAATTCCTATGCACACTGCACATATCTTGTTTTGAAGTAAAAAAACAAAATGGGAACAATCACACCGCCTCATGTGGCCCGTGGGCTGCAGTTTGAGGACCCCGGTCTACCAATAATGGATACATCAATGAATCAGGAGGACTTTTGCTTATAGAGGGCAGGAGTGGGGCTTGGTGCCTGTAGCTCAGCAGCTCAGCAGCTAGGGTGCTAGCCACATACACTGGAGATGCAGGGTTCGAATCCAGCCCAGGCCTGCCAAATAGCAATGACAACTACAACCAAAAAAATAGCTGGGTGTTGTGTCGAGCACCTGTAGTCCCAGGTACTTGGGAGGCTGAGGCAAGAGGATCACTTAAGACCAAGAGTTTGAGATTGCTGTGAGCTGTGATGCCATGGCCCTCTATCGAGGGCAAAAAAATGAGACTTTTATCTCAAAAAAAAAAAAAAAAAAGAAAAGAAAAAGGGCATGAGTGGTGATGAGAATTGTGGAGGGCAGGCTGGACTGTATCAGGCAGGAATCACCAAGGGGCATTGTATCTCGGGAGCAAGACTTTTGCATGGACTTGGGAGAAAATCAGTTGTTACACATTAGAGAAGTCAGGCAACATCTTGACCAGGTGATGACAACTGTTTAATAACACCAGAGGGCAGGTGACCATTGTGTGCCACCAGATGTACCCTGGGAGGGCCACAACCAGGAGGAATGCAACATTCTGGTCAGAACACAGAGCCTGGCTCTAATCATGAGGAAATAGCAGGTCAAATTCAAAAAAAGCATGTTCTACAAGTGGTAGATTTTAGATAAAAGTTTTTAATGTTAAATTTCCTAGAGTGGATCATCTTACTATGGTTGGAAAAACTGCACACACGAGTGGATATGGGGGTAGAGCATACCCACAAATGGTGAGCACGTGGAGTGAGATGGAGATGAAGGGTCAGCTGGGCACTGGTGTGGACGGGGCTTCTTTGTGCTACTTTTGGTTTTTTAACTTGTAAGTGGCATGTTTCCAAATAAAGCTTTATAAAAATGCCCGTGTCCCCAGCCCCTACCCCAGGGAAAAGACCGAAGCCTCTAGAACAGTGGTTCTCAACATTATTTTTGGTGCTACTTCATAACTGTAATTTTGCTACTATTACGAATTGTAATATAAATATCTGATATGCAGGATGTATTTAGGCGACCCCTGTTAAAGGCTTGTTCAACCCCCAAAGGGGTCGCGACCCACAGGTTGAGAACTGCTGCTCTAGAAGAATACAGCTGCCCCTTGTGGGGCAGCCGCATAGTCAGCTCTCCTCTCAGAGAACTAAGCCTGCATCGAGCTGAGATTACTAAGGACCCTGGGGAGCAGTAGCTGAGAAAGAATTGTGCCTTAGGGGTGTATTTGTATCTGTGGGTCAACCACAGCAGTCTCCGACAACAAGAGACCACCGCAGCAATTGTGAGATGCCATCAGCTCATGATTTGTTCTGGAATTTTTTTATTCCAGAAATCAACCTCACTTCTCTAGGAGCTCCGTGCCGCTGGTCTCACCTGCGGATCTGCTTGAGGACGTAGTCTCTGCTGATACACTTGATGTTTTCCTCTATGACCGAGCGAACACCATCTTCCTCTGTCAGCTGTTTCTCCAGCCATTCCACAAGATCCTTGTTATTGTCCCAAACATAGGCCTGCAAACAGATGACTCCTTGTCAGACACCAGGGGTCAGGCCAGGCCTGGACACCCAGACCACTATCTGAAAAGCTTACTCCCAAAGCTTGCTTGACATCAGAATGGTCACAGTTTTCCCTTATTGGAAACAGGACTTCCCCCCTCCTGCCCTTCCGTGGACCCCAGTTGGGCTCTCCTGAGGCCACCGGTGTGCCTGCTCTGATGCTGTCCTGCCAGACTCCGGGCATCTGCCTGTCCACAAAGTCTAAGAGAATTCAGTAACTTGACAGATCTGAGAGAGACAGTTAAAAGCCCAAATTACTTTAGTAAAGTATGATTGAAAGGAAAAGGTGGTTGATTGGTGCTTTGCTTTCAGAGGAACTGAGCTAATTCCTCAAGCATAAGTTTCTAGTCCCATCAAAGCCTGGCAGATGAGGTCCAGGGCTGTGCCTCCGGTTGTGGAATTCTCCCACCATCTGTCAGTGAAGTACGGAAGGGGGACTGATGTGATGGAAGTCTTGGCACTAGGGTACAGCCACCAGGTCAGAAACCTACCCCCCATTTTATTATCTATGAGAATTTTCAAAGGCGTTATGATATCTGTAACCCTGAAAGTCTCAACAACCCCTCTTGCCTTTTTTTCAAGATCATTTAGCTGAGTATTTCCTAGGTAGTTGACTACATAATAATTCAGGAGTGTGTTAGAAGCCTAATAGCCTTCTCCTTGCTCTCTTCTCCTCTCATTTTCTTTACAAATCATTTAGGAATCGTTTTGTTAATGGTTTCCGGAAAACCAAGTACCACCATTAGGGCTCATTCATATTTATGTCATTTTGTTTGGGTAATTAAACACAAAGCTACTCATTTAAAGGTGCGCTATCCTTCTCTGTTATCACTAACGAAGTCAAAGTCAGAATGACAATGAGTTTGGTGCTGTAATTTAATAGGTGGGTGCGTTAGGGACTCTCTGAGGCTTTGAGGCTAGAGATGTGGCTGTAGGAAACCTGGGTACAGCAATGGCACAAAAGCCCCAGCTGTTAACTACAGGCCTGCAAAGGTGCAGAGGGAATGTTTTCATCACACCCAGAGATAACAAGCAATAAGAAACTGCATGGGGCTGCTCTCTAACTTTCTGTTTCATGCCTTTAAAAATAATGGTTTCCTTTCAGACTCTCTCACCTCCCACCCCTAAGGTACGGGCCAGTTAGCTGTGACTGGTGATTATATGTCATTCATTGACTTCTACATTTCCAAAAATTCTTTTTTTTTTTTTTTTTTCTTTCTTTTTTTTATTGTTGGGGATTCATTGAGGGTACAACAAGCCAGTTACACTGATTGCAATTGCTAGGCAAAGTCCCTCTTGCAATCATGTCTTGCCCCCATAAAGTGTGACCCAAAAATTCTTAAGGATTCCTTTACATTTGAAGGATTAGGGATCAACAGTGTACCTTTTCTAGCTTTCTTTTTCTGGCTCCAAATTCACCCAGTTGTATGGTGGTAGTGTTTCGTTTTGTTTTCTGGTCTCAAATTCCTGTCACATGAAGATCCCCTGTGCCCGGCTCTATCTGTAAGCTCTGATTAGAAGATAGGCTCGTCTTTAGTTAGGGTGGTGTGTGCAAACCTGAGGGAGCCCTTTCTATATCTCTGTGCCTAGGTCAGGGCTACTGGCATCCCTTAAGGCTAAAAGACAGGAAAGTGTTTTGCTCCCCAAAAAAGGATGTGCCACATAAACCCCTACGAAGAGGGTCACACTGTCTTCCCACATGTGGTGGTTTTAGATCAGCCCTGGATCCCAGCTCACTGCGCTGCCCACGTGTGATGAATGCCCCTGGACTCTTCACCACCGACATTCTGACATTTCCATTTCCATCATGGGTAATTTGTATTTCTACTCCACGGGTTGAGGACTTCTACACATTCTCCTACTTATGAAGACCGGGGGTGGGGTAAGAAAAGAAAAATAAAACAATGAATGCTTCTTGGATTTCAGAATGAAAAAAAAAACCCTAAGATTTTTTGATTTACTCAAAAATCCCAAAGCCTTTAGTTTAGGAGAATATTTAATACTCTTATTAATCATTTTTAATCCGTTTGCTTTTAATTAAGAAACAGCATGATGCTTTCCTATCAACATATGCCAGGGAGCAGATTAATTGTGGCTTAAGATAACTCTCCTTGATTGGTGTAATGTATTAGCTAACGAGATGCCTGCCTCTAACGACACTCAGACACCACACTGGAAAGCCAGCTACCCTCCAGAGAAAACCCTTCTGCCTTTGCCTCCTGCAGCCAGAGTATCCTAGGTGTTTAAATTAAATATTTCAAAAAGTTCCCAGACCGGATTAGAGCAATACATTCCAAGTTTTACAGTTGCTTAAAATATGGGCCCCATTTGCAAATAAACATCTGCTGTTTACTCAGAGTACAACAGCTGGGTGACAAGCACCATGCCAGAGCCCTAGTAAGGTGGTGATTATAGTCCAGGGAGGCAAAGGGGTCACAAGTCCTAACCAACTGCATTTTTAGCAAAAATAAACAAACTTATATACTCATAGTGCTACTGTTTTTTTTCAGCAGACCTGGGAAGGTTAGTATAATTTGTTCCCTTCTACTGGGTTATAGAGTCTATAGTTTCTCCTTTGCCCTCTTAAAACAGATGTAAGACTAAGGCAGTGCCTGTGGCTCAAGGAGTAGGGCGCTGGCCCCGACCCCATATACCGGAGGTGGTGGGTTCTAACCCGACCCCAGCCAAAACTGCAGAAAAAAAAAAAAAAAAACCCCAAAAATCAGATGTAAGACTCATTGTTCCAGTCATCCAGGATAGGTCAACCCTATTCTCTGGTAAAAAGTCATTAATATTTCCCTCCTTACATGTTCACATGGATGGAGCTGGAACATATTCTTCTTAGCAAAGTATCTCAGGAATGGAAGAAAAAGTATCCAATGTACTCAGCCCTACTATGAAGCTAAATTATAGCTTTCACATGAAGACTATTACCCAACTATAGCACAAGACTATGGGGAAAGGGCCAAGGAAGGGGAAGGGAGGTGGGAGGTTTTGGTGGGGCCACATCTATGGTGCATCTTAGAATGGGTACAGGCGACTGCACTAATGTACACAGCTATGATTTAACAATAAAAAATATTTCCCTCCTTAAAATTATGAAAACGTTGGATATGGTAGCTCACACCTATAATCCTAGCTACTTGGGAGACTGAGGCAGGAGGCTTACTGGAGGCCAGGAGTTAAAAACCAGCCCGGACAACACAGTGAGATCTTGTCTATTTTTATTTTATTATTATTTTTTAGACAGAGTTTCACTTTGTCACCCTTGGTAGAATGCTGTGGCATCATAGCTCACAGCAACCTCAAATTCGTGGGCTCAAGAGATCTTACCTCAGCCTCCTGAGTAGCTAGGACTATAGGAGCTCGCCACGACACCTGGATATTTTCTAGAGACAAGGTCTTGTTCTTGCTCAGGCTGGTCTTGAACGCCTGAGCTCAGGCAATCCACCTGCCTCAGCCTCCCACAGTGCTAGGATTATAGGCATGAGCCACCGCACCCACCTTGACTCTGTCTCTTTAAAAGAGAAAAAAAGGGGGTACGGAATGAAAATGTGGCTGATCATGCCCAGTATTCCAGTTTGGATTCTAAACAAGTGTGACATGCTGGATTGCTAACCTCATGACAGGCCTGGGACCATATGCCATCTGTTTGACATTCATATCAGAACATTTTAATATCAATAAAATATCAATAATTAAACATCACAACAATGGCCTGCCCTACAATAAATGTTCAACGGACACTTTGTCTCTGCATCAGTGGATAAGTATCTCAGGCACTACTCAGCCTTCCTAATTGTATGTAGTAATTAGTCTATCTTACAAAATCTAAATGACCTGTTTGAAAGTTTCATTTCTAACATATTGGATAGCTGTTAAGCCCTCCTTAGACAATGGTTCAGCTGGGTCAGGGAGTGACTGGAAGGCATAGCCCGATGAGTGTGAGCCCTGATTAACATGCCCTAAAATAACTCACCTTGGAGGCTGCTTTGGAGATACCTCCAGCTGGGGAGGTTCCTCCCAGTTCTAAGATTCCCATAGCCTGGCGGGGTAGGATGGCACACATATCCCGAGGATACGCAGATTTGGGAAAGTCACTTTCAATATACCTGCTCTTACAAGGCCAAGAACTACCTGACAGAAGCCCAGGAAGTGCTGTGATTTGTCTCAAAGGCTTTAAAGTATAGCATTGAAAGGCCCTGTGGCCGGGGCAGCTCACTGGACCCCAGTCTCCAGAGAGCCACCTCATCTCAGCTCCTGGCCCTCTACGAGAACTTGGGGCATGAGACCTACCCATAGGTAGCCTGAGGCTAGACTTTAAGAGCAGTGGCAATCAAGTGACCCTATCAACTGTTTTTTCCTCCATCATCCCCACAAGCATTCCTTTCACTGGGAAATCTGGAATGAGAGCTGTGGGTATGTCAGAGCCAGATCAAAGAACATTTACTGAGCAGCTCCTGCGCTCAGGTGCCAACCCCCCTTCACAACAAGATCTTTGTTATTTTTTACCTTTTAACATGCTGTGCTGAGGAAGGAGCACAATGTGCTGGACATTGTGCTCCATGCACCATGTTACTTAAAACCCACTGAACCCTGTGACAGAAGCACCATCCCCATTTGACACACGAAGAAATAGAGGCTTATAATACAGCCACACCAGTAAGTGGCAAAGTTGGGATCCCAAAAGTTTGTGATTTCAAAGCCCATGGTCTCACTGTTCCATGCAGAGTCCTAATCTCAATTTCTACTACTGGTGCTTGAGGGGGTGCTGTTTGGAAGACCACATGCTTCAGACTGCGGATCTAAGAATCAAGACAGAAAACATGCCCATGATACAAATGTCATGTTCTCATGACCCAATTTAAAGCACAGTTCTTGTTATTTCTTTTTTCAGGGCGCTGTAGTGATGCTTTGTTTCTGCCTGGAGTGAAACTATGAACCATGAACTCTACTGTTTCCTACAATGTGACTGTCCCAGTGATTCAAACAGAACCCCATAACTCATAGTACCAGATACCTCTAAGGGGAATAAAAGAATCACATTGCTCAGTTATATAACATTATGGTGTCTTCAATTTTCTGTTCCAGAATCTTTTTTGCATGATTAAGATTAAGAAAACAAATTCTCAAAAAAAAAAAAAAAAAAGAAAACAAATTCTCGGGCGGCGCCTGTGGCTCAAGGAGTAGGGCACCGGTCCCATATGCCAGAGGTGGCGGGTTCAAACCTAGCCCCGGCCAAAATAAAAAAAAAAAAAAAAAAATTCTCTGGGGAAAAAAAAAAACATCATATGGCTAACAGATGCTTATTATGAAATGTCTTTTCCCACCAGTCACCACAATAAGGATTAGCGGGTCCCTTCTTGGTGCAGAGTCAGGGTGTAGACTCCTCAGTCTTTGCACTTGAGAGACACAACTCGACACAGTATCTGTCACTATTTGAAGAACCTCCCCCGCCTCCGAAAAGGGTGGGTTTAAGCCATTTCAAACACCAAGCAGAGTCTACATCAGCCCTTCTAAGGCACACAGCTTTTGAACATTGCAACACTTTCTTCTCTCAAGGGAGCTATAGATTTTATCACCCACCCCACACTAAACTAGGTCTTGCTGAGACTGCACAATAAGGAAGGAAGTTTCAAAGCCACAGCCCTGACATCATAGGATCACCATCCTTACTCTCTCTCCTGGGCTGTCTCCTTAGATGATGAGCTCAGGAGAATGCTGCCTTTTGTAGACAGAGGCAAGGGAAATAGCTCCCATTCTTGGGAAGGTCAGTTCCCAGGGCCTCAGGCAGCCTCTTCCTGCACTATGGGGCTGAGGTTGTCTTCTATACTTGAGTTCCACCAGAAGCCTATACACATACAGTCAGCCATCTCTCCATTGATAAGGGATGCCAGGGACCTATTTCTACAGACACACTGTCCCTCTGGGAGCAGGACACCCAGGAGCGACTGAAGGGCCTGTCCCCTCACTTCATGCTTCCCCTTCTCCTTGCGCCTGCTGAGGCTGTGCACATCCATTAGTAACTAATGTGGGAGTGAGGCGGCGTGAGCCTCTGGCTGCACGTGCGCGCGCACACACACACACACTCTCCATTTACCTAGCTGGCCACTCTCAACTGGAGAACAACCTCTTTATTTTACACTCGCGTGACTTTCAATGCCAACTTCCACTAGAAACTGCCAGTAGCCACTAACAAAATTGTCTCACTCAATTATGATGCCACACACTGACCTTAACCTGAACCAAATGTCAGAGAAGACTGCGCTCCCCCAGTGCACATGTGACATATTCATCCAAAGAAGCTTCTCAGTTGAACTGCGCAAACTTAACACAAAGGTGAATCTTAGAAGCATCCCCATTCACTGGCTTTAAAACTGATAGCGAGGGCGGCGCCTGTAGCTCAAGAAGTAGGGCACCGGTCCCATATGCCGGAGGTGGCGGGTTCAAACCTAGCCCGGGCCAAAAAACAAAACAAAAAAAAACAAACAAAAAAACTGATAGTGAATCTTGGCCTTCCTCCCTGAGAATGATCAGTAGAGCCTTCAGGCAACACTTACCAGGAAGGGGCTGGGGAGCCCCTCCTCATGTGCCAGGACCCTTCATCCCATCACCAGCCACCCAGTCCTCCACCAATATTCCCACCCAGAAAGATACATAGAAGTATTTTGAGCACATCCTCTTTTCGATAAAACATGAATGTGATGTATATGATTTAATCCACATTCTAACTAATAAAAGTTAATGCTTCATAGTAAAATTAAAGATAAATAAAATTTCCGAGTTTTTCTCGCTACCCTTCCATGGATTCTCCTGTACAGTTCACTGTTCTAGGTGCAAAGGCTGGTGCCCCATCCCCAACCTTGGGGCAAGAGCAGCGGGGACACCGCTCCAAGTCACGTGCCCTCTCAGGGCGGACATTTCCTTCCAGCTCTGATCTGAAATCACATCTGCAGCTGTAGCACCTCTGCCTACGTTACTATCATGTCCTCTCAGGCTTTTCCTCCCGTCTCCTGCAGTTTCATCCTCCACATAGCCCTCTGACTGGTCTTTGTAAAATAGAATTGAGGGCATGTCACTTTGCTGCTTAAAATACGTCAGTAGCTTCCCACAGACCTCAGGACAGAGTCCAAACTCCTTGACACAGCTTCCCCAGCCATGCACAATCGGGCCCTGCCCCTTCTTCTTACCTAGCCCCTAACCTCTGAGGCATTCTGAACTATGTGCAGGGTGTTCTTGCCTGCACGCTATTCCTGCCATCCTGCCTTGGAACATACTATTTCTTTTGCCTAGAACATTCCTCCTACTTCCCACCGTCTAGTCCAGCCTTTTCCTCTGGTTCATTCCTACTTTGTTTTCAAGTCTCTGCTGAGATATCACTTACTCCAGAGGTGTCTCCAACTCTCCCTCCCCATTCACAAAGAGTGGCCAGGTGTCCTCTCTGACTATTTTCTTTGCTAGGTTTGGCACTGGCCTTTCTGTAGTATAAATGAGTATGTGGACTTTTAGACAAACCTCACAACCCTTGAGTAGGGCTGGGAGCACACCATGAAGGCCTCTGTGTGGGTGCCCCACCTACCTTCACTGTTCCTTCCACTTCCACAAACCAGCGCCTTAGCATGGCCTGGATCTGGCCATTGGTCAGCTCAGGGTTGGCATTGTGGATTTTCTTCTTGACTAGGTCCTCCAGCAGGAGACGCCTTAGTCGCCAGTAGAAGAAGGTACGGGATGTTTTCCAATCCAGGATGTCCTACATGCAGAGAATAACCTTAGTCACCACAGCCCTAATGTCTGCTCAGTGTTGGAGGGAACCCCACAGACATAAAAGCCTATTCTCCAAGCAAGCCCATCACAGACCTGAGAGCCGGCAGTGAGCTCCCAGTATCTCCAGATGTCCCCCAACCCTCGCCCATGCGCCCTGCCACTTGCAACACTCTGCACAGCCATGGGCCTGAGCACTGCAGAGCCCACACCTGCCAAGATGTTCTGAGGAAGGAGCTGTGAGTTCCCAGGTAACCAGAAAGGGAAGAACTGGTTTTGTGCAGATGGCTCAAATAACTTGCAGATCAAATATGAATTAGCTCCTGCTAAAACCTTGACCCTATAGTAATCTACACACTGAGGACCACTTGGGCACATGTGACTCAGTTTCCCACCAGTAAAACGCAGCTTCCTCCTGAGGAATCCATAAAACCTAAATATTTTGTGTTAGGATAATGATATAAGGGAAAAGCCTCAAGACAAATTGAAAATGGTTTAATCTGTGCAAACTGTTTTAATCTGGCCCTAACAGCTCCCTGCTTGTGAGCCTATGTGCATGATACACACACTTCTCACCTGCCTTCAGGTCTCTGAGAAGTCAGGAGAAGTGGCAGCCATGGTACTTACATTGATAACCCCCTTCTCCTGCATCCGGCCTGGTGTGTCATGCAAGTCAGCAAACTGCACGGCTACCTGATGGTAGATGGGAATTAGGAATTCCTCCCGTTCCTTTAACTTGTTCTCCAGATCCTTCCGCTCAGCAAGGCTCAGCTCTGGGGTGCCTGCAGTAAGATAAACCTGCCTGTCACACTGTGTGGTGACCAGGAGTGTCTGCACAGAAGCAGCCAGTCCCAGGAAACTCAATGCTCCCCCCCCACCCCTCCTGTTCATCATCCTCCTGTTCTTGCTATTCTTTGCCAAGTAACAGGACTCTATGAGATGCCAGGCCTGTCCCTCCCTTACCATAGGGAGCCCATATGTCCTCTCGTCCCTGTGAAGGTCACAAGTGGGAGAATGGTGGTGGCATCCTCTGTTCCCAGGCCTCTCCCTGAGCAGGTGCAAACATGTACCACCTTGCTGACTGCCAGCCGGGTTTCTTCCTCCCCAAGAGCCCAGGGCTGGCATGCTGACACCATGCCCACCCCTGCTGACCAGCATTAGAGCAGCTGGACTGTTCCAAGTGTGGGCTATGGTAGGAGAGCATCCCTGAGTGCTGAACATAAGGCGACAGGTTTCCGCAATTGAATAACTCCGAAGGCTGTAAGCTGCGGTACTTCACAGCTTCATCTTAGTTTTGGATACTTTTAACCTCAAATTAGTAGAACTAATTTAAGTAGAGCCAAATCCATGCATCCTGTGTCAGCTCAGCAGATTAGCCCCAGTTTCCGACCTGTACTACTACTGCCAAAGCCAACACCTGACCAGAGTGACAAAGGTATTCTACTACTTGAGCTAAAAGAGAAGGAAGAGGAAAAGAGAGAAAGGCAATAGATAAGCCAGATTTGTATCAGTGCACTTACAAGCACATGACACCCTCACTCAACAGGAGACTTTGGGATTCCTTATAGCAAGGAAGGAGCACCCCCCCTCAACAGTGGCCCAGTGGAGGTGCTGCTATGCTATGCTGTTCCTCCTAATTACTCTCAGAATGGGATCTGTAATCAATACTGAAAATTTAGCTGTCTGCCTGGCAAGGAGGAGTAAGTCTAGCTGAAGGAGCAATAATAGGTGACAGCCCCTAGTGTTGGGGACAACCTGAAGTGCTTTGTCACCAAAGCTGACAAATAAATACATGAGCACAAGTGATGGGATGCGGAAGAGAAAGGTCTATTTCAAGCATGCCTGTCTAGGAACAGGCCTTGTTTTTTATACCACTATGAATCATATGCTATAAACAGCCTTGGGCTGTTAAGTGAGCCGTAAGTATTATACATAAACACATGTTAACAGAATAGGGATGTAACTACAGTTTTTTTTTTTTTTTAATGAGTTTTTTGGATGCCTAACTCTACTTTTTTTTTTAATGCCTGGCACTATTTTAAAATTGTGATGAAGGTCATCAAAGACTGTCTTTTTTCTGGGTTCTCACGTGGAGGGCAACTGCTGATCTGCCACACTGAACCTGAGACGCTTCAGTAGACTTCCCTCTAGAACAGGTGAACAGCTGCACCCGCCCCATGCTGCAGGGGACATTCAGGGAGGCGGGGAGGGGGGTCTGCCTGGAGAACTGATGGGACGAGGGCTGGCTGGTATCTTTTGAAATGAGCCCTTCTCAGATCACCCTCGGGAGGAAAGCAAATATTGTTGCTTCTCCACTGAAAGGAACCCAGACTCCCTAGAGCCACAGCCGATTCCAGGGCTTGGACAGGGAAAATGTTAAGTTCAAAAAACATGTCAGGAAAAAGCGAGAGTCAGTGTGAAGATGTTCCCACTGGCCAAATCTGGAATAAGGAACATAAAAATAAATAATGATATTTCTTAGAAGATAGGATATTTATGAAATAAGAATCTACAAGTCCATCTTGATATAAATAATTAAATAATTCTGTTATCTCCTGTCACCCCATCCCTACCCCCTGGGTGGCCTGATTCCCACTCCCTGGTGGCTCCATCCCCAAGTCCCACACGATAAATGGTTTTTACTTCTGTGGATTTAATAAAAACTTCACCAGTTCAAAAAAATAATAATAATAATAATTAAATAATTAAACACAGTCCCTTCCAGTGGAATAGCAATTAATAAACAAAGAATGATGGAATTAGAAAATCTCTATTTTACAACCATCGGCATAATTGATTCTGCCAAGAGTCATCAATAGATGCCAGAACTAGTGGGTGAAAGTTTGACGAGGAACAGGATAGTCACATAGTCTCAAATTACCTCCTTACAAATAACTTATTAATTACAAAGGGGAAAATGGTAACTTTATAGTGGATTAAGTCAGGGAATACAACCTTAAACAAGTAATCAGAAGTAACATCACTAATAATAGGGCAGAGGTCACGTGTCTACTGATGAGACGCCCTGAGAAGAACTGAGCACCACTTCTGCAATCTTCCTGCCCAAAATGCAGAATCTGAATCTAACTATGAGACAAACCTGAACTGAGGATATATACTACAGAAGTGGTCTGTACTCCTCAAAAATGTTAAGATCAGGGTGGCACCTGTGGCCCAGGGAGTAGAGTGCCGGCCCCATATACCGGAGGTGGTGGGTTCAAACCTGCCCCAGCCAAAAACTGCAAAAAAAAAAAAAAAAAGTTAAGATCATGAAAGAAGCTGAAGAATTATTCCAGATTAAAGGAGACTGAAATACTTGACCATGAATTGCAACGTGTCGTTAGGTCTATAAAGGTAAAAAGGAGGCCGGGCACAGTGGCTTATGTCTGTAATCCCAACACTTGGGAGGCCAAGGTAGGTGGATTGTCTGAGTGCAGGAGTTTGAGACCAACCTGAGCCAGAGCAAGACCCTGTCTCTAAAAATAGTCAGGCATTGTGGCGGGTGCCTGTAGTCCCAGCTACTTGGGAGGCTGAGGCAAGAATATCGCTTAAGCCCACCAGTTTGACGTTGCTGTGAGCTGTGATGCTACAGCACTCTACCCAGGGAGACAAAGTAAGACTCTGTCTCAAAAAAAAAAAAGGTAAAAAGCTATAAAGGACATAATTAGGATAACTGGATAAAATTTTACTATAAATCATGGATCAGACAGTATTGTATCCATGTTTACAGTTCAGTATTTTGATAAATGTATTATGGTTATGTGAAGGAACATCTGTGTTCTTAGAAAACACCCACTAAGTATTTATGTGTAAAGGAGCGTGGTATCTGTAGATTACTCTCAGTGGTTCAAAGAAAACATATGTGCGTGTGGAACAAGAGAGTATGAACACAGACACACATGTGGGCATGCAAAACTGATAAGGCGATGGACGAGACAGTAACAATAGGTAAATTTGGGAAAAAAGCACCAGAAGTTCTTTGTATTACTCTCACACCTATTCTGTAAAATTACATCAAGTAGAAAGTGAAAAATATTAGGCAAGCGGAGGAAATATTTTTGCTTGGCTATCCAATGTATAAAATCAGTAATCAAAGCTAATATTTACAGAGCACTGGATGCCATTCAAATACACAGCTTTATTTATTCATTTTTTGAGACAGAGTCTGACTCTGTTGCCCTCGGTAAAGTGCCATGGCGTCATAGGTCACAGCAACCCCAAACTCCTGGGTTCAAGCGATTCTCTTGCCTCAGCCTCCCGAGTAGCTGGGACTATAGGTACCCACCACAATGCCCAGCTATTTTTAGGGATGAGGTGGGGGTCTTGCTCTACCTTAGGCTGGTCTCGAACTCCTGAGCACAGGCAATCCACCCACCTTGGCCTCCTGGAGTGCTAGGATTACAGCCATGAGCCACCACGCCCAGCCATATAAAGTGCTTTATATCTGGTAACTCATTTAGTTTTCACAACAACCTTATGAGATTGGTATTTGTATTTATATATCCCCATATTACAGGTGAGGAAACTGAGGCACTGAGAATGTCAAAGCTAGAAAGTGACAGAGCCAGGACTCAAATGCAGCAGTTTGGCTCCCAGAGCTTTTGAACGCTGTGTTACGCGGTGTCTTATTTGCTTCCTTGGGGCAGAATACAAGTGCTTCAGAAGTAGTGTGCTTTTAAATTCAGAAAAGGCTAAGTGATGATGACAGAATCCTGTCTGACAACTCTGAAGTTCCATCTATAATTAAGACCAGGACAAAATTTAGCTTCTTTTGTTGCTATGAGAGCCAAGAACTAACACTACAATAGGTGAAATCACAGCTCTGCTGGAGCAAGGACATGGCAGGGGAGAGCTCTAGGCCCCTAGATGTTCTCCCCTGAGTAACAACTGATTTTGCACTTGAATGCACATATCCGTATATGTGGACCATATACACCTCAGCATTTACTGTGTGCCGGGCTCAAATCTTTTAGGATCATCTACCTCAGAAGTTACCACACACTTCACACTGTTAACGCTACTGTGAAGTTGAGTAGTACCTCAATGTTACTGAGAGCTTTCCCAGTTGCTTCACGTACATTATCTCTAATCCTTATAACAACCTAACTTTACAAAGTATCTATTTTACAAAAAATAAAACTGAGGATCTGAAATGGAAAGAGACTTGTCCATTGGCATCTAGCTCTTAAGCAGCCAAGTCAGGATCTATACTTGATCTGGCTTTTTCCAAAGCCTGAGTTCTTCCACATTAGGAGTACTGGAGGCTGCCAAGCAGGTGTCCTGGCAGGGGCCACAGAAGGGAAACCAGCTGGAAAGCTGATTTGTTTTGTCAGGGAGGAGTTAAGAGCAAGGCCCAGCATTGGCTACAGAGGAGGGAGGAGCTATAGGCTGAGGAGAGTATTCTGGAAACAAAGCTTTGGCTTTATCAAGTTGGAAGGACAGAGGATGCTGGCTTCTGGGCTAACAAAGGTCTTGCCCACTCAATCAAGCTATTCCAGAGCTGTGAAAGAGTAACAAAATAAACACCTATAATGCCCTGGCCCTCCTGAGACTAGGAAAACCAAAGGGTATTCCCAACAAAGGCTTCCTTGCTGAAGGCCTTGAGTAATGCCTCGACCACAGTTCAAGACCACCTTAAAAAAGCATGAACGCAAGGAAAAAGAAGTAGAGAATGATGTGTTTTTAAAGGCACGTGAGAAGGCCAAGGATTTGTGTCCTTTATTTTTTTTTTTTTGGGGGGGGAAGGGTTTTAAAATTTTATTTCTAAATATAAAAGGCTGTTCTTAAGCTAGTTATACCCTTGTGTTGCACACTGAGGGCCCCTCTCTCCTTGTACAGCAAAGCAGCCAGCCCCGGTAATGATTTAGGGGAGATTAACAAATATGTCAATGTCTATTTTCTGCTTAATTTAAAAGCGGCGTCTATAAAGATTTTTGACTTCTGAACCCTGTTCTCCTGAAAGAAAGAAGGTAAGAATGAGGAGGGGGATAAAGAGTGATTATCCTATCATTGATCGTTTGTCAGGAGCATTTCTTATTCACTGGACTATTGTAAAAAGCTAAGCTCTCGATCAATCCTGTAAGCTCCCTGTACAATTAAATATCTTGAAATGGTTTTCTTTCTTTTCTGGCCAGATTGCAGGGCCGCAGGGTTTTTAGGAAAGTAAGTCAGTGTGTACACATGTGAGTATGTTTAAGAATATGCTACAGAGAAGAAAAGTCATTCTTTTTTAGAATCCTATTTTAGGTAATGGCTGAAATGGGAGAAGAAAAGTAAGTTGCTCTCATCCCTCTCTACCCCAAATAAGAAGGCCCCATGAAATCCTAAAAATGCAACCTTATAATTAAAAGGTTTTTTTTTTTTGTTTGTTTGTTTTTTGAGCCAGAGCCTCAAGCTGTCGTCTTGGGTAGAGTGCCGTAGCATCACAGCTCATAGCAACCTCCAACTCCTGGGCTCAAGCAATTCTCTTGCCTCTACCTCCCAAGCAGCTGGGACTATAGGCACCCACCACAACGTCCGGCCACATTTTGGTTGCAGCCGTCATTGTTTGGCGGGCCCGGGCTGGATTCAAACTGGCCAGTTCCAGTGAATGTGGCTGGCGCCTTAGCCGCTTGAGCCACAGGCGCTGAGCCTAATTAAAAGTTTTTAATGTAAAGAGTTAAATATAGAAGAGCTATCCCTAGTCTGATCAAAGATGAGCTAATATTATAGAGATGTTACCATTTGCCTTTACTGTTTAAGTGCTTTTCATCTCATCTGTGGGGTTTTTTGGAGGGGGAGGTATCGCTTTTTGTTTTTATCTATTTATTTATTTTAGAGACAGAGTTACCCTCATTCACCTGGGCATAGTGCCATGGTGTCATAGGTCACAGCAACCTCAAACTCCAGGGTTCGAGCAATCCTTTTGCTTTAGCCTCCCAAGTAGCTAGGACTACAACACCCAGCTGGGTTTTCTATTTTTAGTAGAAAAAGGGTCTCCCTTTGCTCAGGCTGGTCTCCAAGTCTTGAGTCCAGGCAATCTGCCTACCTTGGCCTCTCAAAGTCCTAGGATTACAAGTATGAGCCACCAGGCCTGGCCTCTTTATTTTTTGGAGATAGCATCTCACGCTGTTGACCAGGTTAGATAGCAGTGGCATCATGGCTCACTGCAACCTCAAGGTCCTAACTGAAATGATCTTCCTGACTCTGCCTCCCAGGCTATGGTGCCCATCACGGTGCCAGCTAGTTTTCCTACTTTTTGTACAGATGCAGTCTCACTCTTGCTCAGGCTGGCCTCAAGTACTAAGTCCCAAGTGATCTTAGCCTCTCCAATGCTAAGATTACAGGTATAACCACTGTACCCAGACTTCATCTTATTTAATTCTTGCAACAGCCCTAAAAGATCACTATCTTACAGAAACTGAGGCATAAAATTGTTCAGTAATTTGCCCAAGGTCACAAGCTAGGCAATGTGGAGAGCTATCATCTGGCCTTCCGGATCTTTGGGTATAGCCTTTTTTGTTGTTGAGACAGAGCCTCAAGCTGCCACCCTGGGTAGGGCGCTGTGGCATCACAGCTCACAGCAACCTCCAACTCCTGGGCTCAAGAGATTCTCTTGCCTCAGCCTCCCAAGTAGCTGGGATTACAGGCACCCACCACAATGCCCAGCCATTTTTTGGTAGTAGTTGTCATTGTTTGGCAGGCCCAGGCTGGATTCGAAACCATCAGCTCTGGTGTATGTGGGTGGCGCCTGTAGCTCAAGGTACCTTAGCCGCTTGAGCTACAGAAGCCACCAGAGTATAGCCTTTAGACCAAATCCAAACTTCACAGAATAAATCCCTTTATTAAAAGGATTTGTTCTATGGAATTTGAATTCAGCTGAGGAGCCGCACTGGGAATCTGGAGGCCCACATGTGGCCTTGAGGCTGCAGGGTCCCCACCACTGGCTGGTTAAGACTTCGTGCTCCTTAAAACCTTTTTTTTTTTTTTTTTTTGGTAGAGACAGAGTCTCACTTTATGGCCCTCCGTAGAGTGCCGTGGCCTCACACAGCTCACAGCAACCTCCAACTCCTGGGCTTAAGCGATTCTCTTGCCTCAGCCTCCCGAGTAGCTGGGACTATAGGCGCCCGCCACAACGCCCGGCTATTTTTTGGTTGCAGTTTGGCCGGGGCCGGGTTTGAACCCGCCACCCTCGGTATATGGGGCGGGCGCCTTACCGACTGAGCCACAGGCGCCGCCCTCCTTAAAACCTTTTAAATTGCCCCACAGATACCCAACAGCACAATGGCCCATCAGGTGTTCCCTGGAGTAAGGATACAATCACAAGCCACATCTCTCCTCCGTGGGGTCAAAGCTACGGAGAAACTCCCAGGGGAAAAGGCTGGTTCCTGCAGGAGGTGATTTTCTCCCTTCCCCCAGCTA
This sequence comes from Nycticebus coucang, assembly GCF_027406575.1. NCBI lineage: Eukaryota > Metazoa > Chordata > Mammalia > Primates > Lorisidae > Nycticebus > Nycticebus coucang. The sequence goes on along the minus strand of NC_069797.1, from coordinate 39,607,846 downwards.
CGCCTACGCCTAGGCATGAGCAGACCACACCCTAGAAGCAGGATGTGACGAAGAGGAGATCTTCAAAGTTGGAATAAAAACTAGACTAGTGGACAAAACTTCTCTATGCAGCCAAGGGTACTAAGTGACCTTGCAAAAATCACCTTCCTTTTCTGAGCTCAGTTTCTTGTTTATATAATAATAATCAATCCTAAGTAGGAGAAAGATTTTATAAAATAATGTGACATTAGAGTGTTCTCTAAAATTATTCTTAACTTTTTAAAGTTATACTTTTATGAAGCCTACGTAAATTTAAACCCAATTTTAACTTTTATGGGCCCATCTTCCTCTTCTTAAGAAAGCAATTTGCTTTGATTGGTTTGCTACTTATGATGCTAGAGATAAGAACTACACCACCCTCCCCAGAAAGCTCCTGAATATCTCAGATATTAAAACATACATCCATACTTCAACCTTGAGACTGAAAAATCAGCATAAAAAAGACTGGAATCTTATTAAGATTCAGAAGTACAAACATAAGTAGCTGTTTAAAAGATCTATGTAATCACATTTTCCATGTTGAAAGAAATTTCTCTATAAAGATAGTAAGATAGGGTGAAAAAAAATTCTGCAAAACTATTTCTATATCCATAACAGGTGTGCCTTCCTTTACACAAAAGCATTCTGGAAAAACTGCGTAAATCAGATCCTGTTTTAAATGCCTTAAGGGAGCTATTTTATAAGGAACCCTGCAGTGAATCCTTTGGTAAAGCAAATAATCCTTTTGTAATGGGAATAATTTCTCCCAATGTATCTAGTTTTTTTAAAATCCCATTTTCATATATCTGCTTTCCTTCAAAGGGGGCCATACCTAAGTACGAGTACATTTGCATATTGATTTTAACAGCAATCCTCTCAGGGGATGTTTAACCCTAGCGTTCCTTGCAATAGTGTTAGGGCTCTGCTGTTCATATTTTTTAAAGTCATTATTGTAAACTCAGCAGTTTCCAAATAGAAATAAAAAAATATATTACTCCCCCTTCAGCCCTGTGCCTGTGATCCCATGCAAACACATCCATGTAAGAGAGCCAGGACACAGCACAGAATTCTCTAACTTCTCATCAAGATGTGCCTCTGCAGTCTCTCTTTTCCTTTCCTAATTTTCTCTCCCTAAATCTGGCAGGTCAGGATACAAGGGCCTTGGTCAGTTGAGACCAAGGGGGTAAGAGGGTGTCTCAGACATACTCTGATGACAGTTTTCTCTTGGGTTCACTCTAACAAAATGCCTGCCGGGTCACTCTGGCCTAATAGGACTGTGAATCACTGTTTCCTCAGAGAAGACAAGCCCAGGTGTTTTTATAAATATAATCAGATTAATGGATCAGACTAAAATGACCCCTTCTCCCTCCCAGAAAATGCTGTCACTAATGCACTAAGGTGCATCAAGCCAGATGGCTTCTGAATTTTCATGCAATCCCTTATCTCCCTTCATGATAGAAAACCTTGTGTTGTTTCTCATCAGCTTCCTTACCACAGAGGACACACAGTGGCCACAGTGCCAGTGAGGACGCTCTCTGTACAACAGGTGAGAGGTTGAGAGGCCACTTCTAGGTATGAGTCTTGGAACTGCTTTCTTTCCTACTACTCTCCACTTTCCAGGCAAGGACACCACTTTCTGTCTCAAACAAGCAACTCTGGCTCTTTTCAGTTTACATCATCTTGCAGATGGACACAGGAAATGGGAAAACATAGCTGAGATATTTTGATCACTGCTGCCAGAAAAGCAGCTTAACACTCTTGAATCCCTTAACCCAAAGGCGGGAGGAAGGCATTCCTAAAGATTTTTACAAATGAATATATCCTCCCCCACCAAAGTACTCCACCTGTATCTGGAGCACTCTGGGCAGACGGCATGGAGGATGCTGGCAGGTCTGGAAGGGCCAGCAACCATGTTCATGTGGTCAGGATGTGCCCCATGTAGGTACAGCCACTGTGCTGCCTGGGACCACAACTGAAAATAATTTCCCCTAACCGGCTCCTTTGCCCAGGTGCTCTCTGTACTGAGAGGGTCAGTGGGGGAACTTACAATTGATTCATAGCGCTGGATAGTTCTTTCTCCATCTAAATTGATTTGTCATTCCTGTCTGAACACAAGAGAAGGGTAAGGATCCAGGAGAGGACCTCAGGATCAAGAGACCAGGCAAGAAAGGCCGTCCCGCTCCACAGCCACGCTCCCTGCTGCTGGCTCAGTGAGGCAGGAGGATGTCAGAGAGCTATACACAGGCCTGTGAGGGCTGCAGTTCTACTTCCAGAGAAGGAATTTAATTTCTGTACAGCACCCAAAGTGGAGGACATAATTCTCCCCTCAAGAACTCCACCAAGCCCCAGTTCTGAAAATCTGGGGTCAGCAAGACTTTGGCATCTGGGCTTCATCTACTTTTCTTTCTCATATAATTCTTCCCTTCACATCAATCAAGAATCAATGTAGGCTGGCGCCTATGGCTCAAGCGGCTAAGGCACCAGCCATATACACCTGAGCTGGCGGGTTCGAATCCAGCCTGGGCCCAACCAAACAACGACGGCTGCAACCAAAAAATAGCCGGGCATTGTGGCGGGCACCTGAAGTCCCAGCTACTTGGGAAGCAGAGGCAGGAGAATCGCTTGAGCCCAAGAGTTGGAGGTTGCTGTGAGCTGTGAAGCCACAGCACTCTACCCAGGGTAACAGCTTGAGGCGCTGTCTCAAAAAAAAAAAAAAAAAAAAAGAAACAAACAAACAAGAATCAATATATGTACTATTTTCAAGTTTCTATTATAAACACAAACCTGTAAACTGTCAACTTAGGGTGACAAGAAAAGGTAATTCATCACTTTCCTATACCAACTAAGCATATAAAATGACAAAAGGTCACTTTTTTAAAATAAAAATTCCAGGAGATGGAATTAGCTGCTCAGAAATTAAGTATTACTCATTATCCTGAGAGAACAAATAGTCACTATGTTTTTGAACCTAACCATTCCATTGTGCACTGGTTTGTCTAAGGCACAGGGGTCCTCAAACTACGGCCCGCGGGCCACATGAGGCGGTGTAATTGTATTTGTTCCCGTTTTGTTTTTTTACTTCAAAATAAGATATGTGCAGTGTGCATAGCAATTTGTTCATAGTTTTTTTTAAACTATAGTCCTGCCCTCCAACAGTCTGAGGGACAGTGAACTGGCCCCCTGTTTAAAAAGTGTGAGGACCCCTTACAGAGCTCTGTGAGCACGCTCCCCAGTACAGAGGCCGATTTAGGATGAGATCAGGAACACAAGATAGCTTCCACTCCTCCAGGCTTTCTCCTAAATCAGATTTTCTCAGTGGAATTGGCTTTAGATTACAAAGGGAAAGAATCCATGTTTAATTTAGATCAGGCTCAGTATTCAGCTGTGGTAAAAAACCTGAGGAAATCCTGGAGAAAAGTAGAACATAGGGAACAAGTTTTCCATTCTGGGCTCTGATGTACGTTTATTTATTTTGTATCTTGGATGATTCATTTAACTCTTCTTTTTTGCTTCAATTTCCTAATCTGGAATAGGGGGTCATTTTCACTGACTTTGTGAAAAGGACTTCGGCAATCTTTGATTCTAGGCATTGTGAAAGGAGCCAAGATCACCACGAACCCCAGAGGAACTGGGCTCATAGTACGCACCACATATCCAGGCCCATCTGTTGTGTCAGAGGTGTGTCTAGTGTATCGGATCTCCCTGAAGTCCACAAACACCTGAAAGACAGGACTACTTCTGGGTTTGTTTGTTTTTTACTGAGCACACTAACATTTGGAGAAGTCGAACAATTTACCTGCAAACAACCTATCCAAGACTTGTACATAGTTATTCCAAATCCACTGCTCATGTTCCCAAGCTGCCCAGGACCAGAGCCTGCCTCACATTTAGCAGACTAAGAATTCCTTCTTGAGTGCCAATTTGGTCAAGGTTAAATAAATATGGTTTTCTACACTGTAGATGGGAAATTGATAATGAGATGATTTGTAACAAATGATTAAATGGCCATCACTTGGGGATCTCCTCCCTCTCCCTTTTGTGTGCTTTAAAAGTTAAAAGGTGCTGGGTGAAGGTAGAAGCCATATCACTTTCCTTGAAGAGAAAGAAGCCTCGGCCCCACACCCCTCGTCGTCCAGTTCTACAAACAGATGTGGAGAGGATCCTTCTTCCTACCACCCAGTTGCTCTGAAGAGATGATAACAGCCATTGGGGGGTTAAAAAGAGGCAGTGAACCCCCAGTTAATGAGCAGGAATTCAGCAGGCAGTGTAAGATAAATGGAGCTCTCTCTGCTTCTGCTAGAGTCAGCATGAACTGCGGCCCTGCGGCTTGTTTGTGGCAAATGGAGTGCGCGAAATATCAAAGGGCAGTGATCCAGAAGAAGACCGACTTTGACAAATTTTAAATTGGCCAGAAAGAAAACCAGCAAAAAAGAAAAAATAAAAATAAAAAAAGTAATGTAAAAAGAATAAAAGGAAAAAAGAAAAAAAAGGAAGCCAAAAGAAAATCATGCAATTCACTGTGTCCTACAATTGCGGTGTTGCTGCCTCCCTACGAAATTAGTGGTAAAAACAGCAGCAAGGATTGCTGGATGCTGGGAGCAATTATGAGCCATCTAACGGAGATGCTTATCAGTGGCTGAAGCTTTTAGAGCTCTCTCTGTGTACAGTTGTAAGTAACTTGCTCTTGAGCTACAGTTACTTTAATTAAAGTGTATGAGGTTGGTCAGAAGTAATTATCCTGTTTGGAAAAGAAAGAGAAGAAAAACCACCTCAATAATTCTGGGTGGCAACACATTTTAGAAACAACTTTGCCAATTTCTTGTCGTATGTATGTATGTATAAAAGGATCAGGCTGTGGTGGGTTAGAGTTATTGGTGCTGCTGCCCAATGGCAAACGATGGGACACAAACAGGGTTTTCTGCAACCCAAGCAGTACGTTTGGCAGCAACCTGACTCCAGTTTCAATCACCTGGATGAAGGTCTCCACGGCGAAGGCAAACACTCAAGTTTCTTTTGTCTCTAGACGGTGAGGAGATAGTCTCCACAAATGGTACTTTACTAACTACAACAATTATTTAGAACATAAATGAGCGAGAACCTCTCTTTTTTACTCCTTCCATTCGCTGAGTTTCACTATTTTTTTTTTTTTTTCAAAATTTCCAAATTTTATTCAGACTATAAACCTTTGGATTGAAAAAAATTCAATAAACCCCAAACAGAATAAACAAAGTTCCAAACCATATAAAACCAATCACTATATTATTTAAGAATGAGTTTCACTATCTTTTAAAGACAATCTCTTGGCCTGGCAAGGTGGCTCACACCTGTAATCCTAGCACTCTGGAAGGCCAAGGCGAGTGGATTGCCTGAACTCAGAAGTTCAAGACCAGCCTGGGTAAAAGTGAGACCTTGTTTCTACCCAAAATAGAAAAACTAGCCAGGTGTGGTGGCGCATGCCTATAGTCCCAGCTACTCAGGAGGCTGAGGCAGGACAATCACTTGATTCCGAGAGTGTGAGGTTGCTGTGAACTACTATGATGCCATAGTACTCAACCCAGGGCGATAGAGTAAGACTCTTTCTCAAAAAAAAAAAAAAAAAAGCTGTTTCTTTTAGACAAACAAAAGCAAAACCAACTAACCAACAAAAAAACCTCAAGCAATTATCTTTACTAACATAGCAAGGAGCTCAATGGGAGACTTGGGCAGAAAATCAGTGTTTTAAAAGAAGCTGCAACTCATTCACACTCTGGACTCATTCACACTCTGGACTCAATACAGGGCTCCCACAATTTAGTCCTATGTTCATATCACGAGTGCCTTCCAAAAGCTCTGAAAACAAATGAGCAACAGAGTAATGGCTGGAAGCATAAAGCGCAAATGCTCCCAGGGCTATTGCTGCCACAGCCACTGTTTGGAAGCACACAGTGCACAATCTTTACTTCCATTTCTCTAGCTCAGAATGACCCGGAACGTTGCCTGGATAGGGACTCCAGCTTTTCTATCCCTTGACACAGACTCTCACATGCCTTAGAAATGAGGCAGGCTGCCTAGCGATGCAGGCAGAAACAGGATATATTTAAGTGTAGCATACTCTCTGCCTGATTAGCCAGTCCCCCAATAGCAACTCCAGCTAATCATTCTCTACAAGGACATCTAGAAAGATGGGCTATTTGTATTATAAGGAAATATTAGGAAAAAAAATCAGGTGACTTTTGATTTTTTTAGGACCCACTTTCCCTACTATAACACACACTATTTCATTCTACCAGGGTTCTTACCATACAGAGGACAGTAAATAAAGATTATCATGAATTTGATCAAATGCTTCAGTGCCTCCTCCCCTGGCCTATGAATGCACTCATTACAAATCAGCTGAATGGCTCATTGATTTGCCAGGAGAATAAGCAGACATACCCAATCGCTCAGCCAAGCGGATGTAGACTGGGTCCACCCGACGCATGGTTTTCACTAGATCCTTTCTGCGGAATTTGATTTCTACTGTCCCTTCTGGCTCCAGAACTGATGCCCTGGATCAGAAAGAAAGAAAACGAAAAAGAAATAGAGGCACTTTAAAGGAAGGAGACAACAGAATGAGGCCAGTTACAATTTGTGGACCAGGAAATAGCTTCATTATGGTTTTGCCCACCCATGGTTTATAAAAATCACCCCAGGGAGAAAAGCAGGCACCAGAGAAGTATCTAAGCGAGGTCTGAGAAAGTCCTGGCAAAAAAGCAATTAAAATAATTCTCATTACCACACCAGTCAACTTCCATCTCAGAGGGAGAAGAATACAGATTCCACCACCTATAGCTGATAAGGGTAACAGGAATCACATTATTTTCTAGGGGGAAAAAAAAGATACCGTAGGCACAGTGGCAGGGAAACTCCAGCACTCAGGCTGTCTAATGAGGGGCGGATGCTGACGGTCTGTACCACAGCTGTCAGCCTGCTGGCAGGACTCTGATCAGACATACTAGGCTGTGCCAAGTAGGAGGTAAAACATTCTGCCCACTGCTATAGAAATGAGCAAAGTACAAGGTCTCAGGGTTACTCAAGTGCATACTAATGATGTTCTTTGCTCTAAACCCCTTTAAGAAAACAAACACTTTTCTATTAAAAAAAAATTATAGCTAATGTTTACTATGTACATGGCACTGTTCTCAGAACTTACATATAAACCACAACAACCCTAGTCCAGTCTACATCTGCTATGAGGTAAGGTACTGTTATTATGGCCCCCATATTACAGATGAGAAAACTAAGTCAAAGGAAGTTAAGAGATTTCCCAAATGTAGCAAGTAGCAGAGCTGGATTTGAAACCAGCAGCCTGGTTCCAAAGGCTAAAGAGGAATTGTCTCTGATCTGATATCAGATCCAGGCCCAGCTTAGGGCTTAAAAAAACATAATAGCCACTTGAGTATAGAATGCTAGCCTAGTGATTTGACGGTAAAGCCACCATACTCTCCTAAGCAGTTTGTGACGTAAAAAGCTAATTTTGGGGGGTGGGGGAGAAGTGAGTGTTTCAATAAAATGACGGACACAGGGATTTGCAATGCAGGTGCTGTGGTGTACCTTAGTGACCATCTACTTCATTCTACAGACACCCCACAACCCAGGGAGAGTGAGGACTGCTCCATGTTTCTTGCTAGTCAGTGGCAGAACTGGGTTAAAAACTTCGAACTCCCGTCTGACAATTCAGTCTTTCCACTTAAATTCACTTTAACTTCCCTCTGCCACATACCTAAGAAAGAAATAGTGAATAGATGTGTCTGAACAACAAATAGGAGGTGAGAGTCTCAGTTTAGGTGCCTGGAAGAGAGGACTTCTTGGTAAAAGAATATGGGATGGGAGATTATACCCAGAAAGCCTGACTATAGCCTGGTTTCCCTCTCATGCAAGCAGATACTGTTTAGCAAGCATATTCTTCTGATCTTGGAGTCCTTTGGGAATAGGCAAATTCAAATAAAGTTCTCTTGGTTATAATGGTCTCCAGGAGGAAGCCAACAGCTGGAGGGTCCTTAAAGGCAGTGAGTGAATACACAGTAGGCACACTACCTGCTTTCTCGGTCAGCATACATCTCCATGTGCCGGGGATTGATTGTGGAGTCGATCACAACCCAGGAGCCACCTCGCAGCTCGGCCTGGGGAGGGATGTAAACCATCACAGGCTGGGAGCACTCCCTCAAGCCGTCCACGATGTAAGCACCAAACTTCAGCACTTGGTCATACATATCTATGGAGAATGAGACAAATTAGAAAACATAAAATTTATCTTTTTTAAAGCAGTGCTTCCAAACACAGTTCACATCATGTACACACAGAAAACAACCTCTGTATGGCACACTATGCCTTTATGGGGAGGCTGCTCATGGCCAGAGGTCCTGTCTGGCCACCTCGATGACTAAAGAGATTGGAATCTCCACCTGTGTCCCACTCAAGACTCCAGTGAATTTTTCAAAAGCACAAGACAGCAATAGAGAAATGCACTTCCACAAGATACAGTGTGTAAGGCTTCCAGATTGCATTTCCACTTTATATCCTTCCTGAACTTCTGTGCTCAGGTTTCACTGCATTAATTCATACTTGCTCTGCAAACACTATTTCTCATGTCAATATGTGATCTCTCCCACACACTAAGTTTTTTGAAGGAAGGAACTATTCTCATTTTCAGTTCCTCTCATACTTAGCATGAGATGAGCTCTTAGAATGTGCAGCTAATAGAATGGATCCTTCCTAAATTTTATCTTCAAAAACTATCTTTCATCTTTGTGTTCCCATTGTGCTGCCCAGTGCCTGAACATAGCTGGTGCTCAATAAATATTTGCTGAATGAATGAATGAATAGAAAGAAAAAAAATTCTTTAAGTTTCATTTTTATACGGTATCAATGAGGGAAAATTTTTATAAATGAAGGAAATATCACACAAAATCATTCTTTATAATCTCCACCAGACCAACACCAGACCAAGAAAAGGATCCTGGTGTGTAAATAAAGTGAGTCCTTGGTAAGCTGGATCAGTTATTTATTCCCCAAGTTTTTATGGACTTCTTCCCATTTCTCAGCTCTCTGAAATCTAAACATTGCTAAAGTTTTAGGTTTATGAGTCCAGATGTTTTTTTTTTATTTTTATTTTTTTTTTGTAGAGACAGAGTCTCACTGTACCGCCCTCGGGTAGAGTGCCGTGGCGTCACACGGCTCACAGCAACCTCTAACTCTTGGGCTTACGCGATTCTCTTGCCTCAGCCTCCCGAGCAGCTGGGACTACAGGCGCCCGCCACAACGCCCGGCTATTTTTTTGTTGCAGTTTGGCCGGGGCTGGGCTTGAACCCACCACCCTCGGCATACGGGGCTGGCGCCCAACTCACTGAGCCACAGGCGCCGCCCATGAGTCCAGATGTTTAATGAGTACTTCAGTGGAGCCACAATGGATCCTTTCTAAATGCCAAATAACAGGTTCAACTGAGTTCGAACCTTCTTATCAAAAAGAGGATCTCAATTTGGAATAAATCAATTCTGGAAATCCAAGGCAAAGAAGCATTTTTCAGAAAGTTAAGAGCAAACCAAATAGAAATTGCTTTCATTGTAGTTCTTGGCAAATTAAACTGCCATCTTCTCCAAAGTAAAAATGGCTCTATCTACAAACCATCAGTTAGCACTTCACTTAAGCACAGCCTCCATTGCCCCAACTAGCTTATCTGTGAGGACTTCAGAAATTCCAAGCTGCCCAAGGAAACACTCCCTACTCTAAGTGGAATGTGTATGGTTATACACTCTGTATATACGATCAGGGCAAAGACATTTATTCCTTTGGGAGGAAAGCAAAGACCAAAAAAATTTACTGCTAATTACACAACTGCTGTATGAAGAGCAGAGAATAAAGGACTTTAAGCGCTTTACGCTAATTCTGTGGTTATGAAAATAATTGCTCAGTTCAAATTATTTTAACTAGATTAATTCTTTAGTGGATATTTCAACCAGTGCTACATAATAAAATAATTGTGTAATTAGCAGTACATTTTTCAGTGTTGCCAAGAGTACAGTCTCAGAACAAGTAACTGAGAAGAGTGGTCCTCAATGGTATCATGCTTAGAGAAGAAATGGAAAACATCGATAAAAGGAGAAAATAAAACAACGAAAGACAGAACAAAAAGTCATTCTATGGTAAAAAGAAAAAAAAAAAGTAGAGGTAAGTGAACATAAAGTTTCCAGCCTTTTCGCTTACTTCTTTTTTGTTAAAGACATAGCTACATCCAAATCTATCTTTGTGCTATTTATGATTAACAGATCAAGCTGCCAAAAAAGAAGGGGGAGACTTTGTTTGTAATGTATTTTCATTCCGTTTAATTTTAAAAAGCCCTTGATCTCATGGTATATTCAAATAGTTTGGAATGACAACCAGTGAGTGTGCATTTTTTACTTTTGCAAAATGGGCTTTGGTTTCTCTTTTTCATCATCAGGGCTAGCTTACTATGTACTGGAGAATGTGATTACACATACACACACATATCAATCACTTTATCATCAGGGCATCATCTCATTCATATATCCAAGTTACAGGGAAGTAAACTGAGGCTTAGTTAAATAAGAGGACACGGCAGAGACAAGACTCAAGTCCAGCTCTTTCTGACTCTAAAGTACAAGTTCTATTATCTCACTCTTAACTCATAGTTCTTATTGCCAGGAAAGAGAGCATGAGGCTGAGGCAATCTGCTTTCTACCATCCAATAAAATAGCAGAGTAAAATAAAAACCAGAAAAGAGACTTGAATAAATGACTAAATATTCCTCAATGTTGTCTGAATTTCCTCTATGTTCAGAAATGTCAGAAATTGTACTGATGACACTATTAGCATATGTGATAGCCAAACAGATATCTTTAGGCCCTAAGACTATGAGAAAAAAAAGGTGGGGCGGCATCAGGCTTCATTAAAGATGACATACTTGAGAACAAAACAATGCCTCTGTTTAACCTGGAACACCAACAGACCCATAACCCAACCATGAAAACGCCCCAAAAGCAGGCTAATAAAATATAAATGAACATGCAAATAAACTCTGCCCTCAACATGCTCGTGCTGAATCGCAGCTGTCCAAGCCACATGTTTTGAAAGGCAGGTTGAAACACTTGGCAATAGTCTGACATACAACTGTCTGAAATCCCTTCCTATTTAACAGATACAGCAAAAGCACAGCCAAGAACAGCAGGGGAGGAGGGATCCCCCAGGGTTTAGGCTAGAAATCAGTCTAGGGAATTTTAAAGTTTTGCATATGCTGACTGTCAATTCTCAGGCCCTGAGAAATGCAACTGGGAATGGAAAATACTGATAGGTTCTTTACAGAAGAGGCGGGAGCTTGGAGTTTTCTAGCAGTCTGGGCAAAGCACATCACACATGGCCGTTGCAGCATGGTTACCAACCCCGCCTTGGGCCTTCATTGTTACACAACAGGGATAAAGCACGGCAGCCACATGTACTGAACAAGGGCGCAGTGTGGCTGAGTGTTTCCACAGTGTCCCACTCTCTCACAACTGACAGAGATCTTACTGGCTTGGGCAAGATCATCTGTTAGAAGCTGAAGGTAAACATTAGGAATACACAAACTGCATATACACGATTCCTCTCATGAGTTCATTATGGCCAGCTGACACCATATTGCAACATCCAAGTAATCAGACTTTAAAATAGACTTTCATTCTAGTTAAAGTTTTCAATAAATGTTTTTTTTATTGTTATTTATAACCTGTCCCAAGCAAAAATAATAAGTATAACATGAAAAGCCAACTGAGAGTAACCCTGTAGCACCAGCAGTGAGGCAGCTTAATATCACTGGGATTTGCATCCTATCAAGCTATTCATGCTGAGGCTGGGACCCTGGTGCTAATTTCTAGTAAATTTCACGCTTGATATCTCCCTGTTGTGGGTCATTGCCGGGTTCGTCTAAATAAACTGCTTCCAAACGGCTCTTCCATCTAAATATTCAGCCAGTTTTTATAATTTAATTTTGCATTATGCTGAATAGCCTTCCGGCCAGATAGAGCTCATTGGAAAAAAAGCACCAATACCATCTTGACATGCTTTTATTTATTTTTTTATATTTTTACTGCTCGAATTAGACCTCCTAGGCCGACTAGTAAAGAGTTTTTTTTTTTTTCCCCTCCACTAATGTCAATTTTCAGCATAGCAAGAGCTGTCTCTAATCTTTTCCTACTCATTACACACAATTTTGGAGTCATTTTACCCACAGTGCAGTCGGCTCCTGGCTGTGTGTTTGTGTGCACTGAGGGATGGCATAATTGTTTATTTTCCCTCCCTGCATAATCCCCAGCCAGTATTGAAACCAAAACTGCAAACATCTCCCCAAGGGATGTGGAGAATGACAAGAGGCTCTCAGTTTAGGTCCCCTTACATGAGATAATATGTAGGAAACATTCTGACCTGTATGTAAATGTAAAAGGTGCTATTCCCTCCCCTCCTACTTCCATAGGCATCTCTATTTTCCCCAAAGCTTATTTGTCTTATGCGATGTGTAAAAGAATGCTTCAGCACCAAAATTCAGAAGACAGAACTGGTCCTGGTCTATGTCAGGTCAGTAACTCATTTCTGACCAAGGGCGGTGGGAGGGAGGGAACGGGAAGTTACTACTTCAGGGGCACAGAGTTTATGTCTGGGATGATGAAAAAGTTCTGGGTATAGATAGTAGTGATAGCTCCACAACCCTGTGAGTGAATTTAATGCCGCTAAACTGTATACTTGTAATTGGTTAAAATAATGAATATCATGCATATTTTGCCACAATTTAAAAAAAAACAAAACTCATTTGTGAGCTCTTGAAATTTCTTTTCACAATAACCAAGGGTGTCCCAAAGCAGAGGGGAAATAGGTAGATAATAACTCTTTTAGGAGCCTCGATGTTCCATTCTTGGGATATTCTAGGAGATGGATGTCTCTCTGGTCCAAAGCTCTAAAATCACCCAACTCTGCTATAGGGAGTCAGATCTACCTTCCTCTCCCAGTTCTGCCACTTTCTAGCTGAATGATCCTGGGAAATTTACTTAACCTAAGCCTTATTTATGTAAAATGAGAATAATAATATAACCTTGCCCGTACAGTTACCTGTGTATTTATGTAAGATAACATAATACATACAAAATGGTTAGCACAGTTTCTGGTGAGAAGAGCTGAATGAATCTTAATTGTTCTTACTGTTATAGGGCCAGCAGCCAATGTGGGCCTGAGCCAAATTATGTAGCAGGATTGAAGCTTTTCCTGGAAGTGACACTAAGGAAACTTTTGAACACTGAGCTCCAGTAAAGATAAAATAGCCAGGATGAATCACTCGTAGGCAGTATCAGGAAAGGTGCCTTGTCAGTGACGAACGCTCCCTCCCCTCACCCCCCACAGCAACCCTGCAACAGAGAAGTAACTAAGGCATTGCATTCTCTTAACATAAATATTATAGCCAAAGAATTTGAGAGTAAGTGAAATGAAACGCTGAGAGATCCTCATGTGTATAAATGTCACCAGCTTTGATATGTATCATCCTGTTTTGAACACCCTGGCATTTTGTTTATACATTATAGTTCCATCAGTCTGCTCAAAACATTTTTCTTGTGTTCTTGAGACAATGCCTGTTTCTGCCCCTTTTTTTGGTTTCTTCTGAGGTGGCCAACATAGTTCCCTACACGTGGAACTCAATAAAAATGGGTAGGATTGTGTTTAACCTATACTCTGATTTTCTCATGACATTTCCACTGATTCATTATCTTAGTAAAAAAATAATTCATCTTGACAGTCTAAAAAAGTATACAAACATTAATTAGGATGTATATTCCAAGTCTCCCACAAGAAAAGTATAAAATGTAGTAGTTCTTCATCAAATATAGGCAAAGTAGAACTTTTCTTTCTTTTTTTTTTTTTTTGAGACAGAGTCTTACTATGTCACCCTCGGTAGAGTTCCGTGGCGTCACAGCTCATAGCAACCTCAAACTCTTGGGCTTACGCGATTCTCTTGCCTCAGCCTCCCAAGTAGCTGGGAACAGGTGCCCGCCACAGCGTCTGGCTATTTTTTTTTGTTGTAGTTGTCATTGTTGTTTGGCAGGCCCAGGCCGGGTTCGAACCTGCCAGCTCCAGTGTATGTGGCAGGCACCCTAGCCACTGAGCTACAGGTGTCCAGCCCAAAGTAGAACTTTTCAACTAAGAAAAAAAAACACTGACCTACTCCACATTTTTTCCAGGGAGGCCTGGCCCTACAGGACTTTTCCTAGCCAGGTAAGGGAAAATTGTTTGCAACTTATTTTAAACACCTCTCACTAACCACCTGTAAAAGGATAGCTTCCCCAAGGTTTCCTCCCTCAGAGGTGAGGGGTACTCCTGCCCTAAGCTAGTTCTAGCTACCCTACTGAGAATTCATTGTTTCACATTCTTTATGTCCATAGCATTCTCTAATCATTTTATTTATTCCAACAGTATCAGCACCTCCCTCCTTCCACTCCCCTACCTCATTCTACTTCTTCAGAATCGTGAGTTCTCCCCAGATGAATGAAGTTTACGTTTATCAGTACACTCTCACACCTTCTAGGGTTGTAGTCTCTGGCCTTAGCATGGTCACGAATCTCTGGCCACTGCAAAGAGAGCTTCGCTACCGTAGGTACCCAGTCTGTTTCCTTGGGCTCTCCTTCCACTATCCACAGTAGCTCTGCACACAGATTCTCAGTAAGGGGCGGTACTGGCTGCCTAATCACTGAGCAACTCCCAGACCATGGAGTCGAGCCTGTATAATAATATCTAATATGGGCGGCGCCTGTGGCTCAAAGGGTAGGGCGCCGGCCCCATATGCCAGAGGTGGCGGGTTGAAACCCAGCCCTGGCCAAAAACTGCAAAAAAAAATAAAAATAAAATAAAAAGTACACACTTTTAAAAAAAAAAAAATAATGTCTAATACGTGAATGCTGGAGCCACAGGCCCAGGGCTGTTAGTGGATAATAAAAAAAAAATATCACAAACTGCCACAAAGAAAAGCCTCTAATGTTAATTTCAGTATCTGTCTTGGTCACTGTAGAAAATTAAGAGTAACATCAGAAAAAAATATGACCAGAAAAGGGGGGACAGAGACAAGCACAATCACATTTCCCCAGGAACATCAGAATGCTCCACCATCTACCTAGGAAACCTAAATCCACAAGAACAGATCACACTAGGAGATCATTAGGAAATTTTGTGTAGAAGTATGAAACACACTGTATTTTTCCATTCCAACTGGAACTCAGGAGATAGCTGAAAGAAGCATAATCCCCCAAAAGCCTAGCATGATGACACCCATGGGCCCTACCAAACCTAAACCCTCTTTCTTCACCATAGGGTGCCCTGCAGCCCACAACCAGGTAAGTCACCTTTCATCCCACCAGAGAAGCCTCTCCAGTTGGCAAAGACCATCAGGGGCAGCCCTTCCCGGTTGAAGTCCTTGATAGCCTGGAAGGTCTTAAATGCAGAGTCTGGGAACCAGACCTGGCCGGCCTGCTGGATTATCTATTGGGAAAGCCAAAGAGATAGATGTGATTAATGACATGGTCTGAGGGAAAAATCTCTTTAAGCTAAATAAGATTTTTCTGATCAAAAACTGAAAACTCAAAATCAAACTAAGAAATAAAAACTGTTGTTCATCAAGATCATCTTTGGAATAAAAAAGAAGAAAGGAGATCCTGGATCTCTGCCCTTGTTAAATGCTCTTCTTTTCAAGTCCTGATTACACCACAACTGTTTAGTCAAAGTAAGAAAACATAACTGCTTCTTATGGAAAAACAAAGACCTAAGAATCTTGTTCTAGGCTTCTCAAAGGCAACTTCAAATGGCTCCATTACGTGGCTCCTCAAAGCTGGTCAATGGTACAGTCCCCAAGTCCTTTCACTGCTGTGCTTAGCACAGCTTTTTCTGAACTGTGATTAATCAACAGGCCCTTGATGTGACACTGCTCCGTAGCCTCCACCCTGGCCTCTGGATGGTGGATGGTGTCAGGATATGAAAATGAATCCACCCTTGTACAAAAAATGGACTGTGGTGTCCACACTTGGCGTTAGGGCAGACTTCATTCTTAATTCTAGCTGTAGCTTTTCCATGTGCATGCTCAGAGAATAGAGGACCAAACAGCCCTCAGCATTATCTCAGCTGCCTTTCTATAAGACACCTCCCAGCAAAAGTAGACTGTTCTCTAGCATTGACAAGACCACTGTAAAGACCTATTTAATTTCTGGCAAAATTTAGCTTGTAGTCCATCTAGTCATCTTTTTTTTTTTTTTTGTAGAGACAGAGTCTCACTTTATTGCCTTCAGCAGAGTGCCATGATGTCACAGGACTCACAGCAACCTCTAGCTCTTGGGCTTCAGCGATTCTCCTGCCTCAGCTTCCCGAGTAGCTGGGACTACAGGCACCTGCCACAACGCCCGGCTATTTTTCGGTTGCAGTTCAGCCAGGGCTGGGTTTGAACCCACCACCCTTGGTATATGGGGCCGGCGCCCTACTCACTGAGCCACAGGCACCACCCCCATCTAGTCATCTTAACAGTGAGTACATGATGGCTGAAATCATTCCAGGCTGCTGGTACCCTTCCCTCTAAAACCGATGGTTTATAATCCTCCTGATAGATCTGCAGGCACTGAGGAAGGGAAACAAGCTCCACACACAGGCACACGGTGTACTCGAGGTGACCTACCTTGGCTTCAGAATCCAGGTTTGCAGGATCAGCTGGGATACTTAGTTCTACCGTTCGGGTTTCTACGGCAACAACTCCCACAGGTATTCCTCCTAGCCTGATAAAAAATGAGCCATATAAGAACTCAATGTATGTCAACATTATAGCCAGTCATTTATTTTCCAATGCCACATCAGAACATGGGGCGGGGGGGGGGGGGAGCTAGAAACAAACACAGGAAAGCAGGGAGGAATTTGACTCTTCTAGGAGTTAAACAGGAGACTCTCTGGATTTGGTATTTACTCTGTAAATATGGTGGGAAACCACCCTCAGGATCACTCCCCTATTTTGAAATGCTCCAACATAGGATAAATTTAAACCAAGGGCTGTAGTGAGGGAGCCTCTGCATTTACACTCAGCAGCCTAGCTCACACACATACCCTTACTTCTGTGGCTGCCAAATGAAATTTCTTAGTTTCATTCTCTTCGGTGAAGATAGGGGGAAATGGTCTGAAATGTAGTAGGAACATGAAACTTCCAGTAACTTTTTTTTTTTTTTTTTGTAGAGACAGAGTCTCACTTTATGGCCCTCGGTAGAGTGCCGTGGCCTCACACAGCTCACAGCAACCTCCAACTCCTGGGCTTAAGCGATTCTCTTGCCTCAGCCTCCCGAGTAGCTGGGACTACAGGCGCCCGCCACAACGCCCGGCTATTTTTTGGTTGCAGTTTGGCCGGGGCCGGGTTTGAACCCGCCACCCTCGGTATATGGGGCCCGGCGCCTTACCGACTGAGCCACAGGCGCCGCCCAACTTCCAGTAACTTTTAATGAATGCTCAGTTTGCTAGAATAGGGCTGTAGTTTTCTATGAAATATTAGTAACATAGTTCCAGATACAATCTGAGGATACAGTAGGTCTCACCATTGGGCATGTGGATGGGAAGTGGGTAGGTGTGTTATTAGGAAGATGAAAAATATGTGCCAAAGTTAGGGAAGTGGATAAACAAGCCCTTAACTTTTTCCCTTACTAGAGAAGAGCAAGGAGGCAGGGATAATTTTTAGTAGTAATCTTGGTGAAAAAATCCATATTGGAAGTATGTATTTAATCTCATGTTAATCTAAAAAAAATATTTTAGGAGCTCAAAGCCTCTGCATTTATACTCCATGTGGAAAAGAGAGAAAGTGGGAGGGGGAGAGGGAGGGAGGGAAGGATGGAGAGAGGGAGGGAGATGCAAGGTAGAGAGTGAGTCTTTACTCAAGAAAATGTGATTCAGTCATCACTTTCCCCATTGCCTTCTGTGGGGTTGGGGCTGGGATGGGTTATCGTCTCCCATTCCCCACAGTATCTCCTTAACAAACTTTTCCATGAAGGATGGCCTTTGGTTGTTAAATTGGCTACTGGAAATGGATTCTTGTCATCACTAGACGCCTGACAGGGGCCTGAGTGGAGACCACCCACCCCCTGTCACTTGCTTGCACTGAATCAGAATCAAAAGCCCTCTAGACAACTAGATAATGAGCAAGAGGTACACAGGAGGGTTTAGAAATATTTCTGTTCACAATGATTAACAATCCAACTGGAAACTTGTAATTGCAAAAGCCACCCTAAATCGGTAACTTATAACTTATATATTAGGGCCCATGTGACCTAATAAAGAACATCTTTATCCGAGTATTACAGTTATTTATTGAACTTGAAAACAGCTCAGAACAACTTCTGTTTTCTATTATACTTCATATAAATTTTATCAGGCTAGCACATGAAGATGCTACATCTTGTTTTATAGTGTGTCCCTGGACAAGGTGCCATGGAATAATAAAAGACAATTTACAGCCAATAGCACACATATTCCAAACATACATACCAAAGATGAGTTTTGGCAGCACTTACAGTAACAATCCCAGAGGAATACATTTATATTTATTTCTTGAAATGCCATTGCTTTTGAAAGAAGCTAGCTCCATTTGTGTTTTATATACTCGTGAGCATGTGTATGTGTTTGGAGTAAGAAGCCCAGAACTCATCAGAAGGAAGGGAAGGAGGAAGTGAGAATGAGTGCTGCAGTAAACAATTGCAGAGCTAACCAAAGCCAAGCCTGAGTGATCTTGGTCACAGGGCAATCCTTATTCTCCTAATCATAAATGTAAAGTATCATTCCCTCAATTCCCATGGGGGGACCCTAAAAACATTAACAAAGGTTTGGCTTCGTGAGGCTTAAGATCTGTCATGTTTTTCATAGGCAGGAAAACTGAAGCAGAATAGGTAAGAGACAAATGCTCAAAAAAAGTTGGACGCTACTTGACAAGCCAATGGTCTTGGTTAGGAGGGATCTTGTTTGCATCCCCCAGCTCCACCTCTGCAGTGGGAATTTTACCAGGCACAAAGAATAACTCTCACTGGGATCCAGAAGCCAGGGGTGAGGTAAAAGACCCAAAACTCTCGAAAGAAAATAGGCAGCTAGTCTCTGAGTTTCAGTCTTAGCTGACTCCAGCCCCGACTCCTATTCAGAGTGACTGTGGAAGACCCTATCTGTGGGATTTGCCGTCTGATGGCTCCTTGTCACTAGCAGCACGAGGCATACTGACCTGCTGTACTGAGAGAACCACAAAGCCTAGAATTATTTTCAAAGCTAGAATCTAAATCTCAACCCAATATGGCATGTTTGAGAATCTTGAACAGGTGCCACTTTTCACCACGATAAGGAAAACTGATTGCCCCCAAAGGAAGGTGAGCTCCAGATGCCTGCCCCTCGGCAACATGTCTCTGCAGTGCAGAACTAGATTAAGATCAGCCTTGGCAGGTGCTTGTTATAGAGAATGCTACAGATTATTTTGCACAGAGCTCTCTGTTGAGCGAAGCACTTCTTAGAGTGGGTATTAAAATTTAATAGAAACTTCAATTTCCCACTTGAAAAATATGGGTATCCCAGCAACCTATTCCAGCTTATTTTACTCACTCCTGTTTCAAGTAACCTTTATTTTTTTGCAATTGAAATCTGATTATAATCCAATAATAGTACATTTGTTCCTTAAATAATCTTGGTGCCATGCAGAACTTCCCTCAGGTTACACAGAGAAGCAGATGAGTCTTAGATTCACTTGTCACCTATTCCTGAGAGAAAATGCTCCTTGGGGGGATGGGAATTCATTGGTGGGTTGTGGCTATTGTAGTTGGGCTTTACAGCTCCTAAAGAGTTTTTCTTGCAGCATTATAAAAAGGAAATGTCAAAATCAGCCTTCAGATTAAATGCATCATTGGCGTGACATAGGAAATGACCCCTGGGAACTAGCACTCCAGTTATGCTGCCTTGGGTATGGCTATAATCCAACATTCTTAGAAAGTTTAGACAAAAACAGCATTATTGGTAAAAATCTATAATAGCCACAGGCCCTTCCCCCCCTTTTTAGTTAAAAAGAAAAAGAGCTTCCAAAACAAAGGACTTCTTACCTGGCCCTACCAACCACCACAGTCTGTGCCCAGGGCTGCATAATCTCTGAGAAAGAGCCATAGTCAAAAAATCCACTCAACCATTGACCTTTATGGGCTATAGAAGGAAAAGAAAGAAAACAAAGAGAATTAAGATGGTCAATCCATTGATAATGCGCTGGAACGGACGAATTTAAGCTGGTTTGGGGAATTTTTGGGGGGAGTCTGTAGTTTTTAACCATATTATAATAGATGTAAGCATTAGGCAGCTGAGTGTTCATCTGCCTTCAGACATCATCTCCTATTTCATTTGCTAGTCTGCATAAAAAGAATCATTTATCAGCAAAAGCATCATTTATTGTTAAACGATGGGGTTCAGCTAGCAGAGAGAGTTTGCATGCTTTTAAATAAATAACTTGGCTTTTTTCAAGACACCACTACCATTTGTCAAAAGGCAGCTAAGTCATTAAAGACTTTTTTTAGATGTCTACTTTAAAACTTGCCTTACAATTTTGTTTGATTCCACTGACTTTCTTTTAATGGAAAGCTGAAAACAGCCAAATGGTAAGTATTTTAATGATCGGGTGAATACCCAAATTTATGGAGTGAGGAAGGAACTCAGTTTCTCTTCTAGAAAAGCAATAAGATGTATCTACTTTACTTACAGCTGACAAAGTATAGTCTTTCTACAAGAAAGGCCACGACCACATACTATTGACAGAAAGCAAAAATAAAATAGTTAGATGCACACGCTTACTACCATTAACCTCCCTCGCAGATGGAATTTCCTTCACTGGTAAGACACAACTTTTCAACATCTTACGTTTAAGAAAAAAACCTGTTCTACAGGTATGAATGTTTGACCAAAGCCCCATAAAAGCTTCTGCAAACAACTGTTTCTTAGTTTGCCCTCTCAGCTCATGGTTTCTCAGTGATTCTTCTAATTTGAACATGGCCCTCCACCCCCTAAAACCCACGTCCAAAACCAATTAAAAGTAGAGATTCGAGCAAGCTAACCTCTGCTGACTTAAACAGGATGGAGAGTGTTTTATCAAGACTAAACTTGTAATTACTGTGTTCTACATTCTTTGCCTGTATGGCCCCAGTGTAAAATGTGATCATCCATTTTAAAATTATCTCTCTATCATGAGCCCAAAGCTGATCGTTTAGATTCTGGTCTCGTGTTGGGCGTCAGTTTGAAGAATATCACAGCACTATCTCCTCTAATAAATGACTTTAACTTTTCACCTAGAAGATATCTGCTTTAACTTATCACAGGGAATCATCTGCTTTCTTTAACGCTTCCACTAAATTAAAATCTGAAGTCACTCGATTCGGGAGTAAGTGTTAGCTGCACAGAGACAGCAGGATGAATTACTAGGGAGTCAATGAAAAAATATTGTCCAAAAAACAGAAAAGTTAGTTTATCTCAAATTTCATTTTGTTCTGTGGATTTCATTAATGATAGCCAGGAAAATGCCCACCTGTACATACATACTTCCATTCACCTCATGTACGAGGGGCTAAAATTTTGATGAAAGTTCTAAACCAACTTTCTAGGTCCATCAGAATATTTAAATTTTAACTTTAAATGCTCAGATCATTTTATGATTTAAAAAACAATGACTTGGGCGGCACCTGTGGCTCAGCGGGTAGGGCGCCGGCCCCATATGCCGAGGGTGGCGGGTTCAAGCCCAGCCCCGGCCAAACTGCAACAAAAAAATAGCCGGGCGTTGTGGCAGGCGCCTGTAGTCCCAGCTACTCGGGAGGCTGAGGCAAGAGAATCGCGTAAGCCCAGGAGTTAGAGGTTGCTGTGAGCCGGGTGACGCCACGGCACTCTACCAAGGGCGGTACAGTGAGACTCTGTCTCTACAAAAAAAAAAAAAAAAAAAAAAAACAATGACTTGAGGGGCGGCGCCTGTGGCTCAGTCGGTAAAGGCGCCGGCCCCATATACCGAGGGTGGCGGGTTCAAACCCGGCCCCGGCTGAACTGCAACCAAAAAATAACTGGGTGTTGTGGTGGGCACCTGTAGTCCCAGCTACTCGGGAGGCTAAGGCAAGAGAATCGCTGAAGCCCAGGAGTTGGAGGTTGCTGTGAGCTGTGTGATGCCACGGCACTCTACCGAGGGCTATAAAGTGAAACTCTGTCTCTACAAAAAAAACAAAACAAACAAAAAAAAAACCAATGACTTGAAACTACAGAATTAATTTCATAATTTAAATGTTTTCTTCTTTTAAAACCCTCCTGCCTTATATGTTGATTAGGGGAGTGGGGAGTCACTGGCTATTATTGTAGTTGGGGTTAATAATCTTCAAAGAGCAAATTATATCCAGTCCAGACACAGAACTTAGAAATCAGCTGAAATGGGTCCTCATATTTCCCAGGACAACATCCACTGAGTCTTGTTCTGAATCTAAAAGTAAAATTCATTTCTCAGAAAAGTCCTGGATTTTAAGGCTGATAGGCATCTTAGGCTCACAGTTCTTATCATAATCATAGTATAAATATAAGAGGTGGGGAGACAATTACTATGTGGATTTTCCTGGCTATGTAAGAAAAACTATTTCATTTTATTAAGATTAACAAGAAAAGGCATTGTAGACAACAGGTAAGATTATAAATTATAATCAACATTCCTCTGATGTTTTTCTATAATATCTAAGGTGAGGCTTCAGATGATGGATGCCTCCGCTCCTAAGGAATAGCTGTGTGACCTTGCACAACTCACACAGCTTCTCTGAGCTTCTAAAATGGTTATCTCTCCTTATCTATGAGAGGTAGTAAGCCCAAATAAGATAATGTACATGGAAGTGCTTTATAGTCCCACTTAGCTTAGAGTGGCTACCCACAAAGGTTTATTAAGTCTTCCTTATAAAGACCTCTGCCTCTCAGCAAAATCACAATGGCTCTTAAATTTAATGAAATATCTTCTGCAATCCATTCTACTCTTTTTTTGCTTTTTGAGACAGAGTCTCACTATGTCGCCCTCGGTAGAGTGCTGTACCGTCACAGCTCACAGCAACCTTCAACTCTTGGGCTTAAGCGATTCTCTTGCCTCAGCCTCCCAATTAGCTGAGATTATATGTGTCTGCCACAAGGCCTGGCTATTTTTTTGTTGAGCAGTTGTCACTGCTGTTTAGCAGGCCTGGGCCGGGTTCAAACCGCCACCCTGAGTGTATGTGGCCCATGCCACTGAGCCACAGGTGCTGCTCCCATTCTACTTTTATATATAGTTTTTCCTTGAATAGTTGCAATAAACAGGCAAAAAGAACATATACTTCCTCATACAAACTGAAAAAAATAGATTAAGAATGTAGTAGGGGGACCTGGGACTCCACAAAAGAACCTCTGATAAATAAGTTTTGCTAGCACAGAGAAATGGACTGATAAATGAGAACATATGTTTGCCTTACATAGAGTTACTGACTTTTTTCTGTTATTTTTAAATTAGGTAAAATCAGATCAAAGACAAAGGGAGAGATTAGATAAAACTGGAGGGAGGGCTTGTTCTCACTCTATACGTCTATAGAATTTAAAGGCTTGGACAACCTCTTTATAAGTAAATGATCTTACAAAGTAAACTTACATTAATAACTGAAACAAATATCAATACTATTACTTATATCATAAGAAAAGAAGGCATATGCAGGTGGGTGCTCATCAGTACTTACTGAGAAGGGTAAAGTCACACTACATTTGAGGGTCTCAAGGCGTTCCCTAAAACTGACTTGATCACCCTCAACATGATTTATAGGGACTAGATGGTCCAAGATTCTAGTCCTGTAAGATTTTATGGATTATATTGAACTGTTTTAATGTCTTTGAGCTCATTCAGTAATAAGTGCTTTGATAACAGAATGAATAAAAGAAATTGTCTTGGTGACTGTACTGCCTGACTCAATGGCTGATTTGTAAATCTTATTCCATTTATTTTTCATTTGTTTGTGAAGAATTTTCCACCTTTTTCTTTGAGAGCTGTTTTTCAGATATTTATCATTTCTATGTATTTAGCTCTGTTTTCTTAGTCCCATGCTATGGTGCAGGAATTGGACAGCGATTGAAGGGAAGACCAGAAACTTGAGAGCCAGAGTACCATGAATTACATATACGTACTTGGGTGAGGACGGCCTGCTAGCATCCATCGAGGATCATATGGAGCCTTTGTGGGAACAAACTCAATGATTCTGTCTATAGGATCCTTGGAGCTCAGCAGAGGAACTGAACTGTGCACACTCTAAAAGGAGATTGGAAGCCAAAGAGCACAGCAGTCAATGAACAACAGCCCCATACTCCAACTCAGTCAGGACAGCTAGAGACACAGCAAAGCTCCCACACAGAATCACACCCGCTGGTCCCAATCATCAGCTAGAAGCATCCCAATTACGTTCCAAGCCCTAAGGAACATGCATAGGTCTCAAATCTCATTTAGGAGCTTAGCACAAAGTGGTGTGTTTGACTTGAGCTTTCAGGGTGCCCATGCTTTCTGGGAAGCTCCCCAGAAGGATGGGCGGCTACTACAAAGGAGAAAACCCTCAACAAGGAGGAATCGTTAATATGCTGGTGTCTGCACCTAAGATGGGCCATGAAGGCTTCTATGGCTGGGAAACATTAAAAGGGGGCTAATTAATGAAATCTAAAGGCATTTTAAAGGTAGAAGGAAAAAAATTAATAGTTTTCAGGGAAATATGTCATAAAAAACTCCTCCAACATAAGAGAAGACCTCAAACACAGAGGTAATGAGCTGTGGTGGAAATGACAGGTTCTGCAGGCTATGTCAGTGCTGGGCAGGAAGGGCTCACCTTGGGCATATAGGACAGCCAGTGCAGGACAGTGAAAACCCCTTCAAAGTCATCACAAACGGTGCAGTGAGTGACCCCATTGTTGTGCATGATCTGGATGCCCCCAAGCTGGTTATTGGAGGTATATACCTCCCGTCCAAGAACCTAGAGGAATGAGCAAGAGAAAGACACTTGTTTCTACAGAAATAAAGACATAGTCTATTTTCATAACTCTCACTAAAATGGGTTCTTTTCTCCATAAGACAGAAACTCCAGCTTCCGATGGGTTGTTCTGAGGGACTGTCTAAACCTTCTTCCTAAGAAGAAAACTTAGAAAACAAAAAAGGCTTTTAAATAATCGATTTAAAACCAGCAAGCCTCTCTCTCTCCAGTAGCTGCCATAGATACATCCTCAGCATACTTGGACTCAGCAGAAATTGCAGTGGTGGGTTAGGCTGGGACCTTGAGGCTCAGACTAGCTTATCATGTGCAGGTCTTTTTTGTGCATATACCCAAAAAAAGTAATATGCCTGACTGTCTACAATCTTTACTGACAAGTCTCAAGTAAAGAAATTCTGTTGGGGCTTTGGTTTCTTATTTTTTTTTTTTTGTGGTTTTTGGCCGGGGCTGGGTTTGAACCCACCACCTCCGGCATATGGGACCAGCGCCCTACTCCTTGAGCCACAGGCGCCACCCTGGTTTCTTATTTTTAAAAAGGATTATTTCTTTCCCTTCCATTTGGTTTTTAAAGCTGGTCCCCATACCAAAGCCCTAAAGCTGGCAAAATCCTGAAGCAACTCATGATACATACACGAACCCTGAGTCTCAAGTCTTCTTTGTGTACTGGGTGCAGGGCTGTGATTTATTCCAGCCCATTTCCCCTTCTCCTTCCCTTCCAAGCCTCCAGGGATTCAGGGCCTCACTCCCCGTGTGTGTATCTCTGGAGTTTAACCCTTGTGAGGTCGAAGGCCACCTGCAGCAATTGGAAACCACAAAGTTTCCTTTGAAGAACAAAAAAAGGAAGAAAAAAATATTCTTGGACTTGGAAATTGTAGGGTTTCTTTTTCCCCCTCGAAGATTGGTTAATAATTTCTTTCAGGGAAGGTTTTCTGACCCAGCAGATGGAAGCCGGGCAGCCTGATCACTGACTACTGCGAACTGCTGAGTGTGTAGTAATTGGCAGTCATCTAGGGTAGCCCTGGAGAGCTCTAAACAGTTGTAGAGCGCTTACTGTATTTTACCTTTTCTTTTCCCTCTCCCCATTTTACCTTTTCTTTTCCCTCTCCCCATCTCCTTTAAAAAATAATGACAGGGCGGCGCCTGTGGCTCAGTCGGTAGGGCGCCGGCCTCATATACCGAGGGTGGCAGGTTCAAACCTGGCCCCAGCTGAACTGCAACCAAAAAAAAAAAAAAAAAAAAATAGCCGGGTGTTGTGGCAGGCGCCTGTAGTCCCAGCTACTCGGGAGGCTGAGGCAAGAGAATCGCTTAAGCCCAGGAGTTGGAGGTTGCTGTGAGCTGTATGATGCCATGGCACTCTACCAAGGGCCATAAAGTGAAACTCTGTCTCTACAAAAAAAAAAATAATAATAATGACAACACAAAATTTCTTCCTTGCTAACTTTTACTAATTTTCATTCTGTAGGGAGAGCCTAACAAATTAAGGGCCAGCAAATTCTCCCTGTGTATTCCCATTTCGCCTCTTCTTGTTAGGAGCTTTGAGAGTTTCCCCTGTGTGCTAGGTCAACCCCTACATCAAGACCTTCCAAAAGCTGGGGAAGTTGGTGACCAAAGTAATAACCTCAGTGTGACCTAGCTGGCCTTGGTTCCATTTAATTTCAGCCAGAAGGGGCATAGAAGACTTTTCTGAAAAGAATATGGAAAGCAAAATTGCTCTCAGATTACTATTTTCCTTGATAAGGAAGCACAGGGAACAAGCTTTTCAGGCAGCCCCAAGTTGAGCAACATGCTGGCAACTCCTTTGAAGGAGCCCCGTGGACAGGGGACACCATATCTGAGCAAGGGGCTCCGGTCCCCCTCTCAGTCCGTCTTTAATCTCAGCCCAGAGCACGGCGGCTCTTTTCTCATTCTCCTGCTGTCTCTTTCCATTTGCCCTCTCTCTGACTGATACACTGATCTCTCGGTCATTCGGCTTTCTGCTCCACTGAGTCCATATTACTAATAACACCTCCGCCACGGCCAGTTTACCTCATGAAGGCAGGAGCACATCATTACAAAATAAACTCATAACTTTGACATTCTAGCAAATACACGCCGTTTGTTATTTTTATGGCTTTAGTCTTTCTAACAGGCAGAGGGCATTACATACCTGTTTCATTTATATCTTTAAATGTGTGCACACATGCACACTCGCACACGCATCAGGAAACAAAACAGAACAAAAATCCAAACCAAAATAAACATCCAAAACAGTCTGTTGATGGGGGATCCTGGCGAAGGCAGAAACCCTGTCACTCAAGGATGCTGTGCTCTGATCTGGCTCCGGTTTTATGGTCGTCATAAACCCGATGGCCCACAACTGGTCCTTCTGGGACAGACTGCCTCTCTGCTAGAAGTCATTCAGTGTGATCAGCATTATTTTTAATTATTAAAATAAAATTGGAAAGGGAAAAAAAGGAATAAAAAAGAAGACAGTGTGCTGACCCTGAATATCTGATATTCACAATCTATGTCAGGAGCCAAGCATTCCTTGGCCTAGAAGAAAGAGCTGGGCCATTTTCTACTCAGAAACTATTTTTTTCCCTATCTCTAGTGCTTGATAATGTCCAACCACTTAGAATCTTTTACATCTAAAATTAATAATGGGCCGATGAAGGATGGAAGCAGACCATGAGCTATTTAGTTGCTGTTTAAATACATCTTCATCAGACACCTTTACCCTCTCGTTTCTAAGAGAAAAAGCTCCAGAATCAGACTACTCCCAGAGATTCTCCGCACTTCATTTTACCCTGTATTTTCACAGAATGATGGGAGACAAACGGGGTAGGAACAAGATTTCAGTAACTTAGCTTGTCTACCCTTTACTAGCTGTGACTTGAGCTCTGGTATTGTTCTGAGAGGGCAGCAGTACTTCTCCTCTGGGTTCAGAAGACACCCACCCAAGGCTTAACACAACTAAGAACATTATTTCTGAGCTAAAAAAATGTTTGTCATGTGAGAAGATTCAATTAATTCAGAAATTAAAGAGAAAAATTATAGATTAGACTAACATAGGGCCAGCCTTATCTTGGGAGATGGGGGTGGGGTGAGGATGGGCACAGAAAGGAAATCTGCTTCACTAACCACAAACAAATGCTAACAATCATGGCCACTTATCAATTGGTAAAGAGAAAGCACACCCTCCAGTTCATCTTCAATGACTGTCTGGAGCATGCACCAGCAGAATGAGGGCACAAACAATAGCTCCTGATTTATAGGGGTCGTTGCTGACTCAAGTGGTTTTAATGATTTTAGAATACTTCCAAACAAAAGCTCCAACTAAGGAAGCAGAATCTCGGCCGGCCCAAAATCCATTCTGCCTAACTCTGAAATAATCACGCTAGAACAGTTAACACAAACCCTAACTGGCATCTAGGAAGACGAAAAGAGCCCACTGGGACAGAACTTTTGTTTCATTTCTTATTATGTTGCCCTATCAACCTTCTACAGAAAAACTTGGGGTAAATAACCCTCTCATCAGCATGTTCTCATGAAGCAACTGAGCTTCGCTTATCATTCTTTTAAACCTCAACATGTGCTTTTCTACCTTAGACAAGTTGATTGTCATATTTCAGTTCCCGAATTATTCCTCCCATGTTTTCTACTGTATATGATACAAACTTTTATCTGCCCAACAAGCACTAACCATTTAAACATAGGAGCCATTCAAACAGGGGCCTCACTTGGTTGCCCTCCAGGTCTGAGTGGAGAAGCGGAACCATGAACTATCAGGGTCTGGCACCACCTTGGGGTCCTCTGCTGAAGAGTGCCACCGCTGATAGAACTGAGTATGGGATGAATCTGAGAGAAAAGAGGATCCTCACCCACTCTTAATATAAATTTAAGCCTTGGGCGGCCCCTCTGGCTCAGTGAGTAGGGCGCCGGCCCCATATGCTGAGGGGGGCCAAACTGCAACAAAAAAATAGCCAGGCATTGTGGCGGGCGCCTGTAGTCCCAGCTGCTCGAGAGGCTGAGGCAAGAGAATCACATAAGCCCAAGAGTCGGAGGTTGCTGTAAGTCGTGTGACGCCACGGCACTCTACCCGAGGGCGGTACAGTGAGACTATCTCTACAAAAAAAAAAAAAAATTTAAGCCTCATCCAGAGCTTCATTCATGACAGCTGGAAGACCTAAAAATTAAGGGCACCACATAAACCGGTGATTAGCAGAGACACAATTCTTAAAGGCTTCACCAAAGATGCTACGTAGCCTTTAGAAACGGTGAGAAGCGTAAGAAGTACAAATGAATGCAGTCATACGTACATGCTAAGGCCTCTGCTGCTGTTGCTGCTTATCTAGAGACACTGTAGACAGCTCAGGTTTACCACAGCTGACAGGCAATGAAAACAGTCTAATATACCGCCTCCTCTCTCCCTTAAATCCCTTTTTGGAGATCAAGATAAACACGTTCTTCCTTTCCCCAGTGCTCCAGACGTTTGACTGAAGTGGCAGAGCATTGTGAGGTCTTGTGCAAATGAAATCACTATGTAATGCTGAATGAGTATAGTATTTACTTGTCAGGATATTTGTCAGCACAGGCATTGAGCTTTCCAAGTTTCATAGATGCAACTTAGCTCAATTTTTTAAAAATTGCTTTTGTCCTGATACACACATAATGGTGGGGAGCCTTAGACTTAAAGGCAAATATTTGCAATCATGTGCTGAAGGTGTGAAAAATAATGAAGCACATTGATGATGGAATAAAAAAAATGAAATCTACCGCTGCTTTTCCCCCTTCAGCCAATCTTTCCCTTTTTTAAACAATCCTCGGTGGGTCAGGGCATTTTCTATTTAAAGAAGCAGGGAGTTCAAAATTCCTTCTGCATCTAAAAATTAGGCTATACAAGCTAAATTAGGCTATACAAGCTGAGTCCTCACTGCAATCCTCCTTCTCATTAGGATATTTCTATTCTCAAGAGGATATGAGGAGGGGTTTTGTTAAATTTACTGAGCAATTGTAATCACTGGACTTCATCCATGATTCTAGATATTAAAGTCACCCTGGGACATGCCAGGTTTTTGATAAAGGTTTTGCTAAATCAGAAAGGGAGAGTTGATCTGAGAAAAAATAAGTAGGAGGAAGGAAAAAGTGGTATAAAAGGGACAAAAGGAGGAAAGATGAAAGGAGAAAGGAAAAAGGAGGGGGAGGGAAAAGCGGAAGGGGAAGAAAAAAAACGCAATAGCTCATCTGCTTAGTGCTGCTAACATCTTCTTCCCTGACCTGCGAGGACTACATTTTTAAAAGCTGACAAGTAATTCAATCTCCAATTAACAATTTTAAGTGGCACAGCACATATTACTGTGTAAATGTTTCTCCAGGAATATTTCCAAGGGTGAATGGAATTAAATCTCTAGAGACAGAACAACTACCTTTGTGACCAAGAATATTTGGGGGTTCCAAAATACAGTTTCCTAACACACAGCCACAGGGTAATAACTTCTATCCCCCACCTTTCCTGCCCCTGCAGCCACAGGCAAACTGCAGTGCTTGTTGGAGCTGGCCGACTAGGTTTGGGATAGTGAAGGGGCTCCGTCTGTGACATACTGCTGGTGGGGGAGGGGAAAGCCTCTGACTCTGAGCCACAGCTAGATTCAAGACTATCCACTATGAGACCAAAAGCCTCTCTATATGCAGCAAATTATGAAGTGATCAGGTTTGCTGAAGGAAAAACTGGGGCAAAGGGACTGTGCTACCAGTGATAGGAAAAGATATTTAGCCAAAAAGAGACAGATACAGGCCACTAAAACACTTCTTTGCTGAGGTGTAGGGCCCACTGGAGAACAGAGGGATGAATTAGATGGCAGAAAGACAATATGGATTTGAAGGAGGACTGGGGAAGTAACAAAGATTCATTTTTAATGTTGAGGAACAGAGAAGAGCCACATGACAGTCTGCCTGTTGAATATATGAGAAAAAGCATAGGTTTCTGGAGAGAAAGCTGACTTCTGAAAGAAATCTCTTATCCTAGGGATCCACCAATTGGTTATTTAGGAAGGGACCTGAGAGTACAAACAATGAATTAATTCCAAATATGAACATTTTTAACATTTTAAATAAATTTGATACACTGAAGCATAATTTACATACAGCAAAACTGTCCATTAGGTGTAGAATTCTATGAATTTTGACAAATATGGTCATATAGCCACCACCACAATGAAGATACAGAGCATTTTCATCATCCTAGAAAGTTTCCTCATGCTCCTTTGTAATCAGCCCTTTCTACTACCCCTAACAACCACTTGTCTACGTTTTGTCCTGATAGTTTCGCCTTTTCTAGAATGTTATATAAATGGAGTCGTACAGTACATAGCCTTCTGAGTCTAGCCTCTTTGAGTAAGCATACTGCATCTGAGATTTATTCATGTCGATGCAGGTATCAGTAATTCTTTTATGTTTTCTGAGTTGTATCCCATTTTATGGAATTATCACAACTTGATCACCTGTTTGCCTAGTGGACATTTGGGTTGTTTCCAGTTGGGGGGTGGGGTTGTGGATAAAGCTGCTATAGACATTTATATGCAGGTTTTTTTGCGGGGACAAATATTTCCATTTCTAGGGGGAATCTCTAGGATTGGGATTGCTAGGTTTTACAGCTCACTTTATATATAAATATGTATGTGTGTGTAAAGATGTGTATAAATGTTTTTAAAAACCCAATCTTTTTCAAAGTGACTATCATTTTGCATCCCCACCAATAATCATCCTCATCAACACTTGGTATTCATCAGTTAAACATTTAAAAACAAACTTTAGTGATGACTAATTGTGGTTTTAATTTGCATTTCCCTAGTGGCTGACAATAAGCATCTTTTCACATGCTTATTTTATCATCCTTTAACTTCTTTGGTGAAGTATCTGTTCAAATTTCTTGTTCATGTTCTTAACTACTGGGCTGTTTTCTTATTGAATTATTGAGTTCTGAGAATTTTTTTTTTTTTTTTTTTGCCTTTGGTAGAGTGCCATCATAGCTCACAACAACCTCAAACTCCTAGGCTCAAAAGATTCTCTTGCCTCAGTCTCCCTAGCAGCTGGGACTATAGGAGCCTGCCACAAGGCCCAGCTATTTTTAGACACAGGGTCTAGTTCTTGCTCAGGCTGGTCTCAAACCTATGAGGTCAGACAATCCAACCACCTTGGCCTCCCAGAGTATTGGGATTGAGCCACTGCACTGGCCACCCAATTTTTTTTTTTAAAGAGATGGTGTCTCTGTTGCCTATGTTGGAGTGCAGTGGCTCACTGTAACCTTGAACTCTTGGGCTCCTCCTACCTCAGTCTCCTAAGTAGTTGAGACTATAGGCATGCACTACCATGCTTGGCTAATTTGTTTATTTTTTGAGACAGAGTCTTAAGCTGTTGCCCTGGGTAGAGTACCGTGGTGTCATAGCTCACAGCAACCTCAAATTCAGACTCAAACGATTCTCTTGCCTCAGTTTTTTCTATTTGTAGTAGAGACAGGGTCTCACTTTTTGCTCAGGCTGGTCTTTAACCCATGAGCTCAAGCTATCCACCCGGTCAGCCTTCCTGAGTGCTAGGATTACGGGCTTGAGCCACTGTGCCCGGCCTTGCTTGGCTAATTTTTAAAAATTTTTATAGAGCTGGGGTCTTGCCATTGCCCAGGCTGGTCTTGAAATCATGGGCTCAAGCAATCCTTCCACATTGGCCTCCCAAAGCACTGGGATATACAGGTGTGAGCCACCATGCCTGGCCAAATTCTAATTCTTTATATATTCCGGATACTAGTACTTTATCAGATCATGTTTTCTAAAGATGAAAAAGTTTTTTTAAACACTTTGTCAGTCACCTCTTACTCTCTTACTGGTTCTTCTGAATTGGCTGGTGTTGGCAGCAGATGGCTACATGGTGTTGCTGACCACTGTGCTCACCAGTGGCTGGGCTCCAGAGTCCAGGGCTTGCTGGGGCCTGGCTTCTAGGGGATTAGCACTGACTCTCCATCTCTGTGACCTTTGGGTTTATGTTTCTCATTGACATCTGGTGGGCAGAATTTTATTTTTCCCCTTAGAACACACAAAAGGTCTGTTATTATCTTTCAGTCTAAACTTTAAGCACCATGAAAGCAGGAATCATCTTTTATCTCCACAGTATAAGAACATCTTGTAAGTAACAGGCATGTAACAAATGCCTGCTAACGACCATAATTCTTAGTGCTTTATAAAAACCCAGCTTTAATTTACATTTCTAGCAAGTTGAAGTACTATAAACAAAAGATGTCTTTCATATTAGTGTTATAATGTGTAGAGGTTGCTTAAACAAAATGAGTATTTCAATTTTCCTGCCATTTTAGTTTTCCCCAGCGTAGACAATTTCCCCCTTTCAAAATTCTTTACCTGGGCTAAAATTAAACTAGTAACTCTTTATACTATAAAGTCATATTGTATTAGGGTTGCTCTACTGAGCTGCATAAACCTGTTTTATCTGTTAAAAAAAAGGCATATTTTATCAACAGGTCAGTCAGAAAAGGAAGATACTCCAAAGCTGATTACATGTTCCAGTGGTCTTGACTACTCATATTTGTTATCTTATACTCTTGGTTAAATTTGGGTGGTTCTCTTCCTCAACAACACTAATTTCTCAATTTCTCAGATGCACATACTATTTTTAAA
Organism: Nycticebus coucang; assembly: GCF_027406575.1. NCBI lineage: Eukaryota > Metazoa > Chordata > Mammalia > Primates > Lorisidae > Nycticebus > Nycticebus coucang. Next base: position 39,574,103 of record NC_069797.1, on the reverse strand, counting down.
AGGCTTAAATTCCAGACACTGAAACATTCTTAAAATATCAGTCAAGAATCAACCAGAAAATCTTGAAGCCTGTGCATGACAATCTGCAGTTCAATCTAAAAAGCTCTTAAAGCTTCTCCTTTCATAATTCAACACTCCTGACTATGTACATTGGCTGATTAGACTGTGATGACCACTCTGAATGAAAGGGGACATAGCTAGATTTGGATCCAGGCACCAGGGACATTCCTTAGAATGATGAACAGCCAGGAGTCAGGTTTCTAAACAGTCCTGTTTCCCACATCTTTATCATATTCGCACAGTAGTCTGTGCACAGCCAGGGCCCAGGTCTATCTTCCTCCCAGAAAAGAATGGAGTCCTTGCATTTCTAATCTACCAACCAATGTGTGCAGTTCCTGCACTTTTAATTTATGAGTGTTTTGGGGGACCTCTCTGACTTGGGAACATACTGGCTCGGTCTAATGCTTGGAGATTATTAAACTTGGAGCTATGCTCCACTATCAAGTCTACAGATCTTTTATTTAGAAGATATGGTGCTCTAAATGCACAAAGAGCTCCCTGTCACCTTCACATTAAAGCCCCTAGTGCCTGGTAAATGGAATTATATAGCTGTCATCTCCTTTCCCCAAAGTTTTAAGAGTACAATGGACTCATTTTTTCACACTCCATCCCAGCTTCAGAACTAAGAGACCTACTTTGTATTGATTTAAGGTCTCAGAAATAAATAAACCTGCTTCACCGCTGTGATTCACAACAAATTCATGATACACTATTGCATGATATATTTCAAGCTCCTGCTCTGGCTCTCTTTTTCCTCTGGTGAGTGATGGAGGAGGTGGGAGGTGGTAGAGAGCTGCAAAGCTGACAGCCTGATGGTTATTGGAGATGGCTGCTGACTGCAAATCCAAGAACAGACACTGTTGGAGGAATATGGGATTTTTTTTTAAACTAGGGGCAGGGGTGAGAAGCTAATTTACTTGGATTTCAGACTGGGGTTGTGGGAGAAGAAAGGTTGAAAGGAGGAGAGGGACTGACAGATAGCAAAGCTTCAAGTGAACACTGATCTGCAAAGAGAGAACCATGAACATGAGCAGAAAGAAAGGTGAAGAAAATCTAGCATATAAGAGTATAACAAATGCCTAACTAGAAAATGAAGAAGCAGAAGAAACGGCTCTAAGGAACCATGTACACAGACCAAAGTGGGCATCTAGCTTGAGTTCAGGGGCAATGTTTTACTAGAGGCAGAAGTACAGGGACCCTGTGTGCCACACAATGTGTGAAATAGAGGCATTTCTTCATTCTGATGCTCAGGAAGCATCAGAATCTTGGAGGTTGAAATGGACTCTGGATATAGGGTAGAGATATAATGAAGGTCCACATGGATAAAGTGAGCCAGAAACTTCTTAAGTGAGAAAGTAATACCCTCTAGCAGTTTAGCTTTTGTGTGCCCTTAGGGCTTTGAGTATCTCAGTCTATATCATCTTTACTCATTCCACCAAATGAGCTAAGACCCAATGAGTCTTAGCTGGTATCTGCAAATACAGCACCCAAAAAGACATATCCTCCGACCACGTATCAACATCCTCACTTTCAACAAGCCAGGTGATGAGAAAGCAAGAGATCACTGGGCTCCAAAAGTCTTACATGACTCTGGGCAGGAATCCCCTGCATAGGAGTTCCATGGAGTACTTCAAAGTGGAATTAAGTTTTAAGTGTTTCTCTTGTAATTACTATTTATTATTTCACATTTTTAACTGGCAAGGTTATTTATGAATCCAATTTCTTTTCTATCTTGGAATAGCATTTTCAACTTCACTACATTTCTTCTTGAGACAACACAAAAGTACATGAGGAAGATTTTGGTTCTGTTCGATTTCCCATAGGTCATACCATAAAACTGGGAGTTTCTTTGTTAATTTTGAACACTATTTTTAAGACCAGTAAGTCTGTCTGTACAGGGAAACAGACTTTAGCCAAATATAAGAAAAAACTTCACACAGATGAATGGGATTAGTTCCAAAAGTACTGAACTCCCCTTCCGTTGAATTTTTAAAGCATAATTGCGTATTTGGCAATGGTCTCACAGAGGAAAAAACAATGGTTTGGAGGTTGAACTTTAAAGATCTTTCCACTCCCAACATTTATAATAGTCATTGTGATGTGAACAACAACAACATATAGCATTTACTTTCCTATAGTCTGGAGAAGATTAAAAAATTTTTAAATCATAATGCTCTATATTTATAGTCCTAATCTCACTAATACATATATGTAACAATTTTACATATCACTAATATGTTATCTCACTAATACATAACACCCTAATATGTAATAGCTTTTTGATTCCCCTCCCGATCTATTTAATAATATCTTCTCCCTACCCAGCCTAACATGGTTCACTGGCTACAGATCAACATATATCTTCATAGCATCACAGAATACTAGAAATTAAAGTGACCTTAAGATTATAAAATCTTCTGGTATTCTACCTTATGTGGGAAATATGCCTCCCACTTTACAAAGTAGAAATTGAAATCCAAATAAAGTCCAAAGTTGCTCACCTAGTAAATGGCAGGGAGGGGACTGATTAAAAGTGTTTTTATTTGCTA